>NC_143542.1:1000000-1301465 GCF_031878675.1 Megascapheus bottae | reverse complement strand
CCCCTTTTCTGTGTACTGGTATTAGAGCTTAGACTCAGGACTTGGGTGCTAGTCCTTAGGGGGGTTTTTATGTTGTTGTAGAAAGATGGTGTTGTACTATTTGAACCACATCTCTACTTCTGGCTTTTGGATGGTCAACTAGAGATACGAGTCTCAGAGACTTGTCTACCCAGGCTGGCTTAGATCTGAGCCTTACTACAGTAGCTTTACAGGCATAATTCTCAATTACAGTCATAATTTCTCCCAAGACAAAAAAATAAATTAAAAAAAAAAACACTATAACCTCATGGAGAGAAGCTTCTGGAAGGCAGAATAGACATGGGATAGAGATGGGGTTGGGGTCAGATGAGGCTGAGATGGCCATGGAGTATGTACCAGATTCAGGTCAGGCAGGAAGATGGGGTGGCTATGAGCGGGAGTCTGTCTGGGATCAGGTGGCAGCAGTGGGATGTCACTAAGGTGAGCAAGGTGGCACAGGGTGATATTTCTACTCCCTATCCACTATGGCAGCTTTCTCGAAGTCACAGGGCAGGATGACACTTTGATGTGGCTGTCATTTTTCCTTTGACCCATGAAGAGCTTTTGCTACCCCTGTAAGGTAAACAACTAGGGGCCCAAGGTTCACCCCTCCATCCCTCCAGCCCCCTGGATGCATGCTGTCCTGAGTCATTGAAGGCTGTGACTGCCGATTCAGGAGGAGGACATCATGGGACATCTATGATCAATGTTAGTGATCTCCACACTGTAGAAAAGGCATGTGTGTGTGTGTGTGTGTGTGTGTGTGACTTTGTCACTATTGTTGTCAACAGAGCTCTGGATCCATTCTAACACCCCTTTGAACCTTGGGTAAGTGAAGGCCTTTTACCTCAAGTCAGAATAAAGAACAGCCATGCAGTCTTGAGTTCCACCGCTGGATTCAAACTTCACGTACAATTCAGGCAGCTTGTTTGCCTAAGTGGAAATTTAAAAAAAAATCTCACCCTGGACTAAAATTAGGCAAAATATTCTTGATAGGGGCTGATTGCTAGACTAAGAACTTAGCTAAGACTTGGGAAAACAACTGGACTTCTGAAGAATGTGGATTCACAGTCAGACAGAAAGCCTCTGGGCTATACTTCTGGAGAAATATCATGAAAAGGACGGGAAGGGAAAAAGCAACTGGCAGAAATGGATCATTATTTCTTTCCTTATAACTTAGAATCCAAGGAATTGCCGTTGAAACTCCCTGGGTGGCTCTGAGAAGCCACTGTGTCCCGAGCCTCATTCATACTGAGCCAGTAGATCTGCACTCCCCACCCACCCCTCCCCCCCCACCTCCCAACCCCCTGCACAGGGACATCTTAGCAACTCAACCTGCAAAAAAGGAGAGTAAGCCCTCTGTCATTCTAACTTGGAGGAGGAAACAGATAACTATGATTTTTTTTTTCCTCAGCTGAGTCACCATGGCCTGACAAGTGGCTCTTGGTTTTCCACTCACCTTCCCATGCTCCCATGGGGGCATGGCTACATCGTGGGTTGGGGATAGAAATCACTTTTCCCTTACTGGTTTCCTATCTGCCTCGGTAGAGGACCTTCTGTCCAAACGTGACTGAGAACACTGCACAGTGCAAACAGAAGCCTACTGGAGCTCAACCCAAACATTTTCTTCGGGATCCACGCGTGTGGTGGTGTTTTACTGAGTGTGCACATCCCTCCTCACAGCTAGAGAGCAGACATGGTGCTTACCTCAATGACTTGAGACCTCCAGTGGCTTCCAGCAGAATTGGGAACCTGATTCTCATAGCTGGTGACAGAGATGCAGAGCCTGCCTCCCTCGTTCAGGTGAGGGAATTGCAGAAGCATTTCACAGTCCCTGGTTTGGCCTTGTGGCTAAGCGTGGGAAGGGTCTCTACTGAGAGTGGGCTTTGCAATTGGAGAAATCTAACTGTCATGTTTAGCCCCATGGAAACAAGAATTCGCTTCTTAGTCCAAGTTGCTGAGAGTCAGATACTGGGGCAGGTTATACCTGCCCTCGCCTTTGAACTCCTGTTACTTGCTGGAAACATGGGATCTAGGAAGGATCTGAAAAACCCTTCAGAGGGCAGTGATGATCTTGACACCAGCACCTATGTCTCCCACAACCCCGTATCGACCTCTCCTATCCCTACTTTGGTCCAAGTCCTCAGCATCCTGATTCCACTTGGACCGAGGTTATCACATAGAAGAACTTAGAAATTTAGCTTGGTTCTTTCTTCCATCTTCTTTGTTGGTGACCATAGTTGTGGGGCTTGAACTCAGGATCCGGGCACTATCCCTGAGCCTTTCTGCTCAAAGCTAGCACTCTATCACTTTGGGCCATAGCTCCACATCTAGTTTTTGATGGTTAATTAGAGATAAGAGTCTCATGGCTTTTCCTGCCAGGGTTTTGAACTGTAACTTAGATCCTGGGTAATCTTGAGTAGCTAGGATTACAGAGGTGAGTCACCAACACCCAGCTGCTACTGCTGCTTCCTCCTCCTCCTCCTCCTCTTCCTCCCCTTCTTCTTCTTCTTCTTCTTCTTCTTCTTCTTCTTCTTCTTCTTCTTCTTCTTCTTCTTCCTCTTCCTCCTCCTCCTCCTCCCCCTCCTCCTCCTCCTCCCCCTCCTCCTCCTCCTCCTCCTCCTCTTCCCCTTCTTCTTCTGCTGCTGCTGCTGCTTCTGCTTCTGTAGTTGCATGAAAGTTTTAACCTAACCTATCAATTATGAGCACAATGCATCTTGACCCATGTCATGCCGCCATAACTCTTCCCCGTCTTTCTGAACTTCATCTACACCCTCAGGTGACCTGGTTCCATTTTCCTAGATGCACATTGTGTATGACTGTAGTCACCCACCATTCCTCTCTAGACCATTCCTCTACCCTTCTATCCTTGGGTGCACCCCCTCCCTGCACAAGACAAAGCATATTTTAAGCTTTCTGGCATTTGTTTTTCCTTTGTTCAGAGGAGTTAAAGCATTGGAACTCTCCCCCCGTTTGTGTGTGTGTGTGTGTGTATGCGTATACACATATATATATGAGTATGACTGTGTATGTGTTTTCATACATGTTTGTAATTCAGTTATGACTTTTGTTCATCTTTGAGATTTGTACTGAGTCACTCCCTATGACAGTGGTGGAAAACTTCTTTATGCTAAAGTATAAGTGACTGCCCCTAGGAGTGATGGGAGCAGAGCATGAAAGTTATCAAGTATGTCAGCCCTCTCTAGTTAACTCTATAGCCTCCATATGGAGGACTTTGTCCCAGGTCACAGGTCCCTCTGGAATCAAGCCCAGGAGAAAACTCTTCTGAGACTCCCTTCCACCTGAGCAAGGTATGATCCAGCTAAGCCATTTTATTTAAACACGAGCCCTTCCCAAGAAGGCATCCTGGGGCTTCTTATGCCACTGAGATCTGGAGGAGTACAGTTTGAAACAAGAAAAGTTTGCAGAAAAGTTTGCTAGAGTCTATTTCCAAAATAACCAGAAAACAGCAGGGCTGGAGGCATGACTCAAGGGATAGAATGTCATCTGAGCAAGTATAAGACCTTGAGTTCAAACTTCACTACAGCCTAAACAAAATAAAAATGTTTATTTGGGGCCAAGGATGGAGCTCAATGGTGAGCGCTTGCCTAGCATGTGCAAGACTCTGAATTTGATCCCAGAACTGTGAGAGAGAAAAGTAAACCTGGCAATCCCTCAAATTTCAGTCTCCACTTCTACCTCTCTAGGAGCCCTCTGGGGGCAGTAGCAGCTTTTTCCCCAACCACCCACTCAGAGATGAGGAGGACGTGAGCATTCTCAGCCTGTTTCCCTCACAAATGAGAGACAGACATCTTCCTTCTGCAAGCTCCAGGGCCAGGTGGAGCCCAGCTGGAACCTTGGCATTCTGGTTCCTTGGCTAACAACCAAGAAAAGAAAAGAGATGATGGGGAATCATGGGAGGAATGGGTGGGGGTCCTGAAAATTCTCTGTTATCTTCTCACTGAGTCCTCAGGTGAGGACAGACACTTTAGGAGAGAGGACTTCTCCTCTCTATCCCCATGCTGGCCTCCTACACGGCCTCTGCCCCCAGTTGTTGAGTAAACTCGTAGGAAGACTTTCAAGAAAGAAAAAAAAAATTAATAGGAGCTGTCATTAATAATCTGATTTTTATCTTTATAGAGCTTTGGCCTGAAGGTATCAGGCTGCCATATGATCACATTTCACTCAAGCTTGCAGCTCTCTGGATATGCGGGGTAGAAATCTACCCACATCAAAGGCAAGCACTCTGCCACACTGGTTACTGTTGTTCCTGAGGTACAAACCCATCTGCCCTGGCAGAAGATGCAGTGTGCCCGGGCACTCCCAATCACTGCAAAGCCATTTCAAAACAAACCCTCGCATCAAATAAAAAAGGGAAAAAAGGAAACGGGCAGGAGAACAAAGAAAGGGGGATACATTTTGTTTTCTGAAACACTTGGCTTTATTTAAAAAAAAAAAAACATAGAAGTCATATCCAACATGGGAAAGTGGCTCCCCAGTTTTCTGATTAAAAAAAAATAATAATAAAGCTGGTCACTCCATATTTATGTGTGAACTTTTTACTCCACGGAGAGTAGAATATTGTGGAAGCTTTTGTTTTTAAGGTCAAGAAAATGAAGTTACCAGGAGATAGATGGCTCAGAACTGGCACAGAAGACAGGCCTGGCTCTGACCAGTCCCCAGACTGTGGAAGTGCCATTATATGTTTTCCCAACCACAGTAACCCCCAGCAATCAGCAAAATGGGTGCAAGGGCCTGTCTTAAGCATCTCTAATGGTCATCATGCCTCCCAGGGCTCCATTTTGCTCTTTGCTTGTGTCTGTCTATGCATCCCCAAGGATACCTCAAGCCCGCGGGCCATGCCCTGCTGAAAGTCCTTCCTGTACGTCTACACTTCTTAGGCCCTGACCTGTGGTCATGTAAAAACAGTCATATCTGCCAGGCACTGGTGGGTCATGCTTGACATCCTGCTACTTGGGAAACTGAGATTCAAAGCAGCATACTTCAAAGCCACGCCAGGCAGAAAAGTCCTAGAGATCCCATGGCCAATCAATCAGCAAAACACTGGACTGGGAGCATCAGTCAAATGGCAGAACACCAGCAGATCAAGCAAACCAGAGTACTGCCAAGAACATATCAAACCAAAGCAAACAACTAACTGTCCAACTTAAACACCCAGATAGAGCAGGTGAAAAACCTTTGGGTCATGAGTCATGCCTGTTATTTGTCACCACACAGTCTCAGGAGACAGCAAAAAAAAAAAAAAAAAGCCAGATCCTAGCCACAAGTACCAAGATTTGGCCAGGAAATCTTTGGCTTAGCAGGGTAGAACAGGGACAGGTTTCCATTTATCCACCAGAATCATAGTACTTGACCTGCATAGTCTGGGGACATGGCAGCCTGGGTCTGATCCTGCTTGCCAAGGAAAATTTACAAGGCAAGTTACTGTATGACAGGTCACTGTCCTATCAGTTCCCCTGTCAAAGGACTGTCTTGATCAGCGCATAGAAACATCTCCTGTAGGGTTCAATGCTATGTTGAGACAGGAGCCATTGTCAATTTGAACTTTGGCTTTAAAGTTTGAAAATCCCTGTGCTATTAATACCTGGATAAGTTTGATTTTGTACCTATATGAATACCATACTCACTTTCTGATGTTCAGATTTACTTGTAGTTTTTATGTTGTATCTCTGGCTGGGCTCACTTGGAGCGCTGTGAAAAGCAAGCCTAGGTGCTTATGGCAGGGAAGACAGACCTGGCAACTAGCCCAGAATGGGCCTGCCTCCTCCTGTTATGCAAAGATTACTGGGTAGATTGAACATTTGGGCTCTGATCCATGAATGAGCTGCCCAGAGGGGAAATAGGGAGGTGGTGAGGCCACTTCTTCACCTCAGAGCCCTTTGTGTGGATGTCCACCGAAAGTAGACATTGGAGTTTTGGACGCTGGGTCTTCTCAAACTTGAGACACCGGAAAGGTTAACATGGTGCATGGATCCATTCAAGTTTCTCGTGTATTTGCATCTCAGGGCAACCAAGGAATCTCATTCCTGACAAATCTTGGAGTGGACACTGGTATTCCTTCCAGAACTGAACTTAGGAATCGAATCTCCTCCCTAGCCAATCACAGTCTGCCTGAAAGAACACTGGGCTGAACTGTAGGACTTCCAGCCAATCATGGATCCCTCAGCCAACTATAGTTTAGCCGAGAGAATCCAGTACAAGATATAGATCTTACAGCCAATATCTAAGAGTGGCCTGTGTCAGACCCAAAATCCCAGCCTATCACAGTCTGACAAAACCTCCAGCCTTTGCCAACCCCCGCCCCCATACACACTGAATACAGACCCTTACCTCCTCTACCACCAGATTGCTGTGACCTTAAATTGGTGTTTCCACTCACTTGCACACTCCATCTCGGTCTCGAAGTTGAGAGGCCTTACAAGGTGGTTCTGAGGACTGAAATAAGGAAGAGTATTGAGGAGTCTGCTTCTGGTGGGCATTTGGTGAATTCATGGCATGTGGTAACACATGCCCTTTGAGACAGAAAAAGGGGGTCTTGTGTCAATGCAGAGATATTCTTACTGTTTGGCCCAGAAGAGGCTGCTGTCCACACCCACTCTGAGAGCTGGGCTGGCTGGTCTAAGCTACCAAACAACACCTCAACAGATGGGCAGTTTAGCAAATAGATCACAAATTATTTTTATGGTATAGCAAACAGTTCTTGTGATGCACTAGTATATCAAAAAAGTGTCCGCATTTTGAAAATGAACAAAACATTGTATGCGTGTGTGTGTGTGTGTGTGTGTGTGTGTGTGTGTGTGTGTGTGTGTGTATCAGATGAACTCCAAGTTTTGCATTCTTACTTGGCTTTCTTGCTCATGCTGGTACTCTACCATTTGAACCACACCACCACTCAAACATTTTGCTAATTCATTAATTAATTTGAGACTTTTCTGCTCAGGCTGAATTCAAATCATGATCCCCCAATCTCAGCCCTCTGAGAGGCTTAAGCCACTGACATCAAGCTTGAACAAAGCAATGTTTGTTTTTACAGGTCTTACAGCTGACCTATGGGCCTGGGATCTATCCTAGAGCTCCTTTTGCTCCAGGCTAACACTGGAGCAAAACTACAGCCATAACTCTACTTCCTGATTTTTCTAGGATTAATTGGAGATAAAATGAATGGATTTCCCTGCCTCGGCTGGCTTCCAACAGTGATTCTCAGATCTCAGCCTCCACCTTAGCTAAGCTTACAGGTGTGCGTTCGGCTCACACAGGTAACATTTTTTTAATATATTTTTTATTGTAATTAATAGAAGGGTTACATGATATTTGCCAGATAAATGGTGCATTAATTCCCATACATTGATACCCTTTTCACATGTCTTGGTCCCCATATCCCTTCCCCCCTCCCCTGCCCCCACAGGTAACATTTTTAAATAAAACAAAGATGTCTTTACATAGCTGGCTTCTTGGGATACCCCCCGCTCCATAGTTGTGTTTGTTTTCTTTTTTTTTAAGCTAACTTCTTTAATGAGCAGTCTGAGATGCCCCAGGAAGAAAGAAAACACAACATATCTTGCAATCAGACGGGCTGGTGGATCCCCACCAGGAACTCAGGCAGAGCTCTCCCCCCGGAGCACTGAACAGGATGGGTAGAGGGCTAGGAACTCATTGGCTGGAGCTGCCAAAGATGTACTGCACCAACTCAGCTTGTGGGGTGGGGAACAAGGACTGCTTTACTCACCATATACTCCTAGTCAAAACTTGCTCAAGGTTAAATGGTGCATCTCAGAATGGAGTCCTGATGGCTTGGGAAGGCTGACCCCTCCCAAAGGGAACTAATGTTATTGGTCCAGGAATCATGAGTCTACCCTAAAGACAACACTGGCTACTCTCCAGCTACTACAAAGGGTTCCCCAAACTCTCAAGCAGCTGCTCTGATTGGCTTGAAAAGGAAAAGGTACTAGACTTCCCTAATTGCCCTACCCACCTCAGCCAGCATTCGGCTAGTGAGTTAAAAGGGACAGATATGGACCAGTGGCTCATGTGAGAAACCCGTTTCCCTCCCCCACCCACCACCCCTCATCTTGTTTTCCCCCCTTCCCTATCCTATTTCAAATAACCAAATACAAATATATCCAATATATCAGATAACAAAGTGAGATACTGTAACAAAAGAGATGAGAGATAACATAGTACATTAAGGACAACAATCATTCATTATATGGCTTTTGTTTCACTATCCTGGAGGTCCTTTCAATTAGCTTCATACTATATGGCCTTATGTATCAAGGTTTTGCTCTATTGCAAATCTCTGCTAGTAGAGCCCAAGGTTTCTACAGATTATGATGAATGAGGGAAACCATTGAGCCTAAGTTCCTTTGAGTCTGGCTTACTTCACTTAATATGATTTTTTCTAAGTCTTTCAATTTCCTAACAAATGGGTCAACGTCGTTTTTTTCTGACAGCAGCATAGAATTCCATTGTGTACAAATACCACATCTTGTTGATCCACTCATCCACTGAGGGACATCTAAGTTGGTTCCATATCTTTGCTATGGTGAATAGTGCTGCAGTGAACATTGTTGTGCTGGTGGATTTAGTATGTCCTGGTTTCTGGATGGTTGGGTAAATGCCAAGTAGTGGAATTGCTGGGTCACAGGGAGCCCTATGTTTAGCCTTTTGAGGAACTGCCATACTGCTTTCCATAGTGGTTGAATGAGTTTGCACTCCCACCAACAGTGTAGTAGTGATCCTTCCTGGCCACATCCCCTCCAGCATCTGTTGTTATTAGTTTTCCTGATCCTGGCCATTCTAACTGGAGTGAGGTGGAATCTTAGAGTTGTTTTGATTTGCATTTCTTTTATGACCAGAGATGTGGAGCATTTCTTCATGTGTCTATAGGCCATTTTTGTTTCTTGTTCAGAGAAGACTCTCTTTAAGTCTTTGGCCCATTTTTTAATGGGATGGTTGTTACTTTGGAGATTAGTTTTGGAGTGATTCAATTTTTTGAGCTGTTGATATATTTTAGATATGAGGCCTTTGTCCGTTGTTTGGTTGGTGAAGATCTTCTCCCACTCTGTAGGCTTCCTAATTAATTTACAAGCTATGTCCTTTGCCATACAAAAGCTCTGCAGTTTAATGCAGTCCCACTTATCCAGCCTTTCTCTAATTTGTTGCGATTCTTGGTCCTTATTAAGAAAGTTTCTAAAAAAAAAAAAAAAAAGAAAGGGGGCCGGGAGTTTGGCCTAGTGGTTAAAGTGCTTGCCTAGCATGCATGAAGACTCAGGTTCGATTCCTCAGTACCACATATACAAAAAAAGCCGGAAGTGGTGCTGAGGCTCAAGTGGTAGAGCTCTAGCCTTGAGAAAGTCCAAGGACAGTGCTCAGGCTCTGAGCTCAAGCCCAGGACTGGCAAAAAAAAAAAAAAAAAGAAAGAAAGTAAGTTTCTACCTGTGCCAAGGAGGCCTAGTGTATCTCCTATTCCTTCCTGTAAAGTTTTCAGTGTGTCAGCTTTTACCTCCAGGTCTTTGATCCATTTGGAGTTAATTCTAGTGCAGGGTGACAAAGAAGGATCCAACTTTATTTTTCTGCAGGTGCTTAACCAGTTCTGCCAGCACAACTTGTTGAAGAGGCTGTCTTTCTTCCATTCTATTTTTTTGGCTCCCTTGTCAAAGATTAGGTGGCCATAGGTCTGTGGTTTAATATCTGGGTCCTCAGTTCTATTCCATTGGTCTTCAGCACAGGAGGAATTTCAATTCCAAACTCTAGACTCTATTACAGAGCTATAATTATCAAAACATGGTACTGGCACAAGGAAGTAAGATTCTTATCTCCAACACAATGACCCAAAGGGCTGTAAAGGGGTCTGAAGCAGAAGGCGAAATTTGCTTTCAGCTACAAGGTTTGATCAAAACGACTTCTTTGCAAATAGTTTCTTCAAGGGGTTGAATGTCCTTTCAGATCTTTAAAGCCTTTAAAGCAGCTAAAAGGGAATGCTGAAAAAATGGGAGCTAAGTTGAAGATTCCCCTACATCTTCCAATCTAGTTTCAATTCCTTAGACTCAAAAAATAAAGCTGCCTGAGAATTACTCTTCCAGAAGGAATACCATCCCAAAATCTTCCATTTTAACTATGTTGACAAACCGAGGACAAATACTGGAAGTGACTTGCTCAAGGTCATAGAGTTTGGGCAGGCATGGTTTGGTCTAAGTCCTTGTAAGGTATAGCTTGCCACGTGACTGCAGTCCAGTACGTATATATGTGTGGGTGTGTCTGCATATGCACACGTGCAGATTTGTGTAAGCATGCCTGTATATGTGTGTGGATATAGGTATGCATGCATGTGTCCATGTGCCTTGTGTATGTACTGTGTGCATATGTGTTCACGAATTCCTATGCGTGCATTAGGGGGTATGGGTTTCTTACACAAAAAAGTACTTTGTGCACAGGCAATAATAAAGCCCGTATTGCCACTAGAAAAAAAAAATTGAATGAAAGAAGTCCCACATGTAAGTTCTGATTTAAGAGTCTGCTTTTCCTTCACTATACAACCTCCAATGCTTATTGACACTCTCTCTAGTCTATAGCAACCTCGAAAGGAGATGATGCATAAGACACAGGAGGATAAGGCATTCGTTCAGCGGGAACTTGTCTGGACAAGTTCCTTAAGAAGCCAGTGGAAGGAAAAAGCTCTGGGGCTACCTATGTGCTACAACCTTCTCTCTGGCCAGTAGCCTTTGATCTTGATAAGTAGAACCCCAAGCTAAGGGCAAGGGCTGGACATGCCAGGACCATAGGAAAAATATTGAGAACTAGTTACAGCAAAGGAGAGGGAAAGCCAGGTGTTAATGGCACATGCCTGTAATCCTGACTGCTCAGGAGGCTGAGTTCCAAGGGAGGCTCAAAGCCAGCTCAGGCAAGAAAATCTGTGAAACTTTTATTTCCAATTAACCACTGAAAATTTGGAAATGGAGCTGTGGCTCAAGTGGTAAAGCACTAGCCTTGAGCACAAAATTTCAGACCCTGAATTCAAACCCCAGGACTGGCACGCACACACACACACACACACACACACACACACACACACACACACGGAGGGGGATGAGGAGGAGGAGGAGGAGGAGGAGGAGGAGGAGGAGGAGGAGGAGGAAGGGAGAAGCCGGCTGTAGTATCAGCACAAAAAAACAAATCAAAAGAAAACTAGAAGAGGGAACTAGGAGAGTTTCCCCGTGCCCACTGGGGAAATGTTTTGGTAGATGATTTGGAGGGAAAGAATCAAGCTATATTCTTGTCATCGCATTCACTGTATACACAAGGGGTTGACTCTCATAGAATTGGATTTCTGGTAATAATCTCTTTTCTCAGCCTTTCCAGTGCCATTTCAGGATAAGGAAGTACAATCGCTTACTGGAGATATTTGGCAGAATCAACAAGACCATTTATATAACACTACAAAAAACAAGCGTGATCAAAGTAGCTGTTAATACTTGCATGAAGAATTCATCTGTGAGAATATTCACCATGAAGAATTCATCTGTGTTTTTTTTGTTAAATACAATTTTATTGTTCGTGATTGCGTTTTGTACAAAAGGGTCACCGGTTTTCTAAGTCACATAATGAAGACAATTCTTTTTGAACAATGTCACCTCTTCCTTTGCTTTTCCCCATTTCCCTCTCCCATCCCTGCTCACAAGTTACATCCACCTGTCTCGATAGAACTTGTGTTTTCCTCTCCTTTTGTTTGGTACCAGTACTGGAGTTTGAACTCACTTGACTTTTCACTTAATTTTTTTTTTTATTTTTTATTTTTTGCCAGTCCTGGGCTTGAGCTCAGGGTCTGAGCACTGTCCTTGGGTTTCCTCAAGGCTAGAGCTCTACCACTTGAGCCTCAGCACCACTTCCGGCTTTTATTCTATGTATGTGGTACTGAGGAATCGAACCCGGGTCTTCATGCATGCTAGGCAAGCACTTTAACCACTAGGCCAAACTCCCGGCCCAACTTTTCACTTAAGATAATGCTCAATCACTTCAATCACACCTCCACTTCTTGTTTTCTGGCAATTAATTGGAGATAAGAGCCTCACAGATTTTCCTGCTGGTCTTAAACTGTAGTCCTCAGATTGCTAGGGTTACAGACATGAGCCACAGACACCCAACCCTCTTCTACCTCTTCTCCTGCTTATTCCACCATCCCCTTACCACCTGAAGCCTCTCCTCCAGCATCACTTTTAGGTAGGTGCTTTAGATTCTTGGCTATCTTTGAAATCAATGCACAGGTCTTTAGCTGGGAGCATGGAGTTTCAACTCACTTTGTTGTGTTAAGAAGTATTACCTGTCTTTGGACTCTCTAAGGGCAACAGGAAGGAAAGGAGGAGGAAGAAGCCCTTTCCTGCTAGCAGACTCTCTTGGGACTGTTTTGGGGGTTAAATTTATAGGGGGGAATCCCCTTAGCCAGAGGTGGAGCATAGGTTCTGACCCACCCTGGGAATCCTGTTACCCCAGCCAAAATGTTATCAGGTGCACATGGTCACAGCTGTTCCTGCAGTGTAGGAGCAACCTCTTTCCCCTTAGAAACCCAGCCTTGAAGCCAGCTTGGTAAGGTTTCAGGACTGGCAGTATCTGCCCTTTAGCCCCCCAGCTGTTGGGCCAGAAAGTACCTTTGAGGATCAAAGAAGTCTGGAAAGGAGACAAGACTCACAATCACAGAGACTCCTAGATCATCAAAGCTGAAGGGACTCCTGCCCATCCTCCCTCCCCATTTAAGGTAGGTGAGGGGGCTGAATGCTTCACCAATGGGGCTTGCTTTCAAGATGAATGATGTACCCAGAGCCAAGATAGTAGAGAAAGGGGAGTGGATTAGGGCCACTGGATACCCCCACTGACGTTCACAGTGTCCTCATGGGAAGAACTTGGGTCAAAATTGCTACAATAACACAGTCGTGTGTGACTGTGAAGAGATTACAGTGGAAAACCAGGAGGAAAAGCAAAAAAGGGCAAAGGCAGACCACAGAGAAACATCCTTGGGAGACAGAAACATTCTTTCCTGTCTTGTAAATTATACGTATAATGAATAGGCTACATTTGGTACTGTATGAGAAAGGCTGGCCCAGTTCTAAAAGACTGCTGACATTTGCAGAAACAATCCCATCTTTTTCACCTTGCACTGAGGCACCCTTTATATGCTGAAGGAGAAAGAGAGAGAGGTCCTGGGTTCCCTCGTTCCAACAGAGTATCAACCTCATTAATAAGAACAGCTTCCACCTCCAAACTTTATTCCAAGTCCTATTTTCTAAACCCCTCTGCTTTTTAGTTTTATTGTTTTTAAACATTCTGCCCTCACGGAAGTAGCTACTGGTATAGGAGGTTTCAGAAATACTTTCCCATCAGAACAATGGAAGGAGAAAAGAAAAGGCAGTTTCCTCCACTGGACTCACCTTTTGACGCAGCCTGGCTAGTAGCAGGAATGACTTTATGTACCATTCCTTCACCAGCATGTGGCCACAGAAAAACACCAGGCTCTGCTCACACGGAAGCATAGATATTAAAGGATGGCTTCACTCTCCTTCCCCATCCTTCATCTGGAGAACTTAGAAAATTGATCCAACTGCACACTGGAACATAACTTCACTGAATGAAAAAAATCCAAGGAGGTCATTGTCCTATTGGCATGAAAGAAATAGTTTATCTTTTCTACACTGAGTCAGATTGTCTCCGAACCCTTACTTATCGAGTGAGAAGGTCAACGTCACTATCCAGGAATATGAGATTGAAATACTTGGGCCCTCTCAAATCAAAGCCCTCTCCCAACCCCTCACAGACAGCTTGTGATCAAAGTTGGCTAGCAAAGTAGCTCCAAGCACCTCAGGTCTTCTGTTTCTTTTGGGTGGAGCAGAACGGCATAATCACCGGAATAATGCTGGGAAGGGTCTCTTTGACTTCCACATTGCTATGGAATCAAGGGCTCCTGAACTACAAGGGTGTTTGGTAGTTGGAAGCTAAGGAATAGGGGTCCTGGATAACTCATCCTACCAAAAGCCCCATTTGGAGTTGACTTAGTGGGGTCCTTCTTGCTTCCTCTATAGTCAGGACTTGAAAAAGGATGTTTGATTTTGTTGTCGTTGTTGTTCTCAGCTGAGAAACAACAAAAAGAAGTGTACTTTTGGGAAGAAATGTTAAGTAAAACAATGAATTAGACTTCAAATATATTTTTTTAAATCAAAACAATGTGTAATTGCTTTCCTTTGCCTCCTTGTCAAAACAGTTCAACAGGTCCAACTGCTCAGTAATCCTAGCCAGAAACCTCAGTGTGACCCCACTCAGTGGGCTTAGGAGCCCACAGAGGGTCTTATGCTCTACTTTAGTGGTGCCTGAGCACTGTGTGTGACATTCCAGGCTGACAGGGTCACAGCTAGGGAGGGCTTCAGAACCTGGTTGACCAAGGACACGGTCAGAATTGGGAATGTCTATGTGAAGATCATCGGATTAGGGGAAGCTCGTCAGAGGATAGACTAGCACATACAGCCAGTGTGGATAGGTAGAGCTGGAGGTAGCCAATCCATCCTGGCAAGAAATGACAGGAGAAAGAAAAACTCGCAGGAGCAAGCAGAGAGCAGATGTCTAGGAGGCAGACGAAAGCATCTGGATCACACCTTCCAAGGCCCAGGTCCTGTTCCTAGGATCTGGAGAAGAAACATAAAGAAGGTTAAACAGGACAGTGGGCTCTGTAGGGAGCTGGACCAACAGCAAATGATCAACAAATAGCTGACACAGAAATTCAGATGTTACCCAAAGGGTTGAGCAGAGATTAAACGGCATTAGTAAGACTTTTAATGCCCTAGAAAACTATTGCTTTAGTCAGGCCCTGGTAGCTCATATCTGTAATCCTAGCTACTCTGGAGACTGTGATCTGAGGTCTGAGGTTCAAAGTCAGCCCAAAGAAGAAAGTTTGTAAGAATTTTATCTCCAGTTAACCACCAAAAAGCCAGAAGTCAAGATGTGGCTAAAATAGCAGAGGACCAGCAGTGAGTGAAAAAACTAAGGGAGGGCTCCCATGCCTTGAGTTTAAGCCTCAGTAAAACACATACACACATACAACACACACACACACACACACACACACACAATGAAAACAAGGGTGATCATTCTAGATTGCTGTCAGGATGGAGGCCCTTATACACAACATAGCCTCTGAGTATTTTCACTTCTAGCTTAGACTGCACAGAAAACAGGTGATCAGCAATTAAGAGGACTATACTTACAGTTTCAATTCTATGGTTGTGTGAAAAATAGAATAAAAGAAACTATATAGTTTCATGGTTTTGGTTTTGCTTTTTTTTTTTTTTTTTGCTTTGTTTTTTGCAGGTACCAGGATTTGAACTCTGGGCTTCATACTCTTGCTTAGTTATTTTTTGCTTTTGCTTTTGCTTTTGTTTTTGTCTGGAGGAGGAGAGGCACGCCGCTCAGCTACATCTACCACTTGAGCCACCACTCCACTTCCGGCTTCCTGCTAGTTAATTAAAGGGAGACAGGAAGCTTACAAGCCAGACTGGCTTCAAACTGTGATCCTCAGCTCTCAGCCTCCTGAGTAGGTAGGATTACAGGCCTGTATAGAAATTATCCTTTGGGATTTAAATGTGGCTTTTTTCCCCCAGGCTAATAATGTGTACAATGAACCTCTGTGGTGATGCCAACCCATGTCAGTGAGCTACAGCTACCAGCTAGCCAGGTGTTCCCAGGGGAAAGCACTCCATCTGCTACACTTATTAAGATCTGGTGGTGTGTAGCAATGCATTTGAACTTACAACGTGTTCGCTTAATGATTCACTTGTTGGGATAGAAGTGGAAGAGCTGTTAGATACATACCAATGGCTCTGCCACCATGTATTTTTGACATGCTTTAGTCTTTGAAACTTATTTTTTGGTTACTTTGATGGACAGAGAAAGTCTATTTTGCAGACACTGGGACTACTAGAACTAACGGAGTCACTGGCTGTCACCTGACTGCTGTCACATGGACTGATCACACACACTGGGTGGAGCTGGATTCTCTGCACCGTTCTTCCCATGACCTGTTTCTATGTAACAAGCTACCCACAAGATGAAGTAATTTACAGTAGCCGTGATTTATAGGCCTGGCTTAGACAGCCATCTCTGTTCATTGTGCGGTCAGTTCGGGTGACTTGGCCAGGCTGGGAAACCCAAGATGGCCTCAGTCAGCGCAGGGCTTTGTTTCTAATTCTTGGGTAGTGCAAACTAGCTCCTCTCCAGAACCCTCTGCCTCCAGCAGGGAAGCAGCCAAGGTCACAGGCATGAGCTGCCAAGATCTCGCAAGGCCTGCAACTAGAAACAGTGTGGCCTCACTTCAACTGCACACATGGATCGTGGCCAGTCCCAGGCACTCCAGAATCCAACCTGTGGAAATTAACTCCACCCACGACAAGGCCTGGGCCCTTGCCCCGCCCCCCCCTGGAGGATCATGTGTGAGGATCTATGGACACTGCGGAGTGCAGCAGGGCTGGGGTTGGTCCCTTCAAGGCCTTTAGTTTCCATGTTCCCTCCATGATGGAAAGCCTGGAGTAAGCCTGGCCCTGCACCCCACACCTCACCCAGTGTAAACACCTCTCTGGACATGTCCTAACCTCTAAATAACCTGCTATCAAGACTCTACCTAGCTTTGATTCCAGCAAACCATCAAGGCTGCAGCTTCTTTGACCAGGGACCAGATAGGCCTGGGGGCCTCTTTCCCTTTCCATGGCCAAATCCACACTGAGATGCAAGTACAAAAAATATGCACACGAGGCAGGTAGATGCATGCTATGTACACACACACACAAGCTCAAAGAGGCACCACATCTGGAATCCATGCATTCATAGTAAGAAGGCAAGTGCAATCAGAAATTGAAGTATTAAAAACAGATGGACTAGAACAGTGGTTCACGTTCAGCTGGGTAGGAGATAAAATAAGAGAATCTTGGTTCACTCACACCAACCCAGGCAAGAACCTCAAGATCCTTTCTGAGAAACAGACTAAAGCACAAAGGGCTAGAGCATGAGTACCTGCTGCCTGGCAAGTTCATGGAAAGTTGACACCCCAGTACTACGAGAAACACTGAAAACTGAAAAGGGATAGGATCCAACAATTGTACTTCTGGGTATGTACTCGTGAAAACACAAACACTAACAGGTACTTGGGTTTCTATCCAGATATTTAGGCATCTGATTTAGAGACTGGCACAATTATTTCATACCCATATTCATAGCAGCATTATTCACAATAGCTAAATGTAGAAATAGTCTAAATGTCCATCATCAGATAAATAGATTTAAAAAAAGTTAAAATCCGTCCTGCTACAGCATGGAGGAAACTTGAAGACACACAAAGTAGCATGAATAGAATTGGTTAAGATGAGCAGGGCAATGGTAGAGAACACTTATGTTCTGAGCTATTCATTTGGCTGAGATCTTAAGGTGACAATTCGAAGCCAGCCTAAGCAAGAAAGCCTGTGAGACACTTGCCTCCAATTAGTCAGGGGAAAAAAAAAATGGCAGAAGTGAAGCTGTGGCTCAAGCAGCAGAGTGCTAACTGTCAGCACAAAAACTCAGGGACAATACCCAAGCCCTGAGTTCAAGGCCCAAGCCCATCACCAAATGAAATAAAATAAAATAAAATAAATAAATAACTGGGTGCCTCACACCTATAAATCTAGCTACCCATGAAGCTGAGATGTAAGGATTGTAGTTAAAAGCCGGTCTGGGTAGGAAAATCTGTAAGACACTTAACCTTATTTAACCATAAAAAGACAACAACAACAAAAAAGTCAAAACAAAGAAACAAGCAAAAACAGATGTGTAAAACAGTTCAAGTTGTAGAGTGCTAGCCTCCACTGAGAATGTCAAACGAGAGCACAAGACCTTGAGGTTTAAGCCTGAGTACCAGTTTTTAAAAAAAGAAAGAAAGAAAAGAAGACGAGGGTTGGGAGTTTGGCCTAGTGGTAGAGGGCTTGCCTAACATGCACAAAGACCCAGGTTTGATTCCTCAGTACCACATACATAGAAAAACAGCTGCAAATGGTGCTGTGGTTCAAGTGCTAGAGCTCCAGCCTTGAGAAAGTCCAAGGACAGTACGCAGGCCCTGAGCTCAAGCCCAGGACTGGCCAAAACAAAACAAAAAAGATGAGGATAAATGTGTCAGGTGTAATACTCTAAACATCTATTTCTCTATTTAAAAAAAAATCTATCTTAATCATGTGTCCATTGCAATTTTCTGGCTGCTGCACTGCGGACAGTTTCAACTGTATATGCAGAACATATCCAGGGAGAATGACAACAATTAGCCTCAAGATTAAAGTAGCAAACGTTCTGGTATTTCCAGTTTTGCCATCAGTACTTGGATTTTCCAACATCCCACAACGAAAAATGCAGCCACAAATAAGTAACTGAACCAGAGAGCAGAACAAAAACAAATACTGTGCAAATCCAGCAACATGTTCATAATACTACACATGGAAAGAACCCACCACCCATCAATGGTAATCGATGAATACATAAAACTCAGTGTACCCATAAAATGGAGTATTATTCAGCCACAAAAAGAAATGAAACCCTGACCATGCCATAACCAACACGTTCGATGAATCTCAGATGGTGAGCAAAAGACACCAGACACAAAAGAAGTCATCTATTGAGCTGAAGGCTCCTACCTATAATCCTAGCTACTCTGCAGGCTGGGATCTGAAGATTGGAGACAAATCTGAGACGCTGTTATCTCCACTTATCCAATGAAACGTTGAAAACAGAGGTGGTGACTCAAGTGGTAGAGTATCAGCCATGAGCGAAGCAGCCAAGTGACAGCTCAAAGGCCTGAGTTCAAGCCCCAGTACTAACACTCACGTGCATGTACCCCCACACTCACACACACAGTCATGCATTATATAATTACAATTATATAAGGTTTTTTTTTCCAAAAAACACTGAATCTGTAGAGAGTGGAAGCAGATTTGTGATTGCCAGAGACTGAGATGAACATAGAGCCTACCTGTTGATGTATACTGAAGATCTTTCCAGAATGACAGACATGCCCCCTGTAAAATGCTAAAACTCTCTGTCTGCATTGCTCACTTAAAACAGATAAACTTTATAGAACGCAAATGAAACTTCAAAATAGTGATCTTACTTTTTTATAATTGGTATTGGATCTTGAGTTCAAGCCCCAGGACTGGCAAAAAAAAATATAAAAAGATAAGTAAGCTCATCCCTCTGTATTTACAAGGGGTTTTACCCTCTCCTACCCCATACTCCACAACAGCCAAAGTTGCTAAAATCTACTGATGCCTTGGTCCATGAATGTGCCTCATCTCAGGCCTAAAGCAACAGAGCCTACCCATCTGAAGCTGAAACCTCGAAAACTAAGTTCACCTTTTTCTCTATATGTAGTTATCTTATGAATTTGTGATAGTGAGGGAAAACTGGCACATGTAAGTTTTCTAAGCACTGTCCAGATATCTGACATCTCCTGATGGCTATCATAATCACTAGGCATTTTCAATACACATGCCATTATAGCAGGTCAGCTCAGAAGACCTGGAAAGGCACAGTGACACTTAGAAGAGGAGCCTTCTGAGATATGCTTACCTCCAAGGCTGAGTAATATTCTATTATATGGATGATGGCTGAATGAGTTTGCTGCTTATTACCTAGTGGGAAGGAACAGAAGAGTACTGGGTGAGAATCACAGCCCTCTCACCCTGTGCACAGAGGATAGGTGAACACCCATGTGACAGATATCTCCAGAAATAACCTAGGAGTGCTCAACAAAGTAGAAAAATGGTAGAAATGCAAATTTCTGCTTTCAGACAGAACTTCTCCAGGATAGCAAGAATGTGCAGGGTACCCTGATGCTCAAAATGTTGGCACCTCAAAAACTTTGGGGTAGCAGTAGGGGCAGGACCTATGGGAAGCCTCAGGTGACGGTATAGATAGACTCAGAAGCTCTCAGGAGGCAGGTCGGACACATCCCTGGACACAAGAGACAAAAAGCAGTTATGAGGGGTTCTTTGGGGGGGTCTTAAATCACAGAGAGACTGAGCGTTCCTGGCTCATGCCTGTAATTCTATCTACTCAGGAGATTGAGATCTGGAGATCGTGCTTCCAATTTGGCCCAGGGCTGAAAGACCCAGAATTAGAGGTGTGGCTCAAGTGGTGGAGCACCAGCCTTGAAGAAAAAAGCTAAGTAAGAGAGTGGGAGGCTATAAGTTCAAGCCCTAGTGCTGGAACACATACACATACACATGCACACGCGTGCATACACATTTACACACCAATTAAAGAGAGCGAAGCCAAACAGAGCAGGGATGAGGGCGCCTTTGAGACCCATAGAATTTTGCAACTGATGTCACAGTGACCTCCCCTGAGCTAACGGCATCTGCAGATAGTTTTGTAAGCGTTAAGAGAACGGCTTTTGGCAAGAAACAAAAAGCTATTAACTTGGGTCTGAGCTGAGCTAAAATCAGTACATATCACATATCCTCCGACTTCAGATCACCCCATCTATCTGGGAGCTGCTTCACATTACCCCTAAAATCAGAGAGCAACCGAGAGGTCATAATCACTCCTACACTCTCACAGCCCTCCAATCACCCAGGCAAGTCCCCTCCTCTTGAACCCCGGATAAGCACACAGGCAGATTCCCACCTATCAGATTGTCCCCTGACAACTGCCCAGTCACTTTTGTGCCATGCCAGTACTGGGTCTTGAACTCAGGGACTGGCATTTTTGCTTGACTTTTTCATGTAATGCTAAGGATCTACCACTTGAGCGTATAGCTCTACCAGCTGAGTTCTTTGGTGGTTAATTGGAGCCTTTCACAGGTGTCTTCTTACATTGGCTTCAAACGTTGATCCTCAGATCTCAGCCTCCTGAGTAGTTAGTATCACAAGCATGAGCCACCAGAGCCCAGCCTGGTAGTATTTTCTGGGAGCGTTGTGTATGTTAGCAGCCTAGCAGTGTAGATTTCGCAAGGAACAGATGTGGCAAAGCTCAGGGGCTGTCAAATAAATGCAGCCTTGCTTGCTGAGGGGATTCCTCAGAGATGGGATTTCCTCTGAGGCTTTGCTGCTCAGGGATGTGGGGTGTGTGTGTGTGTGGGGGGGGTTTCCAGTGCTACTGGTAGGGGCCTTGTCAGCCCACAGATCAGCTCCCGCAGAAATGTCTGCCCATGCTTTCTCAGGTGTTATCATCGTAGCCTGTGCATTCAGAAAGCATAAACAATAATCATAGTGCTGCTATGCAAATCTGATACTATGGTCTTACATCACCCATGTTTGCCCACACTTCTGAACCATCTTGTAGTTACATGGGCAGCTAGAGAAGTAGAAGTCAACAGGACAAGAACAGCAGATCCAGATCCTACACTTCTTAAGAGCTGCACACACTGAAGAGGGCACAGAGAGAAGGGAGCATGAATGAAGAATTTGAGAGAGAGAGAGAGAGTGAGAGAGAGAGAGAGAGAGCACCGGACTTCAATTTAGAGCCTTCACGCTGTCCCTTAGCTTTTGCGTTTCAGGCTGTCCGTCTTCTTCAGGCTTTTTGCTGGTTAATTAGACATATGAGTCTCACCGACTTTCAAGTCAAGGCTGGCTTTGAATGACTGTCCTCAGATACCAGCCTCCTGAGTAGCGAGGATCACAGGTTTGAGCCACTGGTTCCTGGTGAAAAATGTGTTTTTTCCCTGAGGCTGAGTAGCAGAAGGCAAGTTGCCAATATTTTGCAAAAAGCATGCCCCATCTCCAGACAGACTTCAAGACAAATGAGTTCTAGAAAGTCTCTTCTGGACTTGGATAGGCCAGGTGTGAGTGTCTTTCAAATGGAGTCAGTACTTCAAGAATGAGAGCTGCTAAATGATGTGACTAAGATTCTCTTATTAATTCATTACACAGCTGATTCGCCTTGTAATTACTGGCATGTATTTACTGTAAATCGTATTTTTGTGTTACTTATAGTCCCTATTCTTTTGGCTTGTTCTTTTTTCTTTATTTGTCATGCTGGACAAATTTCCTATCTGCAGTGAATAAAAAGCCTTCCCAGGATAACCCCTTTAGTGTACAGTCCAACCAAATGAGTAACAGGATGCTCCAATGTCTTTCTTTTTTTTTTTTTTTTTTTTTTGCCAGTCCTGGGCTTGAGCTCAGGGCCTGAGCACTGTCCTTGGACTTTCTCAAGGCTAGAGCTCTACCACTTGAGCCTCAGCACCACTTCCAGCTTTTTTCTATGTATGTGGTACCGAGGAATCGAACCCGGGTCTTCATGCATGCTAGGCAAGCACTTTAACCACTAGGCCAAACTCCCGGTCCCGTTCCAATGTCTTTCACAGGACAGAAGAATGGAGAAAGAAAGGGTACCCACATACAATCATAATATTCAATACACCATGCAGAGAAGGAGCCAGGTAACTTGAAGAGCTGGCTGAGGAGAGATGAGGGAGAATGATGGAAGTGGTGATGATGATCCAGACGTGTTAGACTCCTAGATCCTCGTGCTGAATTTGTACACCTTGGTACAACCAGTTGAAGATAATAAGTTGTTTTTAAATCCTGCCCTACCACTTTAGTCCAGCATGGTAGACGCTCAGGGTTGTAGATGCTTCAGTGGCAGCCAGAGAACCATGACGGAGGTGGATGACATTTGAGTGTTGCTATGGTTTGCATGTGGCTTGAGTAAGGTCACCAAAAGTTCATGAGTTGGAGGCATGGACCCAGTGTGTGATGTTGATGTAGTGTTGTCCTAAGTGGGGCGACCTTTAACATTCAGGGCCTAATGGGAAGTGACTTAGGTCACTGGAGGCACTATTGAAGGGATGAAAGTAGTTCTGATAGACTCCTGACTCAGTTCTAAGACATGGAGTTTTTGTTGGTTTGCTTTTTGTTTTTGTTTTGTCGGTTGTGGGGCTTGAACTCGTGGCCTGGGCACTGTCCCTAAACTCTCAGCTCAAGGTTACCACTCTGCCATCTGAGCCCCAGTGTCCTTCTGTTTTTATGGTAGCTAATTGGAGATAGGAGTCTCATGGGCTTTCCTGTTCAGCTGGTTTCAAACTAAGATCCTTAGATCTCAGCCCATTGGGTAGCTAGAAAGATGCCATCTGGAGATACTGGGCGTTACTGCTAGGGTGGGTCTGGATGCTCTTTCCCCATGAGACCACAAGCCAGCTGTGGCGGTGATACTTGACCTAAATGCCTCATCCCTTCCCACAGCAGTGCCATTTGTCCTTCCAAACCCTGGAAGCCTGCACCACCACACTTTTCACTCTCCTGAGCAGCAGATGGGCCAGGAGAATACCCTGGCAGAAGCAATGTAAGCACACATGATATTCATCACAGCCTTGACCTTGAGCCCTCCCTCCTTCTTCCTTCTTCCTCTCTCTGCATCTGCTATCTGGAGTCAGAGAATCAGGCCAAGAAGTCTGAGACTCTAGAAGA
The DNA here is from genome assembly GCF_031878675.1 of Megascapheus bottae. Classification (NCBI taxonomy): domain Eukaryota; kingdom Metazoa; phylum Chordata; class Mammalia; order Rodentia; family Geomyidae; genus Megascapheus; species Megascapheus bottae. Next base: position 1,277,973 of record NC_143542.1, on the reverse strand, counting down.
TGGCAGGCCTATGAGCCATGGAAGAAATGTGAGCCTCTGAATGATCGTGGGATGTGTGGCATATTTTCACCCTGGCAGCCTGCAGCCAGCCCTCAGGGTGCCTGGATGAGGCAGAGCACTGAACTGGGGACTTGCTGGGGGCGGCTAGCTACCCTAAATAGCAGCTATGTGGTCTCCAAAAACCTGTGCTGAACGGAAGAAGCCACCAAGAGAGGAGAAAAAGGAACCTTCTTGATGGATAGATTGAGAACTGGATAACTGCATGCTACCAATGTGTTTTCCTCTGATAAATAACAATAACAAAAAGTTCTCATCTCAGGCCTGTCTTCTGCCCTTTACTTGGTGACTCAGGGGCTCTGTAGGCCTATCCACCTGTACTGGTCCCTGGAGAGGCTACAAGGACATGTGTGGTTCTGTGCACAGAGTCCCCATATATGCTGGTAGCCATCCCTATGACACTTTCACCCACATATGTGGCAGGCACTCCGATAAACCTCAGGCACAAATCTCAGGGTTATTTGTAGGAGATTCTCAACTAACACTACTATTGGGTAGCCCTGGGGAAGAAAAAGCCAGATGATCAAAAAGTCAACATCCATCCATCTTTGGGAATGTTCAAGCTTCCTCATGAGAGAGAAAGGACAACTGTTAGAGATTAAAAAAATTACAGTGACAGACAACACATATCCCATCATAGAACGTCTTTCTTTTGTGCATTGTATTTTTATCATCTTTAAGTTGTTATATAAAGGATTTATCATTCAACAAATCAGTTTATGAATATAATACATTTTAATCAGTGTTACTCCTTTCACCATCATAGGCTATGCATTGAATTTAATAACCCCATTCTCCTCCTTGCTTTTTGCATTCATTTACCTCCCTCCTCTTGGTTCCACTCTCCCCATCTTTCCATTTTCTTTCACAGTTTTCCTTTCACTTTAAATAAACTTACTGACTCTACACACTTTACTGCCTTTTAAATATTTAATGGGTGAAGACACTTCCTATAACATTGCTACCCACTTCTTTCTCTACCCTTTGGGAAAGAAATCAAACAGCAGTGATGTACGCTCTCTCTGTCTCTCTGTCTCTCTGTCTCTCTGTCTCTCTCCCTCTCTTTCTCGCGAGAAAATTAAAGTACTAATATAATACGAGTGACTTCTATACATAGGCATAATCTAGGGGAAAGTGTTGAAAGAATATAGTGTTAGAATTTCATTAATATGAGGTTACATGGGAATCTAGATACATAGGGACTCAAGAGAGTACACAACATTTGCACAAATGCAAAGATGGAGGGAAGAAGATCTGGTGCTGGTAGTTAGCAACTGGAAGGGATTGCTGGGAGACTGCTGGGGACCCATGATGCCATTTCTGTGGTTGATGACACACACTTATCTACCTTGTAAACATCTGCCACACCTCCCACAAACGTGAGTCTGCCCTCTTCTCCATGGGAGCTACTGTACAATAAAGAGTTCTTCCAAGACAAGCATTTTCATATACACCTGTAATCCTAACTACTCAAGAGACTCAAATCTGGAGGGTCACCATTCAAAGTTAAACCAGGTAGAAGCAGCAAAATGCCAGACTGGAGTAGTCCAAATAGTAAAGCAAGAAAGCGGAGAGAGAGTGTGAGACTCTAAGTTCGTTTTGAATCTAGCATGTGTGTGTGTGCACACGCGCACAGACACACACACACACACACACACACTCTCTCTCTCTCTCTCTCTCTCTCTCTCTCTTCCAAAATGCAAGGATCCTTATGTTGTAACCTGAGAACTGTCTTATAGGAATGAGAGTAAAGAGAATAGGCTTCAGCCCAAATGAAGAGCATCATTGGAGTGGGTTTTCTGTGGGCCACAGCTGCTGTGATGTCATTCTGATGCTTATGGATATCCCAAGTTCCACTGTGACCTCTGGTCTCTCCTGTGGGATATCAGCCCACACAAGGCTTCCTGCCCTCACTGCTACCCAACAAACGTGGACATCTGGGTCCACAGGGATTTCAGGCCCAGAATCCACCTTCCTTGGTGCAATACTTGCTAAATAAAGCAAAAGAAAAAAAGATCAAAAGGTGTGTTTCAGAACAAAGCAAGGAGTCTAATTTCCATTTCCTACATGGGAAGCAGGAAATAGTTTGCTCTTCTTTTTAATTCCCTATTTCAACCTGTTGTTGAAATACCTTTGTTGTTGTTTACCTTTTAGCAAAGATAAATCCTTGCTAAAACTTGTGTGTGTGTGTGTGTGAGAGAGAGAGAGAGAGAGAGAGAGAGAGAGAGAGAGAGAGAGAGAGAGAGAGAGAGAGAGAGGGAGGGAGAGGGAGAGGAAGAAGAGGAGGAGGAGAAAAGGAGAGAGAAGAGGAAGGAAAGGAGGGGAGGAAAGAGAGAAGAGGGGGAAAGAAAGAGGGGAAGAGAAGAAGGGAGGGAGGGAGAAGAGAGAGAAAAGGCAAGTAGGCAGGAAAGAAGGAGGGAAGGGAGGGAGAGAGAGGAAAGGAAGGTAGGAAGATAGGAAGGAAGGAAGGAAGGGAGGGAGGGAGGGAGGGAGGGAATATGGAAACATATCAATGAGGCTATTAACTATGGCCACCACCAGATCAGGTTAATAAAGAAGAGAATGATGAATTCCTCTGTTATGTGATTTTATATCAGTACCTGGGCTCTGTCCTTGAGCTTCCTCAAGCCTAATCTACCCCTTGAGCCACAGTACCACTTCTAGCTTTTTCTGTGTATGTGGTATCAAGGAATTGAACCCATGGCTTCATGCATGCTATTAGGGGAGCATTTCCCCCCCACCCTTGAGTCTAGGCAGTATGATGTGAACAATATGGTAAGAGGAGTTTCTAAGTAGCTCTTCCTAGCTCCAAGTTACTGGCAGATCTTTTCCTCAGGGGGGAGCAGCAGAGCGATAGCATCCCCATGCTCAGAAAGAAGTCTTTTCGATAACCCACAGGCCAGGAACCTCCCATTCTCATCCGAGCATGCTCAGTTATCATGTATAAAGTCAGATGTGCTCCAGGCAGTAATAATGAAAAATCACTCGCTCTCGGAGAGCTTCTGAGAGCTGTGCTAAGCTAGGACAAAGATGTGTTTAACAGCTGAGCAGCACTCTCTGTCTATGGAGAGAAGATGAAGACTCAGCCGTCGGGTAACCAGTTCAAGGCCCATCACCTCACCCCAGGACAGAGGCTGACCTCGTGGTCCACAGTATTCACATGGCCCTCTAGCTAAAAATGCCAAGTTCCTTTAAAGACCCACTGTTTGGGGAAGTGGGGCTGTGACTCAAGGATTAGGGTGATAGCCTTGAGCTGAAGAGCTCAGGGACAGCATCCAGGCCCAGAGTTCAAGTCCCGCCACCTACCAAAACACAAAAAAAGACCAGCTGTTTGTTTTGTCAGGCACCAGTGGCTCACACACGTAATCCTAAGGACTCAGGAGGCTAAGATCCAAGGATCAAGGTTCAGAGCAGGACTAGGCATTCTTATCTCCAACCAGCCATCAGAATGTCAGACATAGAAGTGTGGCTCGGATGGCAAAGTGCTAGCCTTGAGAGAAAAGGCAAAGGGACAGCACTTAGGCCTTGAGTTCAAGCCCTAATATCAGAATCAATAAATACAAAAATAAGCTAATGAATTAACTAATTAATAAAACAGCTGCTGCAGGTTCCCAACGTGCTCATGGCCTTTAGCCATGTGAGCAGCAGCTGCTTCTCTGCCCAGAGGAATGATGAACAAAGTGCTGCCATAGAGGCCGGGTCTTCATAAAGTACATCTGTTGCCCACCCTTCTTCCAGGGAACTCCCCCCTACAGCAGCTGCCTGCCAACTGGGCTCCTTCAACCTTCACTGAGCAGATGCTAAAGGACAGGTGTCACACAGGCTCTTTCCTGGATTGGTCCAAGACAGAGCCTGAAGCTCAGCACCCCACAACTCTGGGTCCACTTGAATCAACCATGTTCTACTTTTTCTAGCTCATGCCTAGCCAAACTTTTAACTGCAACCTCCTGAAGTAGAACCACCATCAGAGACAAAGGCTGGCTGATGGGAGGATGCAGAATGAGACCTAGTCACCTGGCTTGCACTCCCATGTGACCTCAGAAAAGACTGAGCTTCATTTTTCTGTAAAATGCAGACAATTCAACCTGCCACTGGAAGGTGGGTGGGGACAGTGTATACAGACTTTCCAGCAGGCCTCAGATAGAGCAGGTACCCCTTTCTCGGGTACCACGTGAGTGCTTGGGGCATGTGTACACAGGTATGTGTGTGTACACATACCACAATAGATACAGTGTGTAACACACCTCAACTGGCTGACCACCAACCCTAAATGGTGGCCTGCCTGAAGCAGGTGTCCCCAGGCCTGGCAGATTTTTGTCCTGGGTTCCAATAGTCCATTATCTCTTCTCCCAGGAAAGAGCAAGTACTTTGTTACCAGTTTTGATGCCTGTGCTTCCCAGAATCCTTCTGGTCTCCTCACTTTTCCAAAACCCCACCCCCTGCACCTTCTAGAATGCTTTCTGCCAGCCTTAGCCAATTGCCAGCCTGGATTATATCATAGTTGCAATGACTGAATTCCAGAGCAAGGGCCTCCACTGGCCTAAATGTTTGGGGCTACCCTTTGTCTTGGTGTTGCCAAACAGAATCCCTGGGGTAAACCAGCCATGTGACTACAGAACTTAGCTTCTCTCTATGCTCCAGAAAACAATAGGCAACCCACGGTAGGTGATACTAGGGTTTTCTGAGAGGTTTCCTTGCCAAGGAAAAGAGCCAGATATTGAACACCCAAAATGTTGGGTGTGCTTCTCTGTTTTTCCTGCAGCCATATTACCCATGCATTTTCTGTTCAAGCAAACCGGGAGGGCAAGACTTGGGGAGATGGTACCACCTTCCCAGGACTGCAGGTTAGCTGTTCCTCAGAGTCTCACAGACTTTCCTGCTCAGGCTGGCTTCAAATTGTAATCCTCAGCTCTCACACTCCAGAATCACAGCTGGAATCACAGATAGGAGCCGCTGGTATCCAGCCATCTCTGTCATTTTAACCAGACAAAGGCTTTGAAAAGTGTTTTACTCTCTTCTCAGCAGTTTCCTTTCTGCAGCTTCCTTTTTTTCACCCCTCTTCCTTCATTTAAAATATAAGATCTCTGAGATCCTGCTTCTGAGGTCCTTCCTGAAGGTGGTACAGGGTCCTGTGTGCGTGTATGTGCTTGTTCCTGCATGTACACATACCTTTATAAGTGCACGGGCACAGCTGTGTACACAGCTGGCTCTTTCCCTAGTGTACACGCAGAAAGCAAGAAGCTGTTTCTGTTGCCCTAGAAACCAGACTGGGATCCCCACATCTGGATGTGTTCAGGACAATTCCCGATGCTGTGATAAAGCCATCCAACTTTCCACAATAGGCTGCAGCCATGGAGTGTTGAGGGATGATCTTGGTAAATCCCAATCCTGGCCCAGATGACCCAGTGATGTGGAGAAAAGGTGGTGCAGAAAGAAGCCTAAAAGGGCCTAAGTGGGACACGGACAGAATGCCCAGAGACCCAATGAATCTCCCAGCATGCACTCCTGCAATGGCTTTGGGCCCACAATAGTAAACTATGTTCTCAACCACAGTGAAGGATGGGGTGCTTTTCTGCTGTTCTAACCAATTCATCACATGCTGGCACTGTTAGTGAAATTACATTTTGTAAGATGTATTAGAATGGTCGTAAGCTTTGCTCCTTCTGCTGCTGCTGCTGCTATGACTTCTCATTTCTGTTTATTTCTAGTGTCTCTTCTTGTCCTCTCTAGGACTCTGTAATGATGTGGTGCCATGCTTTACTCACATGCTATTCTGACAAGTCCTGGTATAAAACTAGTGCCCTGGGGTAAAGCACATGTATGCCTTGCTCTGAGAGATGAGCTCCTGGCACATTAACCTGGAAGAAGTTAGCATTTGAATCATAAGCTGAGCAAATAAGACCCACTTCATTTCTGCTGGTGTACCCCCACTCCTTTGGGGTCTCCAATAAGACAGAGAGGCAGGAGGAAGGGTATTTTATTCTGCAGCAGCTGTAATATCTACCCTGGTCAATGCTTGGACGTGAATGGCCTTGGCTTTCGGAGGCATTCCCACTAAGACAGAAACTATATCCTCACCACTGGGTCTCTAACTGGCAGACACAGGATAAGGGACTTTTCCAACTATTTTGGAAATAGAAACTCTGTCTCTCTGTCTCTGTCTCTCTCTGGGTCTCTTTCTCTGGGTCTCTCTGTGTTTCTCTCTCTGTCTCACACACACACACACACACACACACACACACACACACACACACAGATGAGCAAGGCATTAGGTATGTAGATGTGCCTTGATGCCGAATAGTGCCCAATGGGCATTCCTGAAGGCAAATGGCAGGCCTGCAAGACAGCTGTCATGGGAATCAGGCTCCCCCTGGGCTGCGGCCCCCTGGGAAGGGGACTGCATAAATGGGTGCGTTATCTGGGGGAGCGTGCAGACTGGAGGAGAGGACTACTGAGGTGGGGAGGGAGAAGGATCCCGTGCAGGCTGAGTGAATGGACAACCTGTCCTCTGGCCCTGTAGCTGCTTAGGAGGCCCTGTTCACTCTGCTGTGTGTCAGCTCCCTGTTGGAAGCCAGGACAGCAGCTGACCTCTCTTCCCAATACCTAATCCTGCCATCTAGAATGGCCCAACCGAGAGACGAATTCCCATCTTCACATCCCAGCTGCGAATCCTGAGTCTTTCTGCCAAAGGTCTGCCCAGCCCCCACAGAGCCAACCCTGCCATGGCCTCCCTATCCCTTCCCAAACAGAACCATCAGGAAGACAATAAAATGGCATTGAGGCATTGCAGATGAAGCTAGATGCCTGGTTGCACGGGAGAAAGCACCAGTCCAAATAAACCTATGCAAGGACACTACAGGGACACAAAAGGGTTCCTTGGATATACGGAGGTCTAGCCCTGCTGAACCATGCTGCTGAGTGTCTCTGAACTGGCCTTGGGTGTTTCTGAAGAAAGTGACAGGCCTGTAGGGTCTCCAGTCATGGCAACCAGTTTCCCTAGGACATGGGCCCCTGGTAACTGAGCTGCACAGACAATAGCCATGTCTGGGCCTCTGGGTCTCCCATCTCTTCCCACCCATCTCTCCTCTCACCACTGTTCCCTCACCATCACCACACACACACACACACACACACACACACACACACACACACAACATCACCACATAGTACAATGTGGACTAACCAAATTCCAGAGCCATGGCCTACAGCCACACACACACACACATCATCAGCTAGGCCATGGCAGGGCTGGGCCACACAGCTGCTAAAAATGGCTGTTTTATCTGTCATGCTACCCCCACTGAACACACGCTGACATTCCTGTCATATTTGAAGGTGAGCCAGGCCTCTTCTCTCTGGCAGCTGCTTTCCATGGCTGCAGCAGCTCTGCCCAGGGTCCCCGCATTCCTCAAAGAACCATGAGCCAAAGCAAAGTGTGCTGCCATATATCCGTGAGGAGCAGGGACTGGTCCAGCCTGGGTATGTTTTCTTCCAAAGAGTCCAAATACGTTATCATGAGATCAGCTTTACTGCTGAACTGGGGAAACGGAGGCACCCACTACTCCAGGCAAGGACCCCTGGAGATCTAACATCAGATTCACAGCTTGACTTAGAAGCAAGCTGTCTTCTGACCTACCAAGCAACTGCTTGGGGAAATCAAATCAAATGGAATATCCGCCAGAGCCAGTCTCCTGTCAAACCTGTCCTGCAAACATGTATGGCAGAACTCGGCCTGGCCTGTGAACTCAGCCTGGATTCCACCTCACAGCTGACCCACCCTGAGGATGGACACGTCTTGCCAGAGCTGAAGTCTCAGCTCTTAAAGCAGAGCTGGCAGCCTTCCCAGGCTGCTCTGGGCGGGGTCCCACAGACCATGGTGCCCTGGGGCTCTAAGACCAGAGCAGAGGCAGGAGCCCTGCCCAGCTTCTTCTCCAAGGACACTCAAATTATCCTGTTGCTCCTGGAGCTGCTATAAACACTATGAAACAGGCCAGCATGTCTTTGAAGTTCAAACCGAACCTAACCCACAGTGGAGGCTTCCTAGCCAGACAGCGCTTCACAGAGTAATTAAGATGTTGTCTGCAGGTAGCAGAGCTGGGGGCTGGTGCTTGAAGTCATCGTCTTGATGGCTGCCAGGAAACCAGACATAGCCCTGCTCGACCATGCCCAGCCATTGGGCTGAGGAAAGGCTGGGATCCCTGGAGGAGGGAGGAGGTGCCAGCGCTGGCTACAGGGGACTAGACACACTCCCATGTACCTGTGCGTGATCCAGGCCACACACCTGAACTTAGTGCTTTGATGTTCTTGCCTCTTGCAGACACGCTTTAGCTCTCGGTGAAACTGCTCGAAGTGATTCTTAACTTGCCTTTTATCAGAGACCTGAGAAAGAAGTTGAAAGCAGAAGCCTAGGGTTTTCAAAGAACCTGTGAAGCTGGGGAGGGAAAGAAAATCCACCACCAGCTTTAAAAGGAAGTCACAGATGTCCCCAACCTGCGCTGAGTTAACAGCCTCATGGGAGATCCTAGAGGGGGCACTCCACTTGGGTTTTGCTTGTAGTTTCAGTTGGTTTCGTTGGATTTTGAGCCTGCAAGAGGGCTTGAACTCCGACCCAAAGCCCACATCCTTGATTTTTGCACTGAACACTGACTGTCACTCTGTCACTGGAGACACAACTCCACTTTCAGGTTTTTGCCGGTTAATTGCAGATCAGATCTCACAGACTTGTCTGCCCGGGTTGGCTTTGAGTTGTGATCCTCAGATCTCAGCCTTCTGAGAAGCTCTGCTGACAGGTAGCAGCCACCAGTGCCCTCTTTTCAACTGGTTAAGAATGAAAACCTTGGATGAGGTTGGAAAGGATAGGGGAGGAAGATAAAAAGGGTGGCACTGATCAAAATGCATTGTATTCATAAACTCCTTTGTTGAATGGCAACTCCTCTATAGGTCTGTTTAAAAATAATAAAAGTATATTTTTTTTTAAAAAACTCTACTTTTGCTTGGCATCAACTACAAAAATGACTCTGATCACTTGAGCCTTTTCCTCCTCCCCTCCTCCTGGGAACTCTTGACCAGGGTTTGGGGCCCCTGGACTCAGTAGATCAGGTGGGGTTATCACCACACAAATGTGAACTCCATCCAGGAGAGCAGAAAGCTGTAGTTAGTGTAGAAGTGGGACTTCGTCCCAAATAAGTGTGACCTGGGCTTTCTGAAACCATGACACCTAGAAGTCTCTCTCTCCTGGTTCTTGGAGCCCAGTCCCCTCCCTCCAACCTCTCCAAGAAACCTCTGTTGGTGGTTTGCTCGGAGGGATTCCATCTTGGCAGCCACTGAGTTACAGCCAAGCCCCTAAATTACCAATAGACAACCCGAAGGTCCTGAAAGTCACAATATATAAAACCAACAACCATGTAAAACTGTGACCTGGACTGATCAGGCCCAGGATACCACCCAGGCCAAAACCCTGCCTAGAATGGGTCCATGAGAAGGTGACAGCACTCCAGACCCAAGTAGCATCCCCCCTAGCATCTCCTTCAGCAGCCTGGACAACTACTCAGAGTGGACAGAATACCCATTCCATTTCATTATATACCCAGTACATGCCTTGCCATCTCACTGTATTTTTTTAGTGTTTCTGTGCTAGGACTTGAATTTGGGACCTTGCATTCTTGCTTAGCTTTTTTGCTCAGGGCTGGCACTCTATCACTTGAACCATACCTCCAGTTCTGGCATTTTTCTGGTTAATTAGCAATAAAGTCATATGGGTTTTCCAGGCCCTGCTGGCTTTGAACTCTTGTCCCCAGATCTCAGCTTCCTGAATTGCTAGGATTATAGCTGTGAGCCACTGACACCAAGGATCTAATCATTTTTAAGTGTATGGCTCAGTGACATGAAGCATATCCACCCTCATTCATGTTCAGAACTGGTTTACTTCAAACTGAAACTCTGTTCTAAATAAACAGTCCTCTAACTAATGTGGTACCAACCATACTACTCTTCCTCTATGAATCTGACTATGCTAGGTACCTCTTATAAGCACAATCATTCTTTTACATTTGGCTAAAATGTATTTTTTTTCTGTTCCTGGGACCTGAGCTCAGGGCCTGATTACTGTTACTGAGCTTTAGTGCTTAAAGATGTTTCCTGCCCAGGCTGGCTTTAAAATGCAATCAGCAGATCTCGGCTTCCTGAGTAGCTGGATTATAGACATGAGCTACCCAGACACAGAAAAACAAAGATTTTCTAAAAAGAAAAAAAAGCAAATTGGTAGGGTTATCCTCTCTCTGTGTGTCTCTTTCTCTGTGTCTCTTTCTCTGTGTCTCTCTCTCTCTTTTCGATTAGTACACAATAAAAGTAATTATTCCAAGTCATGCACCAGTACAAATAGATAGAGAGATAGATAGATAGATAGATAGATAGATAGATAGATAAATAGATAGATGTGATGTGTGTGTACAGAGTGTGTGTGTGTACAGAGTGTGTGTGTGTGCCTGTCTGACTGTCTGACTGTCTGACTGTCTGTCTGTCTGTGTATATATGATCTGGGAATGGGCTTGAATTCACTGGTTTTTTTCCACTCAATATTGGTGTTCTACCACCTGAGTCACAACTTCACTCCTGGCTTTTTTCTGGTCTCACAGATTTTTCTGCCCTGGCTGGCTTCAACCCTTGATCCTCAGATCACAGCCTCCTATGTATCTAGGATTACAGGCATGAGCCACCCACATCCAGCTTCGACTTTATATTTTGACTTTACAATGCTATGGAGGCAATATTCACTCAGTACAGACTGTACACTGAATCTTGAATTTGCACCTTTTTTCTGGATGACATCATACAGCCTCTCCTCTCTCAGTCAGTGACAAAGCACGTGCTCCACAATGCATTGTTCTCCGTGAATTACACCGGATAAGTAAGGCTTCAGGTTAATTGGCTTTGTATTAGGTGATGTCCTGAGCACATCAAGGTAAATGAGGTCAATGTTTGATATTTGGCAGGCTGATTGAACTCAAAGCATATTGCATTTATGACAAATTTGTCATAAGCCAAAGAGCATCTGTACCTCTAGCCATGCAGCTATTGGAGTCTTAGTATATACCAAGGGGCTCATTCACGTCATTCCTTTGTCCTCCTTGCAGTATTCCATTGCATCCTTTTATTATTTTTTTATTGCATTATTACGACTCTTTTTTTTTTGTATGTATGTGGTACCAAGGAATCGAACCCGGGTCTTTGTGCATGCTAGGCAAGCACTTTAACCACTAGGCCAAACTCCCAGCCCACGACTCTTTTTTTGTGTGTGCAGGATCCATTGTCCCATAGCTTTTTTCTCAAGGCTGGTGTGTTCTACCACTTAATCCATAGCTCCAAGTATGGCCTTTTGGTGATAAATTATAGATAAGAATCTCACAGCTGAGCCGGCATGGTGATTCAAGCTTATAATCCTAGCTACTCAGGAGGCTGAGATCTGAGGATCAAAGCCAGCCAGGCACAAAAAGACCAGAGACTCTTATCTCAAATTAACCTCTAGAAAATGGGAAGTGGGGCTTGGCTCAAGGGTAGGGTGGTAGCCTTGAGCTGAAGATTCAGCTCAGGGAGAGCGCCCAGACCCAAGGGTAGAGCAGAGTGGTAGTCTTGAGCTGAAGAGCTCCAGGACAGCACCCAGGCCAAGTTCATGACCCATGACCCACAAAAAAAAAAAAAAAGGAAAGTATCTCACAGCTGGGTGCCAGTGGCTCCCACCTGTAGTCCTAGCTGAGATCTGAAGATCACAGTTTGAAGCCAACCAGGGCAGAAAAGTCCCAGGGAGTCTCTTATCTCCATTTAGCCATTCAAAAACCAGGCCACTGGCACCCAGCTGTGAGATTCTTTTGTGGGTCTTGGGTGATGCTGCTGAGCCTCTTTCTACTCAAGACTAGAACTCTAACATTTGAGCCACAGGCCCTGAGTTCAAGGCCTGCAACCAACAACAACAACAAAAAAGAGTCTCACAGACTTGTCTGCATGGTCTGACTTTGAAGCATGATCCCTCTATGTCAAGCTTCTGAGAAGCTAGGAGTTTCAACCTAAACATCAGCATTTGGCTGCCACTGTATTCTTGAATCTGGGATTTGTCCTCTATTGCCTGTTTGTTTCATTCAGCAAAATGTCTCATCTCTGCTTTCATGAACATGAGAACTTCATTCCGTTTTATGCTTTGGTTTTTTTTAGGTTGTTTGTTCACTTTAAGAGTCCAGGATTTCTTTTAATTAGGTACAGTGTGTAGACATGGAAATGACTGTCACAAGGGAAAAGTTAATACTCATAGATGCCTAAGAGCAAGAGGCCCGCCATGGCACTGTACCACACAAGGTAGCACTGGTTGGCTCAAGAGGCAGGGGGAGTGGAGAAAACATAAACCAGAGCCTCGGTTGTGGCTTACTGGAGGAGGAACAGGTCAAGCAGGGTAGGCAGGCTTGGGATTGCTGGTTTGCCCAACCTGAGCAGGCTCTGAGGCCATGGCCTACAGCAATACATGGGCATGGAGTAAGAGACACTGGTGAAGGGACGCTGGTCTGGGGTGGGACTGGATCATTTGCATTGTCAATTCCTTAACTAGGAATTGACAAGATCAGCAAAGACCCTGAGCTATGGGTAATAAAGCAGAATCAACATACACATGAATTCCAGATTTCATTTATCCATTTGTTCACTGATGCATTCTTGAGCTGTCTCTACCTTTATTACCATTTCAGACGAGGCTGCTGTCAACACTGACATACAGGCCAGCACCCACTCACATTCCAAGAGGTCCCATTGGATTTTGTTTCTAGTTTATGTTGGCCCTGGGGCTTGAACTCAAGGCCGAGGTGATGTCCCTTAGCCTTACTTGCTCAAGGCTGGTGCTTTTCCACTTGAACCACAGTTCTACTTCTGCACTTCTGGCTTTTTTGTGACTAATTGGAGATAAGACTCTTACAGATTTTCTTGCTCAGGCAGGTTTCCAAATGTGATTGTCAGATTTCAATCTTGCAAATAACTAGAATTACAGGCATGAGCCACCCGCTCCTGATAGCCTCAGGGTTTTTAAAGCTTATTTAGAGTCCAACTAGTATTCAAAACTTAGGAGGAGGGTAGCTTCAAAGTCAAAGGTTAGAACATAAAGTAGCTTCATCTAAATGAACAAGTTTATGGCTCAGTTACACCCTTGGCCTCCATTTCTCCAGGAATCCTAGCCAGAACAATCCTAAATCCCAATTCTATACCAAGATCACCATCTCATCACTTGCAGTTCTGCACAACAGAAAATGAGCAGGCTTGTGGCTCTATTGAGGAACAGGCAAGGACAAGAACAGGATCTCCCACAGCCTTTGCGAACACAGAAAATGATTCCGGCGTGCTATGGATCACATTCTGCAAGTCTCATTTCCTCTTTCCAGCTGCTAGCCCTGTTCCAGAGATCCAATTCACAATCTCCTTTCTCCAATTAAGCTTCATCACCTTCGTTGCTCTCTTGGGCCCAATGGGCCATCCATGTTGTTGCACCATCAGAAGTCAGTGGAATGACACACTGATCATCTCAGCACTCAGGGATGGAGGCAGAAGGATCCTAAGCTCGAGGCCAGCCTGAGCTATGTAACAAGATCCTGATGCCAAATTATAATAATAATAATAAACAGCAACAGTAGCAAGTCTTCTCAGGAAAGCAAGCACTCGCCGTTACTAGACCCTTGATTGCAGATTTGTTTTTTCTTGCAATCAATCTTGGTTTATCTGAAAGCAAGAGCTAACTCATATAAGAATACACATGATTACCATTTTCAAGAACTGTAGAGGAAACCCACAGCCCCGAGGATACACACAGAGATAGCTGAACACTGAAACGCAGAGATCAGCAGAAAGTTCCTCCCTCAGACTTCTCCTCATTCAGCTTACAAACCATGACTAATGCAAACCCCCTAGTAGCTCGGATAAGATGCAATAAGACAAGAGGAGGTCACTTGAGAGATGACTTGAGAGAATGGAAAGAAAATTAAGCATTTGAGCAGCAACCTGGAGACTGCACCAAAAAGTCCCACCGTGGGCCATCCAGAAGCACCTTTGATGCCACATGGCTGTCGCCTGCTGTGAGAAGCCCACAGAGCTTCAAGTTCCTCATTTGCTCTGAAATTTCTACATCCCTTTATTTGCATGCAGATTTACTCTTCCTGCCCCCTCCCCAGTGCCTGCCATCCAGAATAGCATAAAGAAAAAATGAAAAGAAGACAGCTTCCTGTTTCAAGAAACTGAACCCAATGGAGGAACTTGGATCTTGACAGAGTTCTCATTTCTATTTCTGAGTCCTTAATTACCATCATCATCATATAATACTTGGCATTATAAGGCTGATGCTGGATTCATTTGCTCATGTGGCAAGTAACTACTAAGCATCTAGGAGGGGTTAAACACGGCTGTGAGGGTGGGGGAAGTGTTTATCTTGACAGAGAAGACCTCTCTTTACCAAGCTCACCTGCTGCCCGAACACACATAGATTAGAACTGCAGGGGCAGATGTCAACTTCAGGGATAATAAATCAGGAGAGAAGAGTAGGCAGAAGGCAAGCCTTCTAAATGGCATTTTCCAGAGGGCACCTCTCTCATAGGGCTGAAGACTTCGCAAAAAGATCTTGCTCCGGGGGGGTGGAAAGGGGCTTCACTATAGCAGGTACAGAGATATGGTCATGTTTGTCTTGAGCAGGATTCTGAGCCAATAAGAGAAGGGTGGGGGGTGAAAAAGCCTTCTAGAGAAGGGACCAGCAAGTGCAAAGGCCCTGGCATAAAAAGGGGAAATATGACCTTGGAGAAAGTGGGCAAAAGCAGAATGGTTAGGAGCCCAGATGGAGAGCAGAGTTGCCTGGGCTGTAGCCAGAATGGAATCCAGGCACACTGACCAGCTTATGGAGTTTGGATTTCTTCCAGATGGTTCTGAGCTTGCCTTGTGTAAACTGAATGACAATATACCCATTATTCCTCAAGGTTCATGTATGGGCCCTGGTAGCTGTGGGGGAAAACCAGGAAATATTTGCAAAAGCATTAACAGCTACGGGAAAACCACAAATGATGGGGGAAAGAAAGCCCCAGCCCCTCCCCCACACCCCAGTTCAAAACATGAGCAGAGGAGTCCTTGCTAGGGCTCTAAATGAGCTTGCTGGGAGATGCCACCAAGAGAAGAGGATTTCAGGGAGGAGTTATAGCTTGTATCCTATTGGGTTTTCCTTACTGTGAACCTTAAAGTAATGACAAAGCAGGAGAAACAGTCAAACCGAGTGAGTGCATGCATGCCAACCTCTGAGGCACACAGCAGGATGGGAACGGAACCAGCAAGACCTCAACACTGTCCCTAGCAATCTCTCAGGACTTACTAAAATGCCTCTGATTAGGAGCCATGCAAGGGCCAGGCCAGAGGGAGGTGTAGACAGGCAGCCCCCCTCCCCACTCCCATTCCCCCCCGCTTTTTTTTCACGGTTTCTTGTTCTATCCATCTCTGGCTCTGTCCTGCTGCTCACAAAGCCCTATGGGCACACAGCTACAGGCTGTAAGTGCCTGGTGAGAAAAGTTGGATAGGCACCCGAAGGTACCCATATAAACCACCTTCTCTCAAGAAGCCAAGCTCCATGCAAACTCTGTCTGCTCTTCCATCAAGAGATGTTTTCACCATGGACACAGGGGCTCATACCTGAATCCTAGCAAGGTAGGAAACTGAGATCTCAGGACTGTAGTGTGAAGCTGACTCCAGTGGAGTGGACAGGTCTGTGAGAATCTTATCTCCAGTTAATAAGCAAAAAGCCTGCAGTGGAGGTGTGGCTCAAGTAGAAGAACACTAGTTTTGAACAAGTGAAAGAGTGAGGGCCTGAGTTCAAACCCCAGTACTAACATGCATACAAAAGAGTGTTTTGGACTGGGTGCTGGTGGTTCCTAGCTACTCAGGAAGCTGAGATCTGAGTCCATGAGACTCTCATCTCCAATTACCACCAAAAAGATCAAACGATGGAATGCTAGCCTTGAATGAAAGAGCTTAGGGACAGTGATTCGGGCCCTGGGTTCAAGCCCCAAGACTGACACCAAAAACAAAAACAAAAAACCTGAAGCATTTTAAATTAATGTTGCAGATTTAAGAGGAAGAAAAGGTGCCTCTATGCAAGATCTGAACCTTTAAATTCAAAACTATATTAAAAAAAAACCAATAAATGCATAGTAGACTGCTGTTCTTTTCTTTTTTTTTTTTCTTTCCTCGTGTAAAGTTCAAGTTGAGAAAGACCTTTTAGGATGGAACAGTTGCATAAGTGTGGGATTAGCTGTACTAGATTATAAATAAATGACTGTGAGTGAGGGAAACCCTGTATCTGTTCCTACCTCCACAGGTCCTTCTTTAAGACTTAGTGAAGTCCTTCTAGCCTTTCAGTTTTATTTAAGGCTCTGTGATGTTTTTTTCACCATCTCCACCACAAACCAGTGTTCTTCCACTTCTGTTCCACACATACTCAGGCCCCAAGTCACCCTGTATTATCTGTTACATTTGGAAGTCTCACTCCCCAGCCAACCCCTATCACTAGTCTCTTAGGTCTAACCTGGAGTGAGTGAGGAGCTAGGACAGCTCATAGCATCTGCTGAGTAAGTGAAAGCCAGCCTTTGCCATTCCTCTCTCCATCAATGCTCACAGCCACCCTGAACCCTATGTTCACACGTGAATAAACTAGCTGGGTACTGGTGGCTCACATCTGTAATCCCAGCTACTCAGGAAGCTGAGATCTGAGCATCCCAGTTCAAAGTCTGTAAGACTCATATCACCAATTAATCAACAGAAGTTGGAAGTGGAGCTATGCTTCGAGTGGTAGATTACACAGTCTGGAGCATAAAAGCTAAGAGACAGCATCTGAGCCTTGAGTTCAAGCCCCAGAACCAACACACACACACACACACACACACACACACACACACACACACACACACACACACACACACACACACACGCAATGATCAGGGAACTCAGGATACCTCTCCAGGACAATTCTATGACTGACTGAAATAGGCTTTAGGTCTAGGTCTGGCTAACTGTAGACGCTGTGGCTTTGGCTCTAACTACCTCCTGCACCTGTGACCAAACCAGAGTTGTAAAGATTGTAGAGGAGAGAATGCTACCACCGTCTATTAGCATCACTCTTGCTTCCCTTAGGGGTCAGAAAAAGTAGCATGGCCCAAGTTTTTATCCGACTTCCAAAGATACCCAAGTTTCATTCTGTCTCTGCCTATGATAGAACAGGTAATAAGTAAGCTTTGGAGAGGCCAAGATGAAACCACATCTGCCTGTCCCTCAAGAGCTCACTGGCAAGCCAGAGCAGGAAGGCAAACCAGCAACTACAACTGAGGTTGAGACACAATTTATACAAAGCATCAAGGAGCATAGGAAAGGGGGTGTGGCCTGCATCCTGGATGCTGGCAGCAGCGTGCTGAGTGGCCAGGAATATCAGAAAAAGGGAAAGGAGACCTAGACTCAGAGACTGTGCAATAATGGCTGGTGGAATAGTTTATGGAAAGCTGTCATGCTTACCTGTAGAGTCGGGCCTGAAGTCGGGCTCCATCTGCCAACTAGATGAGAGTGGGGGACAACAGGCTCAAGAGGCCCTGAGAAGGCAGACCCGAGTCCAGGTCTGGCTCTTGACATCTCCAACTCTGATGGTGCTAGGGAATCCATAAAAGGAGCTTGTGACCTTCACCTTGAACTTGAGTGAGCATCTTGTCCAACTAGAGCTTGGGGAGCTGATGCACAGTTATAGGAGCTGAAGATGAGCCTGCAGAGATGAATTCCTGACCTGAGTAAAGCATCCAGACAGAGGACTTGAGGGGAATACTGTTGTCACCAGTCCCTGGATAAACTTTTCTCAGGGAAACTCAGCCTGACACCTTCCAGGGAAGGATAACTGACAGAGCTGAGAATCCTCCCACCTTCTGCATCCGTATCTGCGGCCCTGTCCTCTGAGAGCAGCGGGACTTCAACTTATTTCTAACCAATAAGAGTTGGCCACCCTAACAGAAGCTCTCCATGGGCCTGAAAGTCCCAAATCCATTGTTATTTTTTTATTAATCAACAAGACTCTCCAAAACTGGGTGACTTTGGCTTATGCATATAATCTCTAGCTGAAGTCTGAGAATTGAGGTCTAAAGTCAACCCAGACAAGAAAGCCTGTAAGACTCATCTCCAGTTAACCAGCAAAAGGCTATAAATGGAACTATGGCTTGAGTAGTAGAGTATGGCCTTGAGCAAAAAAAAATAAAAATAAAAAAGCTAAGGGTTAGTGCTAAGGCCCTGTGTTCAAGACACTGTACTGGCTCAAGAGGAGGAGGAAGAAGAGAAGGAGGAGGAGGAGGAGGACTTGAGATCTGACTTAATCAGATGGAAAATTCCTCAAAAAATAATAAAATACCAAATTCACAATATGAAAGGATGTCCTCATTACTAGCTTTGCAGAAAGAGCTGTCATGATGGGCAGGGATTACAGAGAGGTCTTTGGATGGGGACCAGGGTACCACATGAGTCCGAAGCCCTCCCCCCATCTTGAAGCCATCAAACTCTACCCCTAAATCTGAAGACAAATAAACGGTGATCATCAGACGATCTTTTTTTTTTAAGAAAATTCTTAAACAATGAAGACACAATTGAGTTTAAATTACTGTTTCCTTTTCTTACCATTTCTTAATAATTTGAGAAATGCTTTATCACCTTAGAAGTCAGCCTAAAGAGATAAAGGTAAAATTATAGTTGACTTTTATGGGTCTGGGCCAAGCCTACAGCTCAATATTCTGAACAGGAATTGAATGAGGTATTGAAGTTACTGCAGGTTTGGGGGTAGCCTTGTTTTTTGTGGGGTTGTAGCTTTGTTTTGTTGAGTGTGGTTGGTTTACTCTGATCATCCATCCCACAGGGCCACTAACCTATAGTATCACTACAGCTTGTCTTTCTAATTACCTATGTCATTGCTGTCCTTCTTGAAGGTAAGAATTCATAATTTCCCAGGTAGCCATGACTGTGTTCTACCTACTCAGGAAGCTGAGATCTGAAGATCACACTTTTCTATCCAAGCCAGGCTGGACAGAAAAGTTCATGAGACGCTTATCTCCAATTAACCTGTAAAAAGCTGGAAGTAGTAGTGTGGCTCACATGGAAAAGCACCAGCCTTGAGTTTAAAAGCCAAGCAAGAGAGCTAAGCCCTAAGTTTGAACCCCTAAGTTGGCATACACATCAAAAGAAAGTATAGCATAGTGGGGCCGGAGAGTTTGGCCTAGTGGTTAAAGTGCTTGCCTAGCATGCATGAAGACCCGGGTTCGATTCCTTGGTACCACATACATAGAAAAAAGCCGGAAGTGGTGCTGAGGCTCAGGTGGTAGAGCTCTAGCCTTGAGAAAACCCAAGGACAGTGCTCAGGCCCTGAGCTCAAGCCCATGACTGGCAAAAAAAAAAAAAAGGAAAGTATAGCATAGTTTCTAGCTTTAAGTCATAAGATGACTGTTTTGAAAGGCCATTCCATTCAGCCTAAAATTCTATGTATAACTAATGCCAGCAGTGAGGTCATTATTTTGTACATGAAGAAAACAGACCTGTCATTGTACTAACAGGGGCTCCATCTCCTCACCCCACATGCTGGCCTGGAGACACCTGAAGGAACACCAGAAAGAACACCAACTCAGAGCCCACACACTCTTGTCCACCACGCTCTGGCACTTTTTCCTTTTACCCATGGTGTATTCCTCTCTTAAGAGAGTCACCAACCAATTCCACATTGAAGCTTCATGGGACAGTCAGGTCAAGTCTCTGGACACCTTCCTGTGGCGATACTTTTTTTTAAGTACTGGTCCTAGGGCTTGAACTCAGAGACTAGGCATTGTCTGAGTACTAGTGCACTTTACCACTTGAACCACAGCTCCATTTTCAGCTTTTTGGTTGTTAAGTGGAGATAAGAGTCGCAAGGACTTTCCTGCCATGGTTGGCAAAGAAAGAATGAGAGAAGAAAGAAAAAAAGAAGGAAGGAAAGAAAGAAAAGAGAGAGGGCGGGAGGAAGGGAGGAAGGGGGGAAGGGAAGGGAGGGAAGGAGGAGAGGGGAGAGAGGAGGGAGGGGGCAGGGAAGGAAAGAAGGGAGAGGAAAGGGTGGAAGGGAGGGAGGGAAACCCCTAACTTAGAAAGTATGGGGGAACCCTCCCCTCTTCACCTCATAAGCAAGGCAGCAGAGAGGAGGCTGGGAAGCGAGGCTGGGACTTGTCCATGGCCTTCAAATCCAGGCAGACCCCAGGTTAATGCAAGCACCAGGAACCACCGCTCACCAGACCCGCAGAGAGACCATCACAAGCTGCCACTGCAGCCTGTGGCCTTTACCAGCGTCTACAGCCTGTGGCCCAAGGCCAGCTCAGAGTCCTCATGTGAGGTCCAGGGTCCCCATCAGGGCTCACCTCTCCTCTCCCACCCTGCCTCCAGACAACCCGCCACTGTGAATGTGGGCAGAACATGGCCCAGAGAGCCAGACCATGGGGAAATAGTCCTTGGAAGACATTAAATCCTACTCTGTGTTCCTAGATCCTAAAAGCAGGAAGCAGGATGATCCGGAAAACAATCCTGGAATGATTTTGAAAATCAGTTGAAAAATGTTCATATACACCTGCTGTCATTCTAAATTTCTAGGCAGGTCCACACACTAAAGCCTCCTCCTATCCCCAGTAGTGGCTGTACTTAGAAGACAGGGGCATTGGGGCAGAGCTCACTGATAAAGACTGGACCTGCAGCCAGCACAAAACCCCACTCTTCCAGCTCTGTCTTCCAAGTGTGGCTGACATCTCCACAGTCCAGAGCAGCCCTCCTGGAGACTACAGAAGGAAAGAGAAGAAATAATTTACCGTTGCTTCAGTAACCTTTCCTTGACCACAATGAGACTTGTAAATCTATGATTGTCCAAGAGACCTAGTCCCTGAGGGGTCTCTGTGTCGCCACCCCTCTCACCTTCCAGGAGAATTCTTTAGAGGGATTTATTTAATAGATCCAGCTGGCTTTGTTTATACATGTGGCTGCTTTCTGGGCCAAGTCCTCTTTTTTTTTTTTTTCCACCTGCCTAGAACTTCTCTCCAGACAGCAAAAAAAGCCTTTTTCCCAGCCCACTTTGCTAAGAACACAGACAAGAGCAGAGCACATAGAGATTACTCAGCTGCAGTCATTTCTCCTCTACAACTGAAACCCAGCTGTGGCTTCCTCTTGGCCCAGAGGCCAGAACTCTTCAGCCCTGAGTCTTTGTAACCGACTAAGAATCATCTCAGTCTTCACACTCCATGCTTTTAGGGTTTCTCAGAGCTGCCTGAAGCAAACTGTGGAACAATGAGAGATTTTCAGAACCTGGGCACCCAGTTTGGGAGTAGGGGGCATCGTATCAATCGCTGCCTTTGTCTGATTGCTCTTCAGGATTAAAAAATGAAAGGGGCTTTGGAGGGTTCTGAGTCATGCAAGGTCCATACTAATGACATTATTCTCTGCCCTGAGCAAGGTAAAGGCAGCTGACTAAACGAATGCCTGCAGCCTCAGTATAAGGAACCCAGGGTCGATTCCATCCCCAGAGCTGTAATCTTCTAGAGAAATGGCCCAGTGAAGGGTCCCCAAGAAACTGGGGCTGGGAGGGGGCACATAGAAGAGGCCACAGAGAGCAGAAGTCCCAGCCACATGAGACAGCTACAAGTTGGGGACCCATAGGGGATTGAGTGGATTCATGGAGCTGAGAGGACACAAAAGCAAGAGTGCTATCAGAGGGAAAGCAAGTGCTCAAACCCCAGGAAGACTGTTCAGCCAGAGCTGTGGTCTTTTAGATTGCAAAGCATGGTGCCGTTGAAATGAAGACAGCTCAGCCATGGTGCCTTGTTGCACTTACCCTGTTCAGAAGCATAGTATGCACAAACCATGTTTCTTATAAGAGTGTAATCCTAGCTACTCAGGACGCTCTGCGCATTGCTGTTCAAAGCCAGCCTGAGCAGGAAAATCCTGTGAGACTCTTATCTCCAATTAACCAGCAAAAAAAAAGCCAGAAGTAGAGGCGTTGCTCAAGTGGTAAAGTGATAGTCTTGTGTGAAAAAGTCAAGGGATGGTACCTACTAGTTTATGCCACAGTCCAGATGATAGGGAGAGGGAGAGGGAGTCTCTGGAGACATCAGGACCCAAATGCAATAAACTAGACAATGCTTGCTTAATGACCAGTGTGCAGAGCATACTGGAACTTTCTAACACTGCCAATACTTAAGTCCTCTTAGGTGCAAAGGTGCTGAGGGGTTCCAGAAGTCACTGAAGTCACTCTTGGATCCACATTTAGACTTGGAGCAGCGGACACAAAGGGAAGGTTCCCAGCCTGGAGTGACCCCTTGCCCCAGAGCCTTCATGGGACACGTGTGCCCATGCAGACCAAAGGCCAGCAGAGGGCAAATGCCCCGATACCCACGAGGCCCTGCAACCCACAGGGAGTCACCCCCCACCCCCTACAGGACCAAACTGTGCCCAGGAGCCCTTGGTAAACAGACTCCAGCTGCCCACCAGCCACCGGGCCCCCTCACAGGATGGAGATGGGACGGCAGGAAATAGAGCTTGCTGGAGTTTATGGAATCTCAGTGCCCACTCAAGTCCACGTGGGGTTTGTTTGCTTAAAATCCAGCCGTTTTTGTTCCTGTGCTGTGGCTCTGTTTACTACACAGCGCATAAACAGAGCAGCTGCGGGCCAGCCTGACCCGGGGCTGCGTGCTCAGGGCTGTGTGCTCTGGAAGCTCTGTGCCTCATACAGGGCCCTCGTCCTTACAGCCACCCACTACACACACACACACACACACACACACACACACACACACACACACACACCATCCAGACACGCCACACCACACGCAATGCAACATACACAACACATACACGACACACACTCTCCACATAGACACACCACAACACAACACATCCTATACACACACAACGCAACATACACCCTACACACACACCAAACCACGACATACCCCATATCCACACAATATACCCCATAAACATGCAATACAGCATTCTCAACACA
The DNA here is from genome assembly GCF_031878675.1 of Megascapheus bottae. NCBI lineage: Eukaryota > Metazoa > Chordata > Mammalia > Rodentia > Geomyidae > Megascapheus > Megascapheus bottae. The sequence goes on along the minus strand of NC_143542.1, from coordinate 1,254,839 downwards.
CACAATACTCATACAACCCAACGTAAACATCACATACACAACATATACCATACACACCCCATATACACACAATGTAACGTATACAACATACACCATACACACACCACACCCCATTTATACACCACGAAACATGCATAACACATAAACATACAATACAATATACAGCACACACCACAACGACCCCCATACACAACACAACACATACTTACCATAGCACCTACCCATGCTACCCATACCACGACACATAAAACACTTCCACACAACATACACCTGTCCTCTAGGCACCTGGCACATCACAATGTACACAACATACTCACACAGCATGCAACACACATCACACCCACACCATATGTGTCCATGCACACCACACACCAACAGCGCAACTCACGTAAAACACGCACTTACGCACATTCACCATGAACATCTTACATGCATCTCACACACCAAAACACCACCACACCATACATAAAAAATACACATACACAAGCAATACAGTGTACACACAATGGACACACTAGACATCACAATACAAGAATATACCACTTAAACACCGCACAACACACTACATATACCATAAACACATACACAACACCACATAAACCACACGAGGCACGCAGACTACCACCCATACATAGTGTGACCACCACCATTTTACTATACACAGCCACACAATACACATCCACACAACATAAAACCCACCACGCCTCCCGCAGTAGTGAAGGACTCAGCTACTTTTTGAGGTGACACTAGTCTACAAACCAGTGAGTATAGCAGTTAGGCTGACATTTTCCTTTCCCCCATGGAATCCTGATTCCCAGGCATTATTTGTATGCTCTCAGGAAAATCATCATCTCTCTCAGGATTTCCATAGCACTCTTTTACAAATGGTATGTTCCATCTCTCTGCCTCTCTCTCTCTCTCTTTCTCTTTCTTTTCTCTGTTTCTTTCTCATTCTCTTTCTGTCTCATTTTCTCATTCTCCTCTCTCTGTCATTCTGTCTCTCTGTCTCTGACTTTCACTCTCTTGGTCTTTTTCTCCTCCATCTCTCCCTGTCTCTGTCATTCTCTGTCTCTGTCTCGGACTCTTACTATATCTTTGTCTCTCTTTCTCCTCCATCTCTCTCTGTCTCTCTCTGTTTCTCTGCCTCTGTCTCTCTCCCTCAGGATCTGTATGTGACATAGACTTGCTTGAGAGGGAAAATTTATTTTCACAGCATCTGAATTCGATTGCATGGATGCTAGCTACTTGATTTGTTTTCCACTTATTGAATGTTTCAAGTCCTACTCTGTTTGTGCTTCTTCCTTCTTTTCTATCCCTTCTATGTACTTTGTTTTCTTTCTGTGTTTGTGGGTAAGCCCTTTTTTTCAAGTAGCAGAGTTACTTTAAATTAGTCAAGTTACTTTAGCCAAGTAACTTTAGGTTATAAAGTCTTCTCCATAAGCCACTCCTGGCTTCACCTTCCTGGGATATAGAGCTCTGCTCTGTCCATCACCTTTCTGCATTTGGCTTTGATTTCCTTGGTTACCCAAAGGTCATGGTTTCCATCCCTGGAAACCACGCCAGGATAGCAGCTTCTGTAGATGAAAGCCAGTTCGTAACAGAAGAGGGAACAGGGTTACAGAGACACCACCAGGATCCCACTAGGGTGCCTGGCCTGCTGTGGTATTGGGTGCCCACCTTGAAGTTCCAACCAAGGCCAAGGCAGAGACCAGATGGTGGCTTATAACCACTCAGCCAGGAAGGCTACTGGTCCAGCGTGGGGGCACAAAAGGTAGAGTGTGGGTGCAGGGGAGCTGAGGTAGGCATCCAAGAACCCTGCTGGAGTGGACCAATTGGTTAAGCATCCTGAGCCCAAGAGGTCCCCCTGCACCAGACAGCAATGACCTGGTCTCCTGATTGTTTAGTGTTGCTTCAAGCTAAGGGTCCTTCCCAGGCTCTGCCAGAATGAATGCCTGTGTTCAAAGTCATCAGAAACTGATTTTAAGAGCTAAAGAAAATACTTTATGGGAAAGGCAATGGGATCCTTCTCCTTCCCATACTGGTCTTTAAATCCTATCACCTCCTAAACGCAAGGATTTATGATCCACTCTCCGCCATCTCTCTCATTTATCATGGTAGCCAGCCTGCAATCATCCCTGTCTTTATGTCTCCTCTAGAACATTCTCCTGGGTAGTTACCATGCTTGTAATGCTGTGTCCGGCCCTGTAGGTTTGAAAGACACGCAGGTCATGACCTTTGGGCCTCATTCCCTCACTTTCTCCAGCCTATTTCAGCCAGGCCCATCTGTCATGCAAGCTCCATCTACCCATCAAATTTTATGACCAGTTTTTCACTCTGCCTGGTATCTGTTGGGCCAGGCCCTCAGACCAGAAATCTGCATCTTCCTATCTGGCCACAGAAAACCTGGCTTTGTTCTGAATTCTTTTAGGTTTCTGCTCCCTTTAGGATTTCTTCAGTCAGCTGGGTCTCATTGCCAATTTTACAGGCAAACCAGGAGGCCCAAAGGCCTGTATCCACGTCACATCTACATAGACTGGCTAATGGCATCCACAGACATGGACAATGTTAGACTCCAGCTGGGTGTGGAAACCTGAGACTCCTTTTCTTGTAACAGGCAAGACTACATCTGTATCTGTCAGGACACTAGTTAGGGGTAATTCATGACTGCATCTGGTGGCACCTGGACCCCTCGTGTGTGAGGAAAACCAACAGCTGCCCAGGCCAGTTTCTGGCCAGGTTTCTCTGCATTTGCCTCATGCCCACCTATTTTGCCAGAAAGGTTCACAGAGAAGTCTTAGCCTGAGCTCATGTCCTATAGCTCCAGGAAGCCATTTGTTAAAGGTCCTAGATAACCTGAGTTTTCTCCAAGAGGGGAAAAAAAAAAAAAAAGGCAAGGGGTCGGGGATCACAGTCATGAACCAATGGCTCACACTTACAATTCTAGCTACCCAGGAGATTGAGAGCTAAGTGAGGATCAGACAAGGGACCAGACAAGGCAGGAAAGTCCATAGGATTCTTGTCTTCAACCAACCAGCCAACAGCCAGAAGTGGAGCTATGGCTCAAGTGGTAAAGTGCCCACCTTGAGAGAAAAAGTTAAGTGGCAATGCCAAGATGCCTGAGTTAAAAAAAAAAAGAATGAGGGCCAGGAGTTTGGCCTAGTGGTTAAAGTGCTTGCCTAGCATGCATGAAGACCCGGGTTCGGTTCCTCGGTACCACGTATGTAGAAAAAAGCCGGAAGTGGTGCTGAGGCTCAAGTGGTAGAGCTCTAGCCTTGAGAAAGTCCAAGGACAGTGCTCAGGCCCTGAGCTCAAGCCCAGGACTGGCAAAAAAAAAAAAAAAAAAAAAGAATGATCACCACAATCCATGGTAGCACAAAACAGAAAAATTGTGCATTCGTGCTCATATCAGTAGGAGAGAATAGAAGCTAGTCAAGCCTCCATTGGTGAATGTACAAAATGTGACCTGTTTCCCCGCAATGGACTATTACTCTGCCTTTAAAAAGAAGGAAACACATAACACATGGATAATATACAGATGCATCTTTAGGACATTATTCTCAGTGAAATAAGCTAGTCAACAAAAGACAAACAGTGTGTAAGTCCACTTATATGACATTCCTAGAGTAGTCAAAAGAACACAGACAGAAAGTAGGCTGGCAGTTACCAAGAAACTATTGCTTAATGAGTGCAGAGTTGCAGGCTTGCAAGATGAAAATGTTCTGGAGATCAACTTCACAAGAGTGCACCTGACAGTATTGAACTGAACACTTGAAGTTGCTGACATGGTGTTACACAGAGTGCTTTCTACTTTATTGAAAAACAAGAAAATTACATAATGTATGTATGACAACCTGCCTTCCACAGCACTCAAATCTCACTGGGCCTTGAAATGAAAACCATACACCAAGATGTCCACCCTGACAACTCTGAACACCTTTTAGTTGCTATTTCAATGTGTCTGTCCTGATCCAAGAGCTCAAGCTAGAAATCAGAGACCAGGCACTGGTCCAAACAGGCCATGGGGGCTTAAACACATAAGATGAGGGCTTGGTGTCTAGAAAGAGAAAAGATCTGGAAAGTTCTTCCTGCTCCTCCATGAGACAAGATTCTTGCAAGATAATGGCAGTATCTAATGAAAGGTATCAAAGGTAGAGCGGATAATATTGTCTTCTAAGTTAGTGCGTTCACTTTAATGCCAACTCTTATAACATAGGCCAAGCCCACAGGCTCTGATAGCAGACACCAAGGGCCACCAAGGATCAAGCCACAGCAGGGACCACCAAGCACAAGAAACAACTTCATGGAACACCAGGCAACCCTCAGGCCCAGTGGCTGGGGCTCCAGCTTTGTGTGAGCGTGCTAATGAAACACAGGCAAGTAGATCTTTATGGGGAAAAAAAGGGCACATGGTCAACCTCTCTATTTTATTTTTCTTGACCCAAAAGGCATCTTGACTGAAGTTTGAAACCAAGCCCCAGCCCTCTGGCTGCCTACAGCTGGGTAACAAACCATCCAGAATGGAATTTTCTAAAGTAATAACAATCTGCATTTCATTCGTGAGTCTGGGATTCATAGGTAAAGTCCAGCAGGAAGGTTCAAGCAGTGGGGAGATTGAAAGTCATAAATACCACTTTATTTGGTTTTTATTTTTGTTCCCATACTAGGTCTTGAACTCAGGGCTTGGGAGCTGTCCTTTAGCGTTTTGCTCAAGGCTGACATTCTACCACTTGAGTCATAGCTCTACTTCTGGCTTTTTGTTGGTTAATTGGAGACCTGAGTTTCACAGGACTTTTCTGCCTGGCCTGGCTTCAAACGAGGATTCTCAAATCTCAGCCTCTTGAATAGCTAGGATTATAGGCATGAGACATCAGGGCTTGGCAAATGCTCTTGTTTCAAGACACAATGTGTTGCATCATGTGTTCCATAACAATAAACACATAGAACAGATTTGGTATAACAGACTGAATGTAAATGCCTTGGCCTGTGGATCCAGCAGGACCCAGGCTTTGAGAACTCTTTTCAAAGAGGCCCAAGAGAAATTGAGCACAAATGTTCTAGGGAATGAGAGGAAGGGAGAATCTCACCACAGGGTTGCAGAAAGCGGAGTAACATTTGTCACAGTTATGTGGCAACAGAACTTGCACCCAGTAAACTGTGTCTCTTAAGAAGATGGCCAAGCAAAATGTTGGAGGCACTATAAGGTTTCCTCTTGCTGTTCATATGAAGAAGTGAGAGAGGATACGGGGAACCTGTAAGCATGAAAAGAACCAACACAGGGTGGTTCTGTTCCTTCCCATGCCCCTGTAGTTCATACCTATAATCTCAGCTATTTGGGAGATAAAGGCAGGAAGGTGGTGAATTCGAGGCCAGCCCAAGCAAAGTTAGCAAGGTTTTTCCCTAAAACAAGAGAACAAAAATTAAAAAAGGATGGGGGTATAACAGAAGTTTTGAAGCTCTTTCCTAGCAAGTTCAAGACCTTAGGTTGAATCCTGAGTATCCCCCCCCAAAAAAAGAAGAGCCAGCAAAATATACTAAAATGATATATATACACATATATAAATATAATATGTAAAATATGTGTTGCCACCAGCCAACAAGAAGTGGACCTGCATGGGTGTTCTCAGTTGTTCTCTGTGTATATTGTATGTACACATGTGTGTATGTACATATATATTAAAAGGGTGTTATTTGTATGTACATGTGTGCAGGTGTGCATTCAGGTACTGGGTGTGTACTGTGTGAGAATATTGTGAGAATACAGTGAATGTGTACACACTATGTATGCACATACATGTGGGATATGTGGGATATGTATGTGTGTGCCTGTATGTGAGTGTGCATGTGGCATGTGCCTTGGCACGTGCGTATGTATGCATGCTTGTGTTTGTGTACTCATGTATGTAGCATGTGGCTATGTCATGTGCAATGTGTGTACACATTGTGTAGGCTATAAGGTATGTGTGTTGGTGTGTATCTGTACATGTGGTGTATGTCTGTGTGCATGCATGCATGGTATGTGTGTGTGCCTGAATATGTATCATTTCTCCACGTCTTTATCAACATACTGAGCAATCATCTATGGCAGTGTCATTAGGCCAGGATTCTGGAAACAAAGCTTCAAGCATGAATTTGCTTGATTTCTAAAGGTGCTGGCTTGTCTTGAGTAGAGCCCATGGGAAAAGGACTGCATGAGGGCAAGGGGAAGCTACTAAAGGTAAGTTCAGGCAGAAAGCCAGCTCTAGCCGCTGTCCCAATTCCCTAAAGCCTCCCTTAGAGGAAGGAAAGGCCCTTCAGAGTCTATACCAGCCAAATGTGAGCTGTCCTGGGGAATGACAGATAAAAATGGCTCTCATGGGAGCCCAAGGAAAAGTTTCTCATGCAATTCACAAGCAACAGCTTCTAACAGCAAAACCTAGCAGTTGGCAGGCTCATAGGTGCAGCCAAGCTAGATCCATCCTAGACCCACTGCACTCACAAGCCTCTACTCTTAGAGAGAGGAAATCAGCTGTCACAGGCCAGGAAAGCAAAACACTAGCTTTCCACTTCCTGATGGCACTATACACATTTTTTAGCTGGTAAAAGGGGAATGGGCATGGAGGTTTCAGGTCAGCAAAAGTTCTTACAGTTATCAGGTGAGGACTGAACAGTGAGCAATAGGAGATCCCTGCCAGTCTCTGCTACATGTATACTGTCTAATGGGGCCCAGGAAATGGGAGCATCTTTGTTACAGCAACTTTACCATACCCGAACTCACATATGTGGCTAGGGAGTTTGTTAGCAGGACAGCAAAAAACGTGTGGGGAAAGAAAGGGAGTAGAAAAAAAAGGAATTTCAAATTACTTCTGTGAAAGTCTAAAGTATATTCATCCCCCCCATCAAAAAAAAGGGGGAGGGCAATGTTGAATTCCTCCTCTCCAGAGCCTGTGTCTGGGCTTTCTTTGCAAGCAAGGTCTTTGTAGACAATCAAGTCAGGGCAGGGTCATCAAGCAGGTTCCTAATCCAAGATGGCAGGCATCCTTGCAAAAAGCAGGGAATAGGGCACCTTGAAAGGCCACACAGAAAGAAATTTCCGCTTGAGAATGGAAGCAAAGACTGGAAGCTGTATCTACAAGCCATGAAGTGCCAAGGACCAATCAGAAGCCTCCAGAGCTGGGGCCTGAGCAGATTTCCCACCCAGCCTCGAGGGATTCAACCCTGCCAACCTCTCAAACTTTAAGTTTTGTGTTCAGTCTTTAAGCTTCCCAGCGTGTGGTACTTTATTAACTGCAACCGTAGCCCATGAATTGTAAGCACCCACTAATGAACACCATTGGGAAAGGAGAAACAAAGCCCCCTGACTTATGCCAACATCTGAGCCCTCAGAGCACAGAGGGAGACTCTCACCCTCCCACTATCCATCCCATCCCCCTGGCTCCCCAAGCCTGGCGGCCTCATCTCTATAGAAAGGAATATGAGGAAATAGCCCTTTTACACTGGGGGCAACCCATTTCCCAAAGTTTCTATCCAACACTTTTACCCTTGATTTTTTTTTTTTCAGCCCAGAGCATTGTAGGAAATATAATCCAGATGGCATTGAGTCACTGGCCTGAGCTCAGCAGAAAAAGTTTTGTAAGAGATGTTTTATGTCCACCAGGGGCCTCTTTTCTTAGAAACAGGAAGTAATTTTGTTAGCCAAGAATAAACAAACTTGGCACTCAACAGGTAAGGTTTTTACACAAATCTCTTCACCACTTTTGCTATGTTGAGTCATAGGCCAGATTTTATTTGAAGATGCTTTTTCTGATGGCCCTTGACGGCTAAGCTCACACAGGAGCTTCAAAGGGGACAGGACCCCAGCCAGGAAACCCTGACAAGTTGGGCTCTCCAGCAATTCTCTTGGTGGGATGCGAGGCCAGGAACACTAGAGGAGAAGATGGGACTCAGATAGGGCTAACCACAGTAACAACTGCCATCAGTGGAGATACTGCTATCCCATGCTGGGAAAGAACATAAGCTACAGAATATGACTTGTCACTTGGTTGCTCATGCCAGTGTAGGGGCATAGGTTGCCATAATGGCTGGCACAGAGTTGACTTCCAATAGGAGGAAGTTGACACTGCACGGAAGGAGACGAGCGCTGGAAACTCACACCTGTAATCCTAGCTTCTCAGGAGGCTGAGCTCTGAGGATTCAGGATTGGAAGCCAACCTGGGAAGAAAAGTTCACAAGGTTCTCATCCAACAACACAAGGCAGAAGTAGAGACATGCTCAAGTGATAGAGCAGCAACCTGGATCAAAAAAAAAAGGAAGAAGAATTCAAAGTGTGAGGATCCCAGTTCAAGCCCCAGTCGCAGCACCAGCAAAACTATAACATAAAAGTAAGCTAAGTGAAAAGAAAGTCTTTCATAGCTTTAGTGAAGGCCCCAAATCCAAAGCTGTTCCTAGCACATGGTAAGAACGCCGGTCTATGTCTGCTGAATGAAAGAATGGACTGAGGGAGAAAGGACAGTCTTCTCTTTTGTGAACTTTACTACTTCAAGCAGGTACCAATGTCTCACAACTGCAATCCTGGCTATTGGACAAGCTGAGATCTGAGAACCATCATTCAAGCCCAGGTGAGGCAGGAAAGTCCATGTAACTCTTTTTTCCAGTTACCAACAAAAACCCATAAGTGGACTGTGACTCTAACAAGAGCGTCAGCCTTGAGCAAAAAATACTGAAGGACAGAACCTAGGCCCTGAGTTCAAACCTGATACCAACATACATATACATATACCCCCCCCAAAAAAGTTATTGCTTTAATTTTCATTCAATATGGTTTTAACCTCATCAAAAGCAACAAGTAGGTGTGCCTTCATTTTTTTTCCCTTTTAGCAAGAGGCACCTCTCTGGGCTTTTAGAAAAGCGCTCATTTGGGTCATTTTGAGTGTTCCCTCTTTTCAACTACCCCATCTTCTAACATCGTACTGTAATTACAGTCCAACACAGGAATTCGAGGGCAAGGCGAGCATACATATACAACATACGCCAATATTTTGCATTATAAACATTTTAAAAATTGCATTCATACCAACTTGAAAGGAAAAGAAAAAAGCTACTGTCAGGCATGGGTAGCTCCTACATGTCATACTAACTACTCCGGGAATCTAAGATCTGAGGAGCACTGAAGCTAGCCTAGACAGGAAACTCTATGAGACGCTTAGCATTAATTCGCAATACAAGCCAGACGTGAAGCCCTGGCTCCAGTGGTAGAGTGCTAGCCTTTAGCCAAAATAATAATAATAATAATAATAATAATAATAATAATAATAGACAGAGTCCAGGCTCTCAGTTCAAGTCAGTGCTGGCATTTAAAAAAAAAAAAAGAAGAAAGAATATAGTTTTATGAAGAAATGATGCATATTCTTTCAGTTGCATATTCCCTTCAGTATTGCTACCCACTACCACATAAGACGGCATTATTTTCCAATCAATGCCAAACCCAGGTTGGGATAACAGTGCTTCTGAAATATCCCAGGGCCACACATGATGAGATGGCCTTCTGTGACCTCTGCTCTGTAGACCACCAGGCTGTCTTTGTCACAGGCCATCCCAATGCTGAGAGATTTCTCCATCCACCAACCTCCTCCTACTTTTTCATAAGTGACACAATGTGGGTTTGAACTGCTTACGACTGCTTACAACAACGGCTGCCCTTGTCTTCCCTGGAAGTTTGTGTTCCTGCTGACAGTTAAAGCTCCTGGTGTCAGGCTCACATGACCTGGACTCTTCTACTTTGTCTGTTCACCCAGTACCTCCGAGTGACACCCCAAGGTGAATCCACACTACATCGCTCTTTCCCAGACTTGCCCTGCATCAGCCTAGAATTTAGATCACCCCGTACCAGGCAACAAAATCAAGAAATGGAAATTAGCCAGAAGTAAATAAGGCCAATCTAGACATTCAAGATCTGGGCCAATATCTGGGCTGAATATCCTGGGTGGAAATGTGGTGAGCTGGGTAGGGGAACCAGCTGGCCAGTCCAGATGGGTGACTTCAATTTCAGGGTCTTGCTACTGGGCCTGGATATCCCCACCCAACATGTGCACAGTTTCCACTGACAGGGAGGACAACAGGGCTGGGTTTCTCTCCAATGCCAGCTCCCCGTAATGTCCCAGGGACTCCCCATAGGTTCTGCAAGATTTGAGTGCACTGAGCAGTTTTCCAAGAAAAGACTCAGTCAGGGGAAATTACACAGCCCGCCCTCCCCCCCCACTCGATCACCTCTTTGCATTTTTCTACCCCTGAAGGTCCTCATACTTCTTACCACTTCCTGTGCTTCGCCATAACACGGAAAGAGGTTACCCCAACTTCCACTACAGCAACAGCAATTATTAGAAAGAAAGCAAGAAAGGGCAAGTAGCCAGCTCAGCCTTACAGGTGCTTCCCTGTCCCGTTTTCGAGTTTCACATTTAAAGAGAGAAGATGGTGCAAGGGCAGTTCCGGGCACCCTAAAAAAAAAAAAAAAAAAAAAAAAAAAGAAAGAAAGAAAGAAAGAAAGAAAGAAAGAAAAGAAAAGAAAAATCAACCATAAGAATAGTGAAAGATTGATTACTCATTAGTCCAAGGCCCAAGTCCAACAAACTGTAGAAATACTGTGCAGTGTGCGGAGATCTCAGAATCTGGATTCAAGAATGCTGACCCTGCTGGGTTCTTTCTCTCCCACTGTGGTTTGTATATGGTTTGTCTGCATATTAAAAACTTGGTTCCCAGCATGGCAGGTGGTAGGACCTTCAAGAGGCAGGGCTTAGTGGGAAACCCCTTGGTCATGGGTGTCCCCTCACAAGGGCAAACTGGTTTCCCTGAGTGAGAGAGTTCTGAAAAGTAAGGAGGCTTAGGACTGAATCGCCCCCCTCCTTTTCAAATGCTCTTTCAGTATTTTCCCATGAGACTGGAGGTCCTAATCAGAGATTAAACCAAAGGGGTTGCTTGACTTTGAACTCTCAGCTTCCAAAACAGTTTTTCTTCTTTTTTTTTTTTTGTTGTTGTTGTTCATACAGCTTAAACTTGGGCTGGGTGCCGTCCCTGAGTTCTTCAGCTCCAAGCTACCACCCTACCCCTGGGCTTGGGCGCTGTCCCTGAGCTCTTCAGCTCAAGGCTACTGCCCTACTCTTGAGCCAAGCCCCACTTCCCATTTTCTAGAGGTTAATTGGAGATAAGAGTCGCAGGTCCTTTTGTGCCCGGGTTGATTCTCAGAGCCTCAGCTTCCTGAGTAGCTAGGATTACAGGCATGAGCTACCGTGCCCGGCATGCTCGCTTGCTAGCTCACTCTTTCTTTTCTTTCTTTCTTTCTTTCTTTCTTTCTTTCTTTCTTTCCTTTCTTCCTTCCTTCGTTCCTTCCTTCCTTCCTTCCTTTCTATTGGTCATGAGGCTTGAACTCAGAGCCTGGGCATTGTCCCTGAACTTTTTCCACTTAAAGCTTATGTTCTACTACTTAAACCATAATTCCATTTCTAGTTAACTGGAGATAAGAGTCCCATGGACTCTCCCCCCCAGGGCTGACTTCAGATCCTGATCTGCAGAGCTCAGCCCCCTCAGTGGCTAGAATTACAGATGTGAGCCACCAGCACCCAGCAACATAGTACTTCATAGTACTATACAGCTAGGCCAGGTACAGTGGCTCCTGCACATAAACTTAGCTACTTGAGAGGTGGAGACAGGAGGATGGTAGTTCAAGGACAGACTGGTTAACGAGACCTATCTCAAAGAATAGGCTGACTCCAGGTAAAACACAAGTCCATATCTGAAAAATAGCTAAAGCAAAAGGACTAGAGGCCTTGCTCCAGGGGTAGAACTCCTATTTGGTAAGCGGGAGGTTCTGAAGTCAAACTCTAGTATGCCAAGAAAAGAACAAGGATAAAAGAAGAATTGGAGGGCCGGGAGTTTGGCCTAGTGGTTAAAGTGCCTGCCTAGCATGCACGAAGACCCCGGTTCGATTCCTCGGTACCCCACATACATAGAAAAAAGCCAGAAATGGTGCTGAGGCTCAAGTGGTAGAGCTTCTAACCTTGAGAAAATCAGGACAGTGCTCAGGCCCTGAGCTCAACCTCACGACTGGCAAAAAAAAAAAAAAAAAGAAGAGTTGGCGGCATGGTTCAGGCTCGGATAGTAGAATGCCAGCCAATGAGGGAAAGCATAAGCTACTGAGCTCAAGTTCTGAGCTCAGATTTTTTTCTTTTTAATGAAAAAGGATAAGAGAAAGCTTACTGGTCTACCTTTCAAATGACAGGAAAAGTCTGTCAAACAGTTTTGTTACTGTGTTAGAAGGTAACTTGTTTCAATCACAGAATCGCTGATGGATTTAAGGGTTTTGCTTCATGGTTGATGATGATGATAATGATGATGGTTGTCTGTTGTTGAGGGGGGTGGGGGCAGGATTTTGCTTGAACTCAGGGCCTGAACACTAGCCCTTAGCATGTCCACCCCAGGTTGACATTATACCACTTGAGCCACAACCCAACTCTGGCTTTTGGCAAGTTAGAGATGATAGGAACCTTTCCAGTTTGTCTATCCAGGCTGGCTTTCAACTGCTATCCTCAGATCTTAGCCAGCTGAGTAGCTAGGATTCTACACATGGCCACCAGTACAGGCATCGATTTAAGTTTTCAAAACAGTTTTTGGCCTAGTTATTGTGCAAATGCTGCAAGGTCATGTGCTCTAGAGGTTGAACAGTTCAAGCAGAAATGTCTGCTTTGGCTGTATAACAGTCAGGTAGATGCATGCCCATGGATATCATGTGTGTGTGCACATACATGCTCATACACACACACACGCTCATACACACACACATACACACACTCGTGTTCTTTAGGCAGATGGGAAGAGAGGTGTGATAGATTTGCAGGACCATCCCTCTTGGTGCTGTGTGTAATGTCACCACACAGAACTCTCTGGAAAGAGATATGGGTACATGGGACCCATCTGCTAAGAAAAAGAGCAGATAAAAAGGAAGGTATGGGGCCCGGAGTTTGGTCTAGTGCTAGAGTGCTTGCCTAGCATGCATGAAGACCCAGGTTCGATTCCTCAGTACCACATACATAGGAAAAGCCAGAAGTGGTGCTGTGGCTCAAGGGATAGCCTTGAGAAAGCTCAAGGACAGTGCTCAGGCCCTGAGTTCCAGCTCCAGGACTGGCAAAAGAAAAAAAAAGGGGGGGATGTATGCTATCAGGCACCAGTTGTCACATCCATAATCCTAGGTCAAAAGATTGAGATCTAAGGATGGCAGTTCAAAGCCAGCCTAGGCAGAAAAATCTACAAGATTCTCATCTCCAATTAACCAGAAAAGGCTGGAATTAGAGGTATGGCTTGAGTGGTAGAGTGCCAGCCTTGGGGGGGAAAAAAAAGCCAAGTGAAAACATGAAACTAAGAGTTGAAGTCTGAGTTACTGGCATAAAATAAAGGAGTGGGGGAGCAAGAGGAGCAAGAAAGAGGAAGGCAGGAAGGCAGGAAGGAAGGAAGGAAGGAAGGAAGGAAGGAAGGAAGGAGGGTGGAAGGGAGGGAGGGAGGGAGAGAGGGAAAGAAAGAAATTGTGCAGGCATGCATGTGAGAATATAGAGCATTAAGACCCCTCTCTCTGCTCCCACAGAAAAGGAAGGTATGCATGTAAAGCAAAGAGGGAAGTCCTGCCAGGCTCCACCTGAAGTAGAGAATGGAGAAGCTAGGGGAAGGGAAAGAGAGTTATTGAAGAACGGGAATCACAGTTTGTAACAAGACAGTGCTGGGGGTTATTAGGTGAGAGATGACTTGAACTCAGTCCTTGTAGGGAGGGGAAGTGGGGAGATGACAGTGATTGGGTGAACTCAGGTGGGCAGAGTGCAGCTAAAACACCAGGGGAGAGCCATGGAGGTGACTCTGATGCAACAGGAATCCTAAGGCCAAAGGTCAAAGTCTGACTGGAACATGATTGTTATCAAGAAAAGGCAAAAGAGGAAAGTATGGATTTGAGACCCGTGAGCTTCTAAGAACACAGCTCTCCTTGGCCTCCTTGGCCTGCTCTCCTGGGAATCTGATGGTCTTTCTGGTTCACCGGCATCTGAGTCAGATATGGACTGTGACAGGAGGCTGGCAGCCACCATGCCTAAGTGGTGTTCTAGAGATACAGCCATGGTAGTGTCACAAAGGTGCAGCTTCTCCTCTGGACAGGGAAGGAAATGCCAACCTGTCCCGGGTACAGAGAGGTCAAACTCGAATCGCTAAAAGAGTTTAGTTCGGGCAGTCCACTGGGTCAAGTTCTGACTTGCACTTCTATTGGCCTTTAAAGTTTCCACCAAAAGGCAAACAAAAGAGGAAGCATTGGGCCTGGAGTTTGGCCTAGTGGTTAAAGTGCTTGCCTAGCATGCACGAAGACCCGGGTTCGATTCCTCGGTACCCCACATACATAGAAAAAAGCCGGAAGTGGTGCTGAGGCTCAAGTGGTAGAGCTCTAGCCTTGAGAAAGTCCAAGGACAGTGCTCAGGCCCTGAGCTCAAGCCCAGGACTGGCAAAAAAAAAAAAAGAGGAAGCATTTACTCTTATTCTGTTCTGCTCTGCCCATTTTCACGTTGTGATTTGGATCATTTGCTATTTTCTCCCGTCTTCATTAAAGTTGTTTTTTTTTTGTTTGTTTTTAAGTGTTAGACTTTCTCAGAAGTAAAGATATAAGGTGGTGAGTTATTTCTTTTCTGATGCCAGAACTGGAACTTGGACTCAGGTCTTCACACTCTGGTTTGGCAGTTTCATTCAAAGCTGGAGTTCTTTCATTCGAACCACACCTCCACTTCTAGCTTTTTGGTGGTTAATTGGAGATGAGAGTCTCAGATTTTTCTGCCTGGGTGAGCTTCAAGCGATTTGATCCTCCAATTTCATTCTTCTGAGAAGCTAAGTTTGCAGGTAGAGCTTTTGACTCTCGTCTTGACGTTCTGAATCCTGACCATAATTCCTCTTTCTTGAAGAAGACCACTGGATGGCTATTTCCCTAGCCCTGTCCTCAAGCATCCTTCCTGATTGTAGCTCAACTGAGCCTCAACTGGAAGATGATTTCCAGAAACCTTGTGCCTTGGGGAGGCAGCTTCATTTTGGGGGGATAGGAGGGGCAGGGGAGCCTTCTGGGGAGAGGATGGTACCACAGCTGCTCCAGTTAACTCTCATATCTAGTTTCTGTGTGAGGACTGGTGAAGTTGAATGGCCAGGTGAAAGTAAAAATGGAGATTTCAAAGGCTAACCTACTCTTATCTGGGGCTTCAGGACACACTAGCTCTGAACCAGGTTGAGTGGGTGAAATCTAAGGGTGTTATAGCCACCGTGGCTTCGTGGTGAGTACAAGTTCATAGTGCAGGAATGTGAGTGTCACCATCCACGTACAGTACCATAAGTCTTTCTGTAAGGCTTACAGTTTAAACTAGAATCAAAAGCTGGGTAACTGTCAGGTGCTGGTGGCCCAAGCCTGTAATCCTAGCTACTCAAGAAACTGACCTCTGAGGACTGATTCAAAAATCAGCCTGGCCAAGAAAGTCTGTGAAACTTCTCTTCAAAATGCCAGAAGTGTTGGGCCGAGAGTTTGGCCTAGTGGTTAAAGTGCTCGCCTAGCATGCATGAAGCCCTCGGCTCAATTCCCCGGAACCACATACACAGAAAAAGCCAGAAGAGGCACTGTGGTTCAAGTGACAGATTGCTAGCCTTGAGCAAAAAATGTCCAAGGACAGTGCCCAGGCCCTGAGTTTAAGCCCCAGGACTGGCACAAAAAAAAAATCTGGGCACTGGTGACTGGCTATAATCCTAGCTAGTTAGGATGGTTCCATCAGTGGATAAAGATTCAAAATCAGCCTGGAAAGAAAAGTCCAAGCCTCATGTCCAATTACAGGCAGAGCAGAGGTCATATAAGCCTCCTCTTAAAGCTCTAGAAAATGCTGCAAGATGCCTGAGCTCTGCTGTCCCTTAAAAAAAAACCTTAAAGAAGGGGCTTGGCCTGGGGACACCATCCTGGGATTTTTCAATTTATGTGGAAGGAAGCACAATTATATGTCACCTAACATGGGGACATATTCTGAGGATGTGTTGTAATACAATGTTGTCGTGGTGTAAGTATCCTGGAGTGAATTTCTATAAACCTACAGGCATAAGCTATACCCAGGATATATGATCTAATCAGACCTCCTAGGCTACACACTGAACCATATGTTACCAGACTGAATACTGTTGGCAATTTTAACATAATTGGAAATATTTGCATCTCTCAACAAAGAAAAGATACAGTGAAGTGATTAAGCAACTGAATTCTGTTCAACTCTGACCAGTTGCTGATATCTCATGCCTGTAATTCTAGCTACTCAGGAGACTGAGATCTGACAATCCCAGTTTGAAGCCAGCCCTATGGCAAGTCATTTGATGACACATCCTGGGTTCACATGGTCATCATCATCATCATAGTTCTGTCCTTTGTCAAGTGCCTGTTGGGTATCTTCCATCTAGTTTCTTTTTAACCAAGGGAATTATATGATTTGCTTATACTATAAGCATCCCTAGGAGAGGTATTTTCTACTCATATTACAGATGTGAAAGACAAGTAGAAGCACTCTTAGGATGTATCAGGCCATGGGAAAGAGAACCATTTGGTTGCTTACCAGCTCTAGCCCAGCCCTCAGATGCTTCCAAGGATATAAGAGGCACTTGCAGGCCCCAGACCAGGCAAAACACTCCAGAAGATATGCCTTAGGGCAGGCCTGGACCGAGCTCCAGGTATGAGTCAGTCAAACAGAGACAGGCAAGATTACAGAGGAGACTCTGTCTCCTCCAACAGTCACCCTGAATCTTTATGGCAGAAGATAGGAAATCAGGTAGAGCAAGTCAGGCACCCTATCCAGCAGAGAGGCTACAGATTGGTACAGGAAGGAGTAGTCCAATAATGTCAGATATCTGTCTGGGTCTCCAGCATGAGACTGAGTCAAGACGCAGCTAGGTGTGCATTGCCAAGTTCGAAAAATAAAGGGAAAAAAAAAAGAGCATGATAATGTTCTTGGATACATAAAATTGCCCAAATAAGCGTAAAATTACACACATTTTATTTCCTTGCAAGTCAAGAGCTGTATCCATCTTACTGGTGGAGATGGCAATTTCTGCTTTGACAGAATTTGTTCACATTCCTGGGCTTTATGCAGGGCTGGGTCTCTGCAAAACCTTAAAAGAGGAGTGCTGGTGAGGGTGCACTGTGTGTCCCAGAAAATATAAAATATGCTTACAGACATCTCAGGTCCAGCAGAAGTCACTGTGTCCCCCAGTGCAGTTTCTCTGTGAGCTTTTCTCTCTGTGAGCACAGGCTGGAAGAATGAGGCAGAAACAACAGCAGTGCGTGTTTAATTCTATAATGACATCCTTACCAATGACAAGGGCACCCAGACACCATGTCTGCTCCTGTCTCTCAAGGTCAGAGAAGTAATGTTTATTTGGGTGTAAAGAAGGCGGCATAAACAACATTTAACCACCTTGCAAGTCTTTCGTGCCGAATGAATACATCAACAGCAACACGGTGACCAATGAAAATGCAGAATCATTGCTCAGGAGGCGTGGCCAGGTCCTGGGTCTCAGCCGCAGCCCAGACTCCCCACTCCACATCCTGGTGCTCAGACTGACAGCTTGGCTCGGCTCACATGCCAATCATGGAGCAGTTGCCCTCTCCAATCAGCTCATCTACTGCTCTAGGGAAGTCCACCAGCACTAGCCAGATATTGCATCCCAGCAAACCTGTGGGGGCTGCAGTGTTCAGACAGAACTTACAGAACAGAATGTCAGCATTGCACCAGAGTCTAGAGGCCCTGCAGCGCACGGAGCTGGCCGCTAGCAACAACACAGAAGACCTGCCCCTGGCATTCACCAGACACCATTCTGTTCCTGCCAAAAGCACAACAAGGGCAGCTGAGGTCCACAAGGAGCATGCTACCCGGGGGAAGATTCTGTCCTACACAATGTGCCACCAAGGCAGATTCTGTCTCCCAGCTTTTCTGGGCTTTGTCCAGCTGCAAAAGATACATAGTACCCACAGAAGAATTAAACATTTTGCCCAATGTCCTGATTATGCAATGATATTGAACATCACTAAGTTATGAGTGAGCTTTTTCTTCTTAGCAAAAGAAAAAAAAAAAAGAATTACCCTTGGAAACATTGAAGGTTCTGATGTTTCCAATGCCTAATGTTCAGATATTTTGTATTCCTCAACATAAATGCCAGAAAAATACATTGTGCATCTTGCAGTTTTGGCCTGATTTGCTTTGGAAATTAAGAACTAATGCTTTATAAATAAATAAAATCTTAGCTACAGAGAAGTGAAAGCCAGTGTCCATTTAGCTCAGGTTTCTGACAGACAGGCTTTGTTTCTCTTCCTGTCAACACCCCTGATTTTGTTTTGGGGGTCTATGTGAACATGCTAAGGCACGTCCAAGTCCTTTGAAAGCAGGTGAGGACTTAAACGTAGGTAAGCCAAGAGACATTTGTAAATGATCAGGCACAGGGCTTACTGGTTGTGCTTGGTCATTTGAGAGCTAGAAACCACAGAACTTGTGAGCCATCTAGGTGTCCATCTAGGAACAGTGATCTAGACTGGAAAGGGTGATAATATAGACCACCAGGTGTTACAAATATCTATCACTGTATCATAAATCACTCCCAAACTCTCTCCCCACAGACTTACACTTCCTCCCAATTGGAACCCAATATCTGTTAGCGCAGGGCTCCATCGAGAACATTCCAGCAGCCAAGGAGAGTTCCTCAGAAGCTGAGTCAGCACTTCCAGTGGACGCCATGAATCCATGTGTCCTAAAGACGCCTGAAGAGCCCGGGGCTCAGGGAAGGAACCAGCCCTCACCATTTGCTGTATTAAACTTACTAAGCCAGAGTTTCCTAAAGTTGGCCTGCCTCAACTGTAAATGGAAGGTAAACAGACACACAATAGGCAAACTTCATGTCCTGGGGTCTAGGGAAGTGAGGACACAGAGCGTATGGGTGCATCTGCAGCCTCTCTGAGCAGACCTGCATGGCAAAGCAATGCTGGGGGAGAATGTCTCCTCTGTGGGAACTGTCTGCCTTCAAGCATGTGTCACACAGATCTTCTCCTGAGCCTGCCAGCCCCTTACCCTCAGGCCAAGCATATGCCAGGCTGCTGGCTGGCTGGAGTCACTGTGGCTCCAAGAAAGGAGTTACCCACCAGGCACCGCTGCTGCCCTTGCCTGCCAGGAGAGCCTTTGGCTTTGCTTTCCCAGGAACAATGGACACACACACACACACACACACACACACACACACACACGAGTCTAATTAGCCTACACCCTGTGGTTAAGACAGCACAGTCTGTGCTTTCGCATGTAAGAAGTTTTTTAAGCTATAGAAAGTGAGTTGCTAGGGCCTGGAGTTTGGCCTAGTGGTAGAGTGCTTGCCTAGCATGCACGAAGACCCGGGTTCGATTCCTCGGTACCCCACATACATAGCAAAAAGCTGGAAGTGGTGCTGAGGCTCAAGTGGTAGAGTGCTGGACTTGAGAAAGTCCAAGGACAGTGCTCAGACCCTGAGCTCAAGCCCAGGACTGGCAAAAAAAAAAGTGAGTTGCTAGTCTAGGAATGGTCCCTTTGGCTCATCCACCTGTGCCTGTGGATGTTGCTTTGGTTTTGAGGGACAGGATGTGTGGTGGATAGAGGTGTGTGAATGAATTGTCAGTTTACCTCAGTCTCAGAGAAGAGACCCAATAAGGGAGAAAAGCTCAGGTAAGTTCTCAAGAACCTGGCTGGGTTGGCTAGCAAGGGGTCTGTTTTGTTTTTTTCTGCTAAGTGTTAAAGACCTCTGCTCTGGCCTCAGCCACCCTGGATATTTGGGGAACCTCTTGTTTCTCCTCTGAGTCCTATGCCCTGAAACACCCATTGCTGACCCCATGTGCAGGCAGCCTCTTGCTGACTTCCTTCTTCTTTGCTGAGGGAAGCCTGTCCGTCTATACAACTGAAACCTAAGACTCTTCCCAACACTGAAAGTCTGAAAGACTTCTTCAGCTGAAGACCTAGTCTTCCAGCTCCAAGGTGACACCCAGAAATAATGCCAAGACAGAACCAAGTCTTGCCAAAGTGGCTTTCCCTAGGCTTTGCTATGCCCAGGTCACCTCTACAGGAAAGACGGTTGCCCTGTCAACTGTTGCCCTGGAGAGGGAGGGAGATGGAGGCTGGAATTAGGAGCATTGTGGATGGTTTGGGCCACATACAAGAAATACAGGAGTTGGCTGGTCAGAAGATTTTTCAGGGTATGGCATACCAAGGGGCCATACTATTCCTATTTATTAATTACTTATTTAACTTATCGTGGTTCCTTTCCAATGGATTATGGTGTTTACACGCTTGGAGACATGAGCGGAGTGAGAATCATCTGAAATAACATTCATTTCTTTTTTCTTTTACTTCTCAGGGATATGTGATCACACCCACTGGAATTGCTGTGACTGCTGCTCTTCAACGCTAGACCACAGAACTGAGGCTCATGGAGGGCTAGTGGTTTCTGAACTCCAAGCAAGCCCTTCTCATATGTCTTGAACAGGTACCTCATTTCTGAATTCTGTCTTTTATGGAATCTGGCTTGGTTGGGGTTTCTTCTATTTGTTTGGTTTTGCTGTTGTTGCTGCTACTATTATTTGTATTTGTTGTTGTTATTGTGTGTGTGTGTGTGTGTGTGTGTGTGTGTGTGTGTGTGTGTGTGTGCTGGTACTAGAGTTTGAACGCACTTCATTCAAGGCTGGTCCCCTACCACTTGACCCATACCCTCACTTCCAGCTTTTTTTTTTTGCTGATTGGAAATGAAGAGAATCTCAGGGCTTTTTATGTTTTTGTTTTTGTTTTGTTGGCTTCCACTTGTGAGCCTCCGATGTCTCAGTCTCCTGAGTAGCTAGGATTATTGAAGTGAGCCACCTGTCCCTGACTTTGTTTTTATTTTGTTGTTTGGAGATGGTTCTTATTCTGGTCTCAGGATTCCTGATCATCCTGCTTCAGTCTCTCAGTAGGTGAGACTCTAGGTACACCACCACAGCTGGCTTGTTTTTGTATTTTTGTTTTGAGCATGAATACTCACCCCAGGATTATAGCACAAGAGCAAAATGAGCACAAACTGCAGGTTTGGGGCAGCACAAATACCTTGGGGCAGAAAGCTGGGAATCAGAGGGGGAGGTTGATGTAGGGATGGTGTCTGCCCATGGGGCAGCAGGCTGCTGTGAAGCCGCTGGGTAAAAGGACAGCTTCCCTGTGTTCCCCCTCCAGGCCACATCTGCTTGCAGCAGGTGCTCTGACTCAGGCCAAACTCTCCAAGGGTGGGCAGCCCTCACCTGCCTCCCTCCACAGCACCGCCAGAAGCCAGAGCTTCACAGATGGCCAAGCTTCACCCCTGCCATTCCCAGCAGCTGGGCCTTTGTGCTGAGGTTTCTAGTGCCCTATGATCCACAGAAGCCTTGGCTCCTTCCTCAAGCTCGTTATCCTCCCAGACCATGAGTCTCAGGAATTTCAGCACGTGCTGTCCTAATCCAACCTGTCATTAAGGCCTCTATGTCTGTGGAGGTTCTGTGAAGGACCCAAAAGTGTCTTTCTGGGGACTGTCCCTCCTACTTGTCTGAAATGACTATATTACTGTAAAGTGACAAGTCATATTCTGTATATATGTTCCACCTGGTATGTTTGTTCCCAATGTCCTTTGAATACTGACTAAATCAAGCTCTACTTATACTTACTTTTTGGATATATAGGAACACTTCAAGTATATTTTCCAAGTCACTTTCCAGGGGACACGTTGGGTATTTTTTCACTAATCACACCACCATGATTTAGAGCAGACTCTTGAAGCAATAGTCTAATCGTTTCGTTGCTGTTGTTTTGTTTTATGTCAGTACTGGACCTTGAACACAGGACCTAACTTAGGTCACTTTCCCTTACCTTTTTCACTCAAGACTAGTGCTTTATCACTTGAGCCTCACCTTCGCTTACGGCTTATTTCTCTTTTTCCTGGTTACGTAGAGATAAGAGTCTTACATATTTTTCTAGCCTGGCTAGCGTTGAGTATTAGTGCTCAGCCTCAGTCCTCAGTCTTCAGATGTCAGATGTCACAACTCAGGTTGCTAAGATTACAGGCATGGGCCACCAGAACCCAGCCAAAAAGTACCTTCTGACCAGCATCTCCTTACTTCTTTTTCACTGGAAATCAACATTTTGCTCTCTGTTTACCAGCACTCAACATTTTTCACTCTACAAATAGTAAGATCATGGGACATTTTTCTTTCTGCACCTGGCTTGTTTCACTGAACATAATGTACTCTGGTTTTATCCAAATAGAAGAAAATAATGAAATTTCCTTCTTTAGGACTAAAGAGTTAAACTGAGCACTACTCCCAGCAACTTAGGAACTATTGAAAGAAAGAAAAAAAAAAAAAAAAGCTGGAGGTGGGGGAGAAGATTTTCAAAAGGCCAAGAAAGGAACCCAGAAAAACTTCAATGTAATCCATCCTTTCTTTCTTTCTTTCTTTCTTTCTTTCTTTCTTTCTTTCTTTCTTCCTTTTCCTTTCTTTCCTTTTTCCTTTTAACACTAGGACTTGAATTCAGTGCCTTGCGAACTCACTTGCCATTTTTGCTCAAAGCAGGTGCTCTATCATTTGACCACCAAGCTGTAGGAGCTTGTGTACGTAGCCATGTACCCACTTCTCTTGAGAACTTGTCCAGGTAACTGAGTCCAGACTTGCAGACATCCCTTGGCTACCCAGAGTGCCATTTCAACCCTTCTCTAAGCACTGTAATACTCATGAGCCACTGCTGTCTAGCTCCACTAATAATTATTAGCTGCACTAATAATGACTGAGGATGAAGAAAACAACTCATTATCAGAAATGGTACCCGGGACACAGTCACCTCAGAGGCAGCCTGTGAAATACTGGGCCTTCCCCTGCCCCGCCCCCTGGTGAGTGGTCAGCTTTCACCTGCTTCTGCCTTTACCACCAGGTCAACTGTGGGCTTTAGGTCCCTATCCCTGGCAAACAAAGGGACCACTTAGGCTCTGTACCTCAGGGGCCCCATTTTGCATCTTTGAACCCTTGTATTTTGACATATTTTCAAACTTAAGGAGAACCTTGTAAGAAAAAAAAAATCATCCTTTACCTAGATTTTCTAAATGTGGGGAGGGAGGGAGTTCTACCTCTTAGGAAGGTTTCAATATAGCAAATAGTTCGTGGGATACAGCCCAGTGCTTCTGCGTCTCATAGCACCTCAGTCTTCTACTCAAATGCTTTCTTTTTTACCATAATGATGTGGGTGTCTACTCAACCAATAAAAAGAGCTGAGAAGGCTTATGTACAAGCCATCAAGCAATCAGTGCAAAGCTCGAGGAATGAGACCCCAGCCCATACAATAAAAACCTCCCTCTGAGAGGACTCCATTGTACTTCCTTTGGGGACTTTTCTCTGAACAGATAGTGAATCCAGCTTTTCTTTTTTTTTTTTTTTGGCTTTCCTTTCACTTTCAAATAAACTTGTTCTGTCTGTTTTAAACACTTTTATGCCTTTTCGTTCTTTAGTAGGCGAAGAAAATGAATCTGTACCCCCAGACGGTATCATTTCCAGTGCATTTATAGTGTTGGGTGAGGTTAAGCCATGTGGAGATAAGTTAAAGTTAATGGGAAGATGCAGGTTGAATAATATGCAAATACAACACCACTTTTAAGATTTAGGCATTCAACAGGATTCAGGAACCCATCCTCAAGGACAACTGAAGGATAACTGCATGGAGAGGCATATCTCTTAAAACTTGTTGCCATATCAGAGCCAGTTTGCCAGACGCACACTTCCTCTTACATCCTATTTTCTGAGACAATCAAGGGACCTTTCTCTTAGGCACCCACAATACAGTAATAACCCCCAAGCCTTACCACAGATGCACAATACTGTCCAGACTTCAGGTCCGGCTCAGATTGCTCTAGATGTTTCGGAGATGCTCTTTTCAGCAGCAGAAAGCCACAAGCCGAACCGCTGTCTGCTACCTGTCACTCACAATGGAGCAAGTCCCCAGACTCCCAAGACTTTAGCATCTTGGGCACACAGGCTTTCCAGATTTTTCAGTTGTGACTTCCAAGTCAGCTTGGGCTCATGTATTAGGGATAAGAACATTCTCACCCGTGTAAACCCACAACACTTCCCTCAAGCCCCATAGGGCAGTGGTTCCCTTGGGAGCCACTGTGACCTGCGGGATGCTTTTTCTGCTGGATGGATGGTTTTGACTTTGAGGATAGACCCTTCTCACCACAATCTGATGAAATAGGATCAAGAGCCCCTAAGAAGCTGATCCTGACTCTCAATGGTACACGAGGAAGAAAAAGAAGGGGGGGGGGGAGGAGAAATCTGCAAGCCAGAACAGCCAAACTCCAACCCAGGCAACATTACACATTACAGACTGCACAGTAAACCAATTGCCTCCTGCTGGCAAGCTCGCCATCACTTTGAGGCTACGGATTGTATTTAATTGAACCCACTGCATACATGAGTATCCAATAGGCTATGGCCAATGTCTCCCTTTTGTGCGGGGAGGGGGTCCCAGCTAGAACCCCATCCGTGGAAATCAGGGCTGCTGCAATGGTGCTGCAAGTTTGGGGGGGGGGGTTGGCTCCTGTACCCCAGCATGGCCATGATTATTATGTAAACACAACCCCAGCTCCAGGGTGGCTAGCCCATCTGCTCCTCCGGCACACTTCTAGCTACCCTAATCATTTTCCATCCTCTTAGGTGAAAACTTGGAAAAGAGAAGAGCTCTCAATCTCCCTTTCATTTGCAAACGAGCCATTTCAGCTAAGCCTGGCTCCCTATTCTTCTGTCTGCATTTGTGTTTGTGAAAAGACCCGTCTCAAATTTCTGGGGCAGGAGCAGCTGCTCCAGAAGCCTCTTTTCACTGGGCTTGTCTCCCCCAGCCCTCACCCCGCCTGCTTCCTCCTTTTGTCTCTGTCAAAGCCAACTCTCCCCCCACCCGCTCCTCTGACCCCTGGCCAAGTTGGAGCCTCCTCCTTTGTCAGCCTCCCAGACTAGTTTCACCCTAAATCAAGCATTGTTTGGGCTCCTGAAGCCAGCACGTGCCCACACCCCCTAATCTTTTAATTTCACCCCAGGAGAAAGCAGCTGTTAGTGATACACGCAATGCACAGCTGTTGGCCAGGCCGGCTGGCTGCTCCAAGGAACAATGCAAAAGAAAGAAGGGATCCCCCCTCCACCCTCTCCCCCCCACCCTACCTTCTTCTTCTTAGATTATCTTTTTTTCTTCTTCTTCTTCTTGCAACAGTTGGCAGCACGTGCTGGAAAATGCTGCCCTGCTAGAAAAGCCAGTGCACTTACCCAAAGATTTCTCCCCCCTCCATTCCCTACCCTCCTTTGGTTTGCACTCAAACTCATTTCAGAAGCAAATCTTTCTGTTTCAAAGACACGCTTTCACTCTGGCGTGTGGCATGGTCCCTACAGAAATGATCATCTGGTAAATGGCAGGGTGAAACCCAGATGGGAAGACAGAGCCTATGAGCCTGTGCCCACCTGGGGCAGCCATAGTGTTTTCTGGAGCTCCTGGCATTGGTCTCCCTAAAGACCCCCAGGCAGATTTAGGCCAAGGGTTCCCCAGGACCCTTCCGTGACCAGAGTGCAAGAAGAGCATTTCCTAAGCCAGGCACGGTGGCTCATGCCTATAAACCCAGCTGCTCGGGAAGCTGAGATCTGAGGATTGTGGTACAAAGCCAGCCCTGGCACTAAAGTCTGTGAGATTCTTATCTCCAATTAATCAATAGAAAATGGGAAGTGGCACTGTAACTCCAGGAGTAGGGGGGTAGCCTTGAGCTGAAGAGCTCAGGGATAGTGCTCGGGCCCAGAGTTCAAGCCCCATGACTGACAAAAGAGAAGAAGAAGACGGAGGAGGAGGAGGAGGAGGAGGAGGAGGAGGAGGAGGAGGAGGAGGAGGAGGAGGAGGAGGAGGAAGAGTATTTTCTAGAGGAGCTCATGAGTAAGGTTAGCCTCTTGCGGAAAAGGGGGCCCCACCCAGCCATGGAAAGTCCCCTTCCTGTGCAGAGGGCTCCTTGACACACAGCAGTAACCTGATTTTCTGGAGCCTTTCTCTGGCCTTCTCACTAGGCCCTCGCAGGCTGAAACATCAGAAGATAAAGACTGGTGAGATCAACACGGCCTTTAGCAACAGGTGTGGGTAATATAAGTTTGAAACCTCATTTTTTAAATTTTTTAAAAATCATTATCATAAAGATCAGGCAAAGAGTGGTTACAGTTGCCTAAGTCATTACCTGAGTACATTTCTTTTTAGACAAAATCTCTCTCTCTCTCCTCTCTCTCTCTCTCTCTCTCTCTCTCTCTCCCACCCCGTTTGGACTCCCAACCTACCCACAAGATTTATAGCTGTGTTCAGCAGACGATCTAGCGAGCACTGCTGCTACATTTGTTCACCCTTTGTCTCTCCATGTCTATGCCCCCTTATCCTCCCAAAGACAGGTAAGTGAACACCTAAGACAAAAGAAAATAAAGTAAAAACAACAACAAAGAAAAAAAAGAAACCCCTCTGGTTTCCATTTCCTGGAGTTAATACTATTTTGTATGATCAGAGGCACACAGGCATGGAGCCTTGGTATTCCTCCTTCCGTCTCACTGTGTGGGAAACCCCATGTGTTTGAGAAACAGTGCAATACCAATGTTTATTTACAGAGCATCTGACTGAACTGTTCCACGTGATCCCCTGAGAATAAGCGTTTTCAGGGGTCCCTGGGTGACCTCAATGCATGTAATGTCAGTGACTTCTGGCATACACTTCCTGCCCCAAGTCTGAGCTCTGCTTTGCATTTGGAAAGTACTTAGCTGTTAAACAAACCTGCTTTCTGCCTGGACAGTGGCTTTGAACTAGGATCCTCAGATCTCACCCTCCTGAATAGCTAGGATTACAGATGAGAGCCAGGTGGGCCACCAGTCTAAACACAGCCTGTTTCTAACACATAGATGATGTTAAAAACAGTTATCCAGTTTGATGATTCCTGAGAGCCAGACTGCACTCAGGCACTCCTCACCTTAACATCTGTCCTCTGTCATAGCCGAGGGGGGGGGGGTCTGGGTTGTCACTGCTAGAGGAGCTTCATGCCCTGGGCCTCTTTGCTCCCACTTTATCTCACCTGGTAAGCAATCAAAAAGATGCTGGCAGAAACTTGATGCTGGTCAGAAACATATGGTGAGCCATACACCTGTCTAGAATGGCACCTGCAGGGCCTCCCAGGGGCATGGGGCGGCTGGCTTGGGTGTCCTAGGCCACAGGCGAAGCATCCGATTCATTTGCATGCTGGACGCCTGCCACGTGCCTGGACTCCAGGCAGATCTGACACGGCATGTCATTGCTTTGAAGATTGGCGAATCTGGAGAAAGCTATGCCCCCGACAACAAAGCCGCAGCCGGTCTGGGACGCGTGCTCAAGGAACAGGCCCACACAAGGACCCCTGGGGAGCTGCTGCCTGCAGATTGTATTCCACAACTTAGAACCTTGTGGAGGTCATAGCCCAGCTGTCCAGTGGGCATGATCAAACCTCCTAAATAAGCTGATACAACCTTGGAAAGCGGGGAACCCAGGCACAATTTGGGTTTGTTTCAGTTTTTCATATAAAACCCAATGTTTCCGTAGCTTCTGTTCTTTGAATATCTTTTCAGACAAAGCACACAGTACAGGGAAAATCTTTGACTACTTCGTTGCTGTACAGATGCATAATAATTAAGACAAATGGTTAGGGCTAATTTTGATTAATTCTTTGCCCAGGACAATCAGGCTTTCCATGCTGGAATGGGTTAAATGTCACTCTGACCAGTGCACTGTCCCCTCTGCCCTCAGGGTAAATAGCAAGATAATCACAGTGAATAAGCCTCCTGTAAGAGCCAGTAGCTCCCAACCTTCCTTCATCATTTAAATCATCTGTCCAGGCGTGGGCAGTCACATCCTGGATACAGGAAGGGCAAGAAAGGAAAAGTCACATGGAACCCAGCTAGGGTGCCAGGGGAGAGACACCCCTAAAATATTGTGACACTTAAGAAGCCCTGCTATAGCTAAAGGTCCTTGGCCAGTGCAGGCACACTTTCCACCCCCAGCACCAGATATGCATTTCCCCCTCCCCACCAACACGTCCTCCTCCAGGCCCCCTTCAAGTTGGGGGAGGGGAGAGCCTTCCTCTGTGGCAGCAGGCTGGGGAGGAGACAAGGGGCAGGCAGCTTTAGGCCATTAGCAAAGAACAATAGGTCTAAAAGGCTAATCCTACCAAGCAGAAGAGAGCGAGAGAGGGCCTGTGCCAGCAGCAGGGTTAGCTTGTTATCCAGACGGCAGATGGAGGGTGGCCTGGTTGCTGGGCAGAACTCACCCTGTCATGCTCAGTAGGTATGGGAGGGAAGCAGTAGCTAGAGGATCTGGACTGCAGTCCATCGTGCTTGCTGTTCTGTTCCCCAAAGCAGTCCAGGTAATGAAGTAAAGACCTGCGCTCTCAACCTGTGGGTGTTGACAGATTGCGCCCCCAGGATGAAGGCTACTTGGGGCATCAACACTCATTCATCTGAGACACACTCCTTCCCCAACTTAAGCTCTGTCTGCCAGGTTTGAGGGTGAGGCATGCACCTGCTGGAGTGGGCTAGCTGAGGACACGAATGTGGGCAAGGTACAGACTCAGGTAAGCACTCTGGGGTCCTAGTCTCCCATCCATGCTCCCCACAAAGCTGTTGCACGAACACCCAGCAGACTTTGGTCACCATACTTTAAGGGCCCACCTCCAAGGTATCTCCACAGACCTAGCTTGTGGGGTGTAGCAAGAGCCCAAACAAGGAAGCTGGGAAAAACACATCTCCCTTTCCTTTCCCACCTGCCCTGGAATCTGTGACAGTGTTAAGGGTGTTTTATTGCCAGATGGTCTCAGCAGAATCCAATGCTCTGTGTGGAGTGTGTGTGTGTGTGTGTGTGTGTGTGTGTGTGTGTGTGTGTGTGTGTGATATAGAGTTCAGGGCCTTGAACTCAGAGCCTGGGCGCCATCCCTGAGCTTTTGTTTACTCAAAGCTAGCACTCTACCCCTTGAGCCACAACTCCACTTTTGGCATTTTGGTAGTTGATTGGAGTCTTGTGGACTTTTCTGCCCCAAGCTGGCTTTAAACCATGATCCTCTGATCTCAGCCTCCTGGATAGCTGGGATTACAGGCATAAGCTACCGGTTCCTGATGAGCCATCTGATTTTAATTCTGCCAATTAAGGATCAGGCCTGCCAGATAAGCACACATAGAAGACATGTGGGCAGGCTACCATGCAGAATTAATATTATTCTTCCAGACTAAGATGAAACAGCCACAGATTTATCCACAGCACACTTTATAACCTTGTCCTCGGGTAAAGCTGGAATTAGGTGCATGCAGTAACCCATCCCCAAGTGTGAGGTACACAAGCAGTACTAGACTTGAGGAGCCAGTCGTGCAAAGAAACAAGAACTCCCTGGAAGCCCTTTGTGTCTGCACTGTAATGTACAGCACACAGAATCACACGGATGCCATCCTTCAAATTTCTTAGATTCCCCTCTGGTGCTTATTTTGTGTCAGTACTGAGGCTTGAACCCTCCTACCCTTGTATTCTTGCTTATTTGCTTTCTTCTCAGACCTCAGACTCTTGAGTAGCTAGGATTATAGGAATGAGCCACTGGTGACTAGCTGGATACCCCTTTTTAACGCTGAGGCTTTTTGCTTTGTTTTTTGCTTTTTTTTTTTTTTTTTCCTGGTCCTAGGGCTTGGGTGCTCTTTCTGAACTTCTTTATCTCCAGGCTAGCACTCTACCCCTTGAGCCACAGCACCCCTTCTATTTTTTTCTGAGTAGTTTATTGGTGATAAGAGTCTCATGGGCTTTCCTGCCTGGGCTGGCTTCAAAACTGCAAGACTCACATCTCAACTTTCTAGTAGCTAAGGTAAAAGCTACTAGCTTTAACACTGATTTTTTTTAAACAATTTAAATAATTTCAAGAAAAATGAATACATAAGTAATATCCTTTTAAGGGAGATGCATTTAAAAAAAAAAACAATTTCGGGGCCGGGAGTTTGGCCTAGTGGTTAAAGTGCTTGCCTAGCATGCATGAAGACCCGGGTTCGATTCCTCGGTACCACATACATAGAAAAAAGCTGGAAGTGGTGCTGAGACTCAAGTGGTAGAGCTCTAGCCTTGAGAAAGTCCAAGGACAGTGCTCAGGCCCTGAGCTCAAGCCCAGGACTGGCAAAAAAAAAAAAAAAAAAAAAACAATTTCTTGACACTGGTATGAACCCTTTCCATTTGGGAGGAATTTTCTTTCCATATTAGTTTGCGGGAGCTGCTATCCTAGAGCACTGTGGCTTAACATTATGCAAGGAGCCTGCAAGTCTGAGAATTGAGGGTTGAGAGGCAGGCTCTTCCTAGGCAGGCCTCACACAGCCTCCAGTGGCTTGTTGACCATCTTGGACATTACTTAGTGTGCAGATCTCTGCTTTAATCTGGGGAGTTCACCTTTTCCGTGTGCCTGTGTCTGAATCTCTGTTTTATGCAGATGCATAAAGACTCCATGTTAGCGTGGTAATATCTGCAAAGATTCTGTTTCCAAGAAACTAGAGATGATGATGTCATTCCCATCATCATCACCATCACCATAATCATTAATACTACCTCCAATGGCCATTATGACCAGCTTTACCATCATCATCACCACCACCACATCACCTCCATCAGGATTGTCCTATCCATCAAAATCGCCACTATCCCTTGCCAGTCCTGGGCTTGAGCTCAGGGCCTGAGCACTGTCCTTGGACTTTCTCAAGGCTAGAGCTCTACCACTTGAGCCTCAGCAACATTTCTGGCTTTTTTCTATGTATGTGGGGTACCGAGGAATCGAACCCGGGTCTTCATGCATGCTAGGCAAGCACTTTAACCACTAGGCCAAACTCCCGGCCCATCATCAGCATTCTTGTATGTAACCTTTAAACTGACCTGATGCCAGTTGCTGTTCCAGGGCTTTAATCTAAATTAGTTTACTGGATCCTCCTTTCAGCCTTGTGAAGCAAGCACTATTATTACCTGCAGTTTGCAGAAGAGCTCTGAGGAGCGGAGAGGCCCCTCAGGGGAGCAATGGAAGAAGATAGGACTTGAACTGCAGCAATCAGGTTTTGGGATCTATCTTCTTGAGGAGATACTCCCTCAGACGTTGTAGTAGCAAAAGCCCTAGACTCACTCCAAATAACTCCTGCAGGAGAATAAATTCCTGTAAATGGTTGCTTAACAGGTGTATGGCTTGCCTCCTGAGCAGAAAAAAAAAAAAACAAAAATCAGCAAGTCATAGATCCTGTGCAGTAGAACTTGGGTTGCAAAAGTTCAAAAACACCGAGTTGGGTGTGGCTGAATGGTAGAGTACTTGGGTCACGTGTATAAGGATCTGGGTTCAGCTCCCTCACCACCATACCAGAAAGAATTTAGAAAGCTAAAGGTTCACAAACAAGCAAAATTTAGCAATCCATCGGCAACTTGGAGGCTTCATACGTAATAGGTAAAACTTTAAACTCGGCAGGGTAACAATGATCACAAAATTCAGGCCAGAGGTAAAGTAAGAAAATAAGGCAAAGTAAGAAAATAAGGGAGAATGTTGCACAACTATTTAGGGGTCTGAGTAGCCTTGCAATTACTGAACTCAATATATCTCTATTTATTAAAGCTATTCTTAAATATTCTAGATACTCAAGGCCCCACTCAACTTTTCTGCTCAAAGATGATACT
The DNA here is from genome assembly GCF_031878675.1 of Megascapheus bottae. Lineage (NCBI taxonomy): Eukaryota > Metazoa > Chordata > Mammalia > Rodentia > Geomyidae > Megascapheus > Megascapheus bottae. The sequence continues at coordinate 1,223,037 of NC_143542.1, read as the reverse complement.
ACCATTTGAGCCCCTTTTTTTTTTTTTTTTTTGCCAGTCCTGGGCTTGAGCTCAGGGACTGAGCACTGTCCATGGACTCTCTCAAGGCTACAGCTCTACCACCTGAGCCTCAGCACCACTTCTGGCTTTTTTCTATGTATGTGGTACCGAGGAATCGAACCCGGATCTTCGTGCATGCTTGGCAAGCATTCTACCACTAGGCCAAACTCCCGGCCCCTTGAGCCACATCTTTACTTCTAGTCTTTTGCTAGTTCATTAGAGGTAAGAGTCTCTTAGACCTTGTCAGCTGGAGCTAGCTTTGAAGTGAGAGCCTCCTGAGTAGAGGCTAGAATTATAGGCATGAGTCACCAAGACCTGACTATATTTCTCTTTTCTCCCTCTTTCTTTCTTTCTTTCTTTCTTTCTTTCTTTCTTTCTTTCTTTCTTTCTTTCTTTCTTTCTTCGTGGGTCATAGGCTTGAACTCTGTCCTGGGCGCTGTCCCTAAGCTTTTCAGCTCAAAGTTACCACCCTACCCCTGGAGCCACAGCCCCACTTCCCATTTTCTAGTGGTTAATTGGAGTCTCACGTTCTTTAGTGCCAAGGCTGGCTTTGAATCGAGATCCTCAGATCTGAGCCTCCTGAATAGCTGAGATTATAGGCGTGAGCCACTGTGCCCGGCTCTGACTACATTTCTTTATTTTTGATTTAACTTCCTTAAGACTAATTCTAGGGCATTTTCTGTGACGTGGAGAAGACAGGAATCCCAAAGTCAGGCACTTAATAATCGAAAGCAGGCCCAAACATGGGCCATCCCTTCAAGACAGGATGATATGGGCACTCTGCAACCCTCCCACACACACACAAACACACACACACACACACAGACACACACACACACACAAGCAGGGTCAGTGCTCTCAGAGCCCCTAATGACAAGTCACCCAGGACTCTCCCTCTGCAGACTCCCCCACATCCAGGCTCTATCTTAGACAGCAATCTTTCCTCTTGCTTCCTTCCATGACAATGCTCTGATCCCCTAGCACAGGAGGATGGGCGGGCCTACGACCCAGCACAACGCCCAGCCTGCAGCTGTACACCACAGTGTCACAGGGAGACAAAGAAACCCTCTCTTACTCTCAGTGCACTGCCCTGGCGGTAGTGGCAAATTCCACATAGTGGGTGGTCACCTCCAGCCACGCCCTGCTTGTGTTTACTAGGGCAGCCCTCTCTTTCCAGCCTGCCCAGACAAGCTCCAGATCACCCGCAGGGAACCTTCTCCCACCCCTACCTCCCTACCTCCCCACCCTGCCCCTTCCCAGAAATTCCCCTTAGTCTCCCAGAAGTTTCCCACTGGGAGTGTAAAGTCCAGAGAAATAAGGGGGGGTGGGGGCAGGGGCTGTCAGTCTTAGAGACCAGAGTTTCAACCTTCACCTGCCTGTTCCTTTTCTATTTCTCACCTCTGGGGCCCAGGGCCCTTCTAAGGCCCAGCTGTTAGGCAAGGGCCAAAAAAAGGGCTTTGACCTCACCAATTTCCTAGGGCCTAAGGCTTACCTAGAATGTGTACATTCTCTCCCTCTCTCTCTCTCCCTCTGTCTATCTCTCTCATACTCACATGCATGCATGCACATGTATGAAACACATGCCCAAAGGCACACATGTGCACACAAAGCACAAGTGAATATTCAGAGATCCTCCAGGCTAACCATGGCTGCTGGGTTTGTTTACTTTGCAGGTCATTTGAAATCCAAAAAGGCCCGTGAACAGAACATGATTTCGTAATACATTGGAAGGCAGAGTATGAGTGAGCGCACGTGAGGCTCGTTTTATTTACCAGACTTAGTTTCACTATAAAACATTAACACACCGGCTTGCAGGTACTACCCACGCCTCGTGGGGTGGCTGGAGGAGGTGGAGCATGCACGATTTCAAACTCTTTCAGAGCTCAATCCTGTTTGGCTCCAGGATTTGCTGGTGAGGGGCCAGGTCCCCAGTCTGCATGCACAGAAAGCAGTGCCAGCCCATTCCCATGGAAACCTGAGGCTCAGTAGACCCTCTCTCCACTGCCAGGGGAAGCTAGGCACTGGGCAGACAAAGGACATTGCTGGGACACAGAAAGGAGATATCGAGTCGCATTTACTCCTACCTCCCTCAAACAGGGGCAGACATGTCCAGACATGGACAAAAGCACCCAAATGTGTCAGAACCAGGACCAGGATAAGTAAACTCTGCAGACTCACTGTGTGCGGTCCTAGGAAGCCAGCTATCTTCTTCCAACTCCCACAACCCCCCTCCATTGCACACACACACACACACACACACACACATATGCAGACATGTACACATAACACATTTGCAACAGTACCTAGGTACACACACGCCTCTTCCTATCAGATGATTTCCCAGGACAGCTGTCCAGTGGGCTACAGAAGCAACCAGTCAAAGCATACATTCACTTTGCTCAAGTCCAGCATCTCAAAAATCCTTTACTCACTTTCAGGATTTTATTCCAAATGATTTAGGATTGCCCTCTTCTTGAATTGTTCTGAAAGGTAATTTCAGAGTCAATAAAGAAAGTGGGGCTCATTCCACACCTGTCAGGAGGAAACTGAACAGTTTCTGAATTTAAATGATTGCTGAAGATCAGAGGCTCCTTATTGCACATCAAAGTCCTTGCCTTTCAAAGAGGGATCCCCAGACCCCAGGCCACTACCTCTGCCACTGCAGGGAAAGCTGACAGCCAACTGGCAAGAGTTCCTTTGTGGAAAGGTGAAAAGAAGTCTGGGAGGCAGAAGGTGTTCCAGGTAAATGCAGAAACTCTTTGAAGCTGAAAAAGGGTGGCTGTGGATTTATGCTTTTGAAATTCAAAGCGTATATACATAGCTGTACGTTGACATCTGTCATGTTAAGAAGATCTTGAACACTTAAAAGAAGGCTCTGGGCATTTCTTTATGCTATCCTTCCATCACATTGAGATAACCTAAGGATCCAAGGATTTTGGTCCATTTACAGGCCTTTTAGCCCTGTGCCCGGCAGAGCCGGCCCTTTCCTCCCACTTCTCATGCTGCCATCTTATCGCCTGTGTCAACACACATTTCCCAACAACACTATAAAGTCCTGAAAGCAAATACTCAGCCACCTCCGGGAACTTGCCAGGCAGAAGGTTCTGAAGAAAGCAGCCGTATCGGTCAGGGCCCAGTGGCCTCTGCAGACTCCTCAATAAACCTATGTATGTCACTGATAGTGAGAGGACAGGGTCAAGCTCTCACACCTGGCAGTCCCAGAAGGGCAGGGCATACAAGGACATGGATGGCCTGATGCAGGTGACCTTTCCAAAGGCAAGAAGGCCCCAGGGAGGGTCAGTACTGGCAGGCAAGGCTGTAGGTCTATTTTCACTAACCATGTGCATGTGAATTTCTAAAATGAATAATAACTAATTGCTTCAACACTCCATTTATCCTGAAATGAAATTCCATATACCCACAACATGATAGATAGATAAATAGATAGATGGATAGATAGATAGATAGATGGGCAGACAGACAGATAGAGCTGGGAACTGGTGCTTCACCTCTATAATCCTAAATAGTCAATCCAAAGGATCAAGGTTTGAAACCAAACCTGGCCAGAAGAATCACTGAGACTCCATCTCCAATTAACCAGCAAACATTGGGGCTAGAAATATAGCTCAAGTGGTAGAACACCAGCCTTGAGCAACAGGCTCAGACAAGTTGAGGTTGGTCATGAGTTCAAGGATCAGTACTGGTGGGGGAAGAAGGGAAAGAAGAAAAGAGGGAAGAAGGAAGGAAGAGAGGGAGGGAGGGAGGAAGGAAAGAAAGAAGGGAAGAAGGTAGAGAGGGAAAGAAGGAAGGAGGGAGGGAAGGAGATGATAGGTGGACAGGCTAATAGACAATGATGCATGGTGGTGGATGCGTGGATAGACAGATACACAGGTAGTATATCTAATGCGTTAATGGTATAGGAACAACTGAAAGAAGACTCATTTAAAATACATCTATTCAGATGGCAAATATTCCAACACAGTTACCCCGGAGGATGAAACCAGTCGCCAGTACTGGCATCCAGATGAATTCTGAAGCTACCTGTAACAGTAAATATTGCTTTGGTGACTCAAAGATCCTGGATGATATTCACTAGGCCTGCGTTTTCTGAAATTGTGTGAACTTGGCTAAGAGGACAGTACAACAAAGTCGAGGCTTCCATGAATAGGCACGGCAGGAACATTTCTGGGAAACAGTGTCTGTCATAGCCACATGCTCATATAGTGTTGACAGAATGGACATGGGACCAGTGGAGTCCCTCGATGCATCCCAGTGAGCTCATGCGAGCCACAAGGCCCACTGGCTGTGCAGAACCTTAGCCTCTACTTTGGAGAGCCTTAAGCACCCCTACTGCTGCCCACAGAAGACCACTAGTCCACATGGGTCCCACAGATTACCAGCAAGGCCCAGCTGACTGAGCGATAACACCGGAGACAGAATCTGGCCCCACCAAGAGTTGAAACTGAGGTCTAGTCGTCCTGTACAATAGATCCCGAGATACATCTTCAACAGTAACGAAGACTGAATTGCTGGGATAAGGCTTCTCGTAGACACCTCAAGCCCCCTTTGCCAAGCCTTAGACAAGCATGACCGATACAGAAGCACCAAATCCTGGCCACGTACAAAAGGAAAGGCAGCCTTGTTCAAGGTTATTGGACCCTCAAAGACAGCTGATGAGCCCCTACTTCAGACATTTTGGTTTCTCTCAGCCAACAACATGAGCCCATGGCTGCATGGCCCATGGTGTATCCAGAAATTATTTACAACGTCTGTGCAGGCATTCGGGTCTTAAGTCTTAGTCTAGATCGGGAGCTCCTTCCTTCCCCTGGCCTCCAAGCCTAGCTTTCTCATCATGGCATCACCCATGGTTCTCCTCTTTCTATTTTATTCCAGAATCAGGCCCCTGGCAAATAAGAGTCAAAAGCTTTGCTTTCCATAAAACCAAGCCTGGTTTTATGTTCTGTTTCTGCCTTTGCTTAGCAGTAAATGAAATGTATTGAAGGCCATTGGTTTAGACTGAGCATTATCTAGTACAAAGCCCAGCAGACAAGAGAGCCTAGAACAGAGTTCTCTCGTCAAATGCCATAGGCTCAAGTCTGAAATGAACTACTTAAAAATAAAAATAAAAGCCGGTGCTGGTGGCCTGTAACCCTAAGCTACTCAAGAGGCTGAGACCTGAAGACCCTGGCTCAAAGACTCTTATCTTCAATTAACCACCAGAAAACTAGAGGTGGCCCCGAGGGCCAGTATCAACACACACACACACACACACACACACACACACACACATACACACACACAGGGATCTCAGATAGCAGAGAATGAGGCCCTGAATTCCAGCCCTTGGAACAACAAAATAAAAACTAAAACAAACAAGGAAAGGAGCCAGTATAGCTGAAATCTCAAAACTATACATATTTATTTATTTCCTTATTTCTATATTTTAATATACATAGTTTATAAATATGCATATATATAATTGAAATCTCAAAACTAAATTTGTTGTGGTGTAGTCTATTAACATTGATTACAGGGCTTAGATGATTGTCCATCCTAACCTCTACAAGACATATCAATCCCCACATGAGAAATGGAGATAGGAAAACAGTCAGCTCACAGAATGGTTATGAAGGAATCAGATTAGAGAAGCCAGAGAGTAGTAGATCCACAGTGGGTGTTCCTCAGATCTCAGCCTCTTAAAACGCTAGAATAACAAGCATAAACTGGCTGGACTGTAACTTGGAAAACCTATCTGTGTTCACAGTCTATACCAACACTTTTTTTTCTCCCTGCCATGCTGCTCAGTAATAAGCATCTGTACCCTAGAGGCCATTTAAAGGCTAGAACCAAAAGATGGAAATAGGAGCTTTTTCTACCTGGTTGACTCTGTTTGCCTATGACACCACCACTTTTCTGTCCACACATCTTACAAGTAAACACATTTCTATAAGCCAAAGAAGCACATAACATATTCTTATAGCTGTGGACAAACAAAATCAGTATGTCTGAGCAGGATTACAGGTCAAATTTGCAAGCATTATAACCCTATTCAAATTACTCCCCTTCTAAGATCAGTATGCATACAGAAAGACCATGTTCTGGGAGACACAACAGAGTCTCTATCCAACATAATACAAGCTGATGAGTTTGTAAGAAAGAACTGCTACCTGTGATTTGTTCATGACCTTATATTTCAAACACGACTCCCTAACCAGCAGCATAACACAACATAATTTTGGGAAGCTGAACTATGTCTTGTCTGGGGTGTGAGCAGTATTGTCATTAGTAGAAGAGGGAAGCAAACTAATTAGGAGGGGAATAGAAGATTATATAGACAAAATACATATGCAAAAATGGAGCAAGGTAACTTAATAAGATTGGTTTGGGGAAAAGGAGAGGGAACGAGGGAGAGTTGTACAGCTTGTTGTTGTCTAAATAACTAACAGGGCTACCAGGACTTCATGGAGTCAACAGCTGAACTGTCATCTTTAAGGGAATAAATAGAAATCAATGAGAGAAATCACTCCAGTGATTTCTTTTTGTGCCAGTCCTAAGGCTTGAATTCAGGGCTCGGGCACTGCCCTTGAATTTTTTCTCTTAAGGCTAGAACTCTACTACACTTTTTTTTTTTGGTGGTTAATTGGTCATCCTCGGATCTCAGCCACCTAAGTGATTAAGGTTAGAGATAGGAGCCATGTCTAGCATCCTAGAGATATTTGGGGGGGCCTGGAAACAGGAGACTTACCATGAACCCAGTATTGGGGACTATAATCCTTACTACCTAGCAAACTCATTTTCCATGTCTCTTTGGGACTACTGTTCTCAGTCTTAAGGATAATTAAAAGCACTATAGACACACTCACCAGGGGCAAATGAGAATGGTAACAGTGAGGGGCCTGGTGACACAGCTATGACCCTCAGGCTGGAAGAGCATCTGGGACTGGTGCAAACAGCCCCTGTGTTCTGAGAGCCCCAGAGCCAGAGCAGAGCCTTCCCAGGTCTTTCCAGTGAGCAGGCAGCAGACATTCCTGGGCCAGCCCCATTCTCCATGAGCCCAGCTACCTCCTGTCCTCTGGGCCCAAGAGTGACCTAACAGGTTCTCCAGGTGGCTGGAGCTGAGCTTGCAGAGCTGGGAACATCTTGTTCCAAACAGGCTGTGCATACAGTCTAGGCTCAGTATGTGGGTAGCCTATCCTTCATGTACCCCCAAGCATGACCTGGCATCTTTCAGGGAAAGCAGAAAGTCACCTTCTGCTTTGGGGTTAGTTGGTTGGCTGGCTTGCTTGCTTGCTTGTTTTAAAGGAAGAGAAGCTCGGAGAAGGGACGGCTACCTGGTCTTTGCAATTAGCTGGTTCCATTTCACATGGCCTTTGATATTCAAATCTTCATCGTAGAGCAAGATTCAGAGATAGTATAGTTTCCATGGATGTGTGCCCAAAGCCTGACTCCTCCTTCCAAGGCCCAGCTGGTTACTTGGCAGCCAGCCCCACACTTGCCCATCTCTTGAGACTTCCTGTTCTGGATTTTCAAGCCAGGCCAACAGCACCACTCCCAATAAACCACTTACACTAATAAACCCAGCTCGAGACTAACTTCTGTATTTTGAAATCGGCAATGAGTCAAATATCACCTAGCAGCATGCTGTGAAGAAAGGGCTTTGGTCTCTGGACCTGAAGCCCAATCCAACACCCAAAGGTGCAGGAAAGGAAGAAGCAGATGCTCAGGCTTAGGCCAAAGTATCCTCTCTGGTCATGAACAGTAAATGCTCTTTACAGTGCTCAGTGGTCTCTCTCATGCCTGGCGCCCTCCAAATAGCCTAGGAAAGAGGTCATTTCATCCCAAAGAAAGGAGAAGGCTCAGTGACTTAAGTACGTCGACCAGGGTCACATAGCTGGCAACAGAGGAAATAATGAAACCCCAGCCTTCCAAAGCAAAGTGAATCTTTCAAACCCAAGGTCCTTAGAATTCAAGGAAATGTTGTTGATTTGGAAACTGTCAGTTTGGGCGTAGCCTTGTGTTCTTCCAGGTCCACGTGCAAAGCCCTTTTGGGCCCAAACACAGAAGGAATGCCACACACCTGGCAACCCTTCACCAGTCCCAGGCCACCCTGAGAAGTTCATGTGCCCTGCCTCGCTCTCTGATGAGCCAGTGAGAACCAGGAATGGGCTGAGTAGTGCCAGGCGTTTCCAAGGTATTCTCATGGCCCAAGGAAGCACCAGGAAAGTGAGGGATGGGGTTTGCTTGTGACCAGTTGAAGGGACAGTCCGGGGGTCAAAAGCCAGTCCCAGGGATTCCTTGGCCCATTTTTAGGGGTCATTGTCAGGAGAAGGGAGAAGAGATCAATCCCAAATCCTTGAGCATGGCATCCCAAGTCGTCTTGGGCCCTCTCCAAAGGCTGCTCAAGAATCCCCCCCCCTACAAGAGCTGGTGTAATCCTAGCTACTCAGGAGCCTGAGATCTGATGATCACAGTTCGAAGGCAGCCTGAATAGAAAAGTCTGTGAGCCTCTAATCTCCACTTAATCACCAAAGCCAGAAATGGAGACGTAGGCTCAAGTGGTAGAGCACTAGCTTTGAGAGAAAAAGTGCCCAGGTTTTGATTTCAAGCCCCGGTGGTAGTACACACACACACACACACACACACACACACACACACACACACACACACGTCTTGTCCCCTCTTCACCAGCCCTATCTACAGTGTCCTAGGTGTGAATGCTCACAGCTGTAGCTCTGCAGAAAGAGGACGTATGATTTTGGACACATGGCAAACCTTATGGCTGAGTAGTAATGGCTGCGAGAATCACAGGCCTGGACCACGGCACTGACAACATCATTCAGCTTATATGCAAGGAAGGACCAGTTTCAGGAGTTCCAAGGAAACTGCTTGAGGCAGCTGAATAACCAAATGGAACAGAGAAGGATGGGAGTAACTCAGTGGCTTCCCTTAAGAGAAACCAGGCAGGGAGTGTGTGGGAATGGGTGACACACAAGCCTCAGGAAGCCAGTACCTGGTGGCACCCAGTCCAAAGCCCCCCTACTTCTTGCTTATACCTGTGCTCACACCTGGGAAAAGCTGAGTGCGTCACAGTCTGGGTCTTAGTCTGAAGGCCTAGCGGAGCCCGGGAGACTGGGAGAAGACAGCCACTCAGCTGGCTTCGCAGATGTTTCAGAGATAAGAACTGGTAAGACAGGACAAAGAAGGGGACCCCAGGGACTTCAAATCCCCAAGTGTGAATGCCCCTGAAAGCTGGGGAAACCGAGGCATCCTGGCTATGGGTTCGTGATAACTCAGACACCATCTTGGAGGGTGGTTTATGCTCTGGGGTGCTTGACCTTAAAGATGGCCTCCCCATCCAGTGTGAGCTGCCTGTGTTTTCCTGGGGACTGACTATCAGCGACAGATGACAGGATTGTGTTGTGCAATCCATGCTGTGGTCAAGACCACTGCAGCCTCCTTCTCCCAGCTACAGTAAGCTGCCCCAGACCTTTCCCCTGCCAAACAGCATGTGCTGATTTGTTCACAAACACAGAGAAGAGCCTGGGAGGCCACAGGATGAGATGATGGCTCCAGGCAGCATTTCACAACTGTCCTTCTTTGTTTTCAATTAGCAGAGGAGGTGGCTGCCTGCAGGAGGATAGCACTGTGTTACCTCTTCCCTGCATCATTGTTTGTGAGCTCGTTCTCCTGGGAAAAAGCCACTCTACAGAGTCAGGTCTTTCTCATTGCTTCTCAGCTGCCTCTGCCATCCCCAGTCTCTGTCACTCTAGCCCCAACTGAGCTCAGCCTTGGCAGGAGTCCAGTGACAATGCCAAGATGCCCTGCAACCATATGAGAGGCGCTCTCTCTCTCTCCCTCTCCCTCTCTCTCCCTCCTTCCCTCCCTCCCCTCTGAACATTAGGAGACTGCTCCATACTTTGTCCATCTAGACTGATTCTATATCTTGATTATGGTAAACCGTGCTGCAATGAACATGGTTGTGCTAGTATCTTCGTTTGTACACTATTGGATAAATGTCTAGGAGGGGAATTACTGAGATATAAGGAAATTATGTCTACAATTTTTGGGGTTTTTTTTTTGAGGAACCTCTATACTGCTTTCCAGAGTGAATGAACAAGTTTATATTCCCACCAACGGTGTAGTAGAATTCCATTTTGGCCACATCCATGTCAGCATTTGTTACTGTTAGTTTTCTTGACCATTGTCCGTTCTAACTGGGGTGAGGTGGAATCTTGGTGATGTTTTAATTTGCATTTCCCTTACGGCCAGAGATGTTGAACATTTCTTTATGTGTCTATTGGCCAGTCTTATTTATTCTGAGAAGTCACAGCGCCACTTCTGGCATTTTGGTAGTTAATTGGGGATTAGAGTCTCATGAGTTTTCCTGCTAGAGCTGACTTCGAATTACCCTCCTCAGATCTCAGCCTCCTGAGTAGCTAGGATTACGGGGCCCTGGCCTTGAAGGCCCTTTACTGGTGCATGATAAGTAAGAATTTTAATGGAGAGAAGTCTTGAGGTTCTGCTTGTAAGATCGGGCTGGGCTTAGAACAAGTCTTATCATCACCAAGGGAACAACTACAGCCCAGACGCAGAAGAGGGAAGCAGAGATTTTTGGAGCCACATACCCTACACACCCTCTCCCTGAAAGTTTGCCCATCTTTGTATGTTTTATTCATTTATCTAGGTGCCAGTGGTTCACGCCTGCAATCCCAGCTGCTCAGAAGGCTGAGATCTAAGGACTAAAGTTTGAAGCCAGACAGACCAGGCAGAGAGGTCCTTAAGACTCTTATCTCCAATAAACCAGTAAAAAAAAAACAACAACAAAAAAAACCTGAAAATGAAGTTATGGCTCAAGTCGTAGCTCTAGTTTTTGAACACAGAAAGCTTAGAGACAGTGCCCAGGCCCTGAGTTCAAATCCCAGCACTGGCACAAATAAAGCAATACAAGAGCAACAAAAGTCTTCTTCATTCATTACCTGGGGCGTGTCCTCAGTCCCTTGTGGTATCTCAGTCTGTGCAAAGCTCCCTGGCATGCACAGAGGGGAGGGCAAATGGTGGTTGCAAGGTAGAGGCAGATGCTTGTAAATGACAAATCACTGGTAACATCTTTGACACTGGCTGTGAAAACCAGACCAAACTGTTAGGCAGAGCTCCTCTGGTGAGAAGGCAGACGATGAAGGAGAACATTCTTTTTTTTTTTTTTTTTTTTTTTTGCCAGTCCTGGGCTTGAGCTCAGGGCCTGAGCACTGTCCTTGGACTTTCTCAAGGCTAGAGCTCTACCACTTGAGCCTCAGCACCACTTCCGGCTTTTTCTATATATGTGGTACCGAGGAATCGAACCCGGGTCTTCGTGCATGCTAGGCAAGCACTTTAACCACTAGGCCAAATTCCCGGCCCCAGGAGAACATTCTTAACCTCTATGAGGTTTGTCCTAGTTCAAAATCTAACTATGGATTCTAACCCCTGATAACTTCACTACAAGCCATAAAGAGTTTTAAAAGAGAAGTACAGGAAACCAACAACTTTGTCTTGCTTTGCCACCTTGGTCCTGTAATCAGTTTCCATTCTTAACCTTTTCTGGCTTTCCTCCAAAAGTGAGAGGGGGAGGGGCAATGATGGTGTCTGACCTCTGATCAACTACACAGTTGTTTTTCTAAGGAAATGGGTGACTTTCTAACAGATACCCACGGGGGGGGGGGCGGGAATGAAGGGGGGCAAACTTCATGGAAGAGTAGCCAAGCCAGGTGCCTCACACCCATAATCGTAGCTACTCAAGCATCTGAGATCAGAAGATAGCAGTTCAAAGCCCGCTCAGGCAAAAGTCAGTGAGACTTTTATCTCCAATTAACCAGAAAAAAAAAACCCACAAAAATAAAATCCAAACAGGAAGTTGTTGTTCAAGTGGTAAAGTATCTGTCTAAAGAGAAAATGCTAAGAAACAGCACTCAGAGCTAGTACCAGAACCAACAGGGGCACACCCATGTCTTGGCACCCCCATATCCACTCTGTCTCTCTGCTTCATATTAATTACTTACAGTTAATTACTTACAGTTAACCACAGGGAAGAAGAAAGGTGAACATGACATAAGAAAATATTTTGAGAGACCACATTCACATACATTTTATCACTGTATGTTATTATCATTTTTCTGCTCCATTATTGTTGTCAGTCTTTTACTGTGCCTTGTTTATTAATCAAGCCTTATCACAGATATATAGATCTAGATCTAGATAAGTGAGATTTGCTTCTATTGGAAGTTTAGAACATCCAGCAGGAGTCTTGGAACACATCCCGGGGGTTATCGCAGTCTTGAGCATCTCATCTCACCTTGCTCATGTCCCACTGGAGGTCACCAGATTTGACTTTCCTCCTGCCTGGGCTGGCAGAATATGGGAAGCCTTGGGGGAAAGGAGAGGGTTGCGCCCCAGGAGAGGGTTTGATGATTTAGGCAAGGCAACTATGCCAATGGGACTCAGAGGAGACTAAGACAGCCCACGGGTGTTCTGGGATCCATCCTGTAACAGGAGGTAGTCACACACATGTGGCTAGAGTTAGAGAGCCCTGCAGGAGCAGAAGGCCCTTGCTCACCAGCCTGAGGGAAGCCGTGACACACACCTGACGCAACCTCATGTGACTTTAGACTTCTTTGCCAGCTTTGGGGAGGGGAGGGGTACGAAATACAACACAAGGCCAGACCTGTTCTGGGGACATTTTCATAGCCCATGACTGAGTTCCATGTAGAGTTCCTTTGGGAATATAATACTAAAGGAACAGAGACTCCAGGATGAATTTGTCAGGTTTCTGGAAACTTGCTGATAGGCTCAAGCATCTTTCTGCCTGAAAATGTGATCTCCACAAGCATAAAGGCTTTCCCTTTTCTTTTCTCTCTTTCTTTTTCTTTCTTTCTTCTTTGCCAATCATAAGACTTGCCACTCAGACCCTGGGAACCATCCCTGAGCTTTTCCATTCAAGGCTAATGCTCTACCACTTTGAATCACAGCATCACTCCTGATTTTTCTGGTGGTTAACTGAAGAGTCTCACAGACTTTCCTGCCTGGACTGGCCTCAAACTACAATCCTCAGATCTCAGCCTCCTGAGCAGCTAAGATTACAGGCATGAATCACTGGTGCCTGACTAGCATAAAGATTTTGTGTTGTTCTTGGTGACTCCAAGAACAATATGCACAATATGCACAAGCCATATCAGTTCATGCACCTTCAAGTAGCTGGCCCCCATTTTCTCTAGAAGGAAATAGCCCCCCATCTACCATCACTACCAAGCTACTTCTTCAATCTTTAGGCCTCAGAACCCCCCACCTCCCGCCTCTGTACTCCACAGAGAAGACAGATGTTTTCTGTGCACAGTTCTAGACTGGGAACATAGCTGCTTAGAATAGGCCAGCTCCTCACAGCTGGATTCGTAGCTATCTCACATATAATCCCCAAGAAGGGACCCCAAAATTCAATGTTCTCATCAAGTTCTACAGGAAGGAAGTGGTGCCATCTTATTTGTTGATGCTTTGCCATTCCAGGCTGCTGAACACATAGATGGTATAGAAAGCACCATCTTCAAAACCAAGCCTATCCCGTGTCCTGTGGGCAGCACTGGAAGCTAGAGACCAGCTGGTCCTCCTTAGTCTCCTGGCACTGAAAGGACAAAGGACGAGGGTGACCCTGGCCTCAGCCAGCCAGAGCCTTAACCAGGTCAGCATGCTGCAGTGAGCCATAGCTGAAGCCACACACCCAATCCAGGCCAAGACAAGGGAAAGAGACACTCAGATGTTCTCATCCTTGACACACTGAGCAGCATGCAAACCCCACACCCTAAGTCTTTCTTGACACCCATTGTCCCCTCCTTCCAAGAGATGCTGGGCCCTGGGAGTTAGTGTATTTTCGAGGCTGTGGAATCTGAAAAATAAAATGTGTTGATTTACGAGACAGCTGTGAAGAGAGCAGCCAGGGCTTTCAGCCTGGGGCTTTCAGCCTGTGGATTGTGCTGATAAGGGGTAGGACAGCCTGACCTCCCCAGCCATGCCTGAAGACACTGGTCCCTCAGCTTCACAAATTGCCTCCCTATCCCCCTGGCCTTCCAAAGATGCTTCTACAACTATATTCTCATCAAGGACCTGCCACAGGCCAGGTACTAGGGCCCTTGGTAACGACGGGTGCCTTGGGAATTCAAGGTCTTACACATCATCAATTACCATTGAAATGGAGTAAGGAGAGCCAGAAGCCAGACGCATGTACACAGGCTGCCTGCCTGTGAGGCTGAAGATGAAGACCTAGGTAGGGCTGGGACAACTGGAGGACACTGCTGGGGAGTACTGTGGAATGAGATTATTAAAAGAAAAACCAAGGCAATAGCCAGAAAAGGCAATTAAGATAGGATATTCTGGGCGGGAGTTATAGTCATACACAGCCGTGAGCTGTGAGGTGTCAGGTTGAGGGTAATTCTAAGGTTCTGAAATGGGGGACTATGGGAGAAGAGCCAAGGCAGAAGCTGGGAGGACATGTAAGAAGGTCTCCTAGGGGAGATGGCGGACTGGGGTGGACAGGAAGTGTTGGGAAGGGTTTTAAGGCCACAAGGAAAGAGGATAGGGAGGCTTAGGAAGGATAGACCTAATAGACCACTGCCATGAGTGACGTAGAAGATTGCAAACTGGGGAAGCAGGCAGGAGACAGGAGCTTGGAGAGGGTTCTGGGTTCCTGCAGAAGGAACTTAGAGCTAGGCTACAAAAGAAGGCAGGTGAGCAGACAGAGATGAGCTTGCAGACCAGGATACTGCTGCAGTCAAGGGGCCAGGAGAAGAGGATCCGGTCAGGATTCTTGAATGAGCAACTATAGAATGACCGTAAAGGAGAACTTTTAGTCAGATCCTTCCATGGCTAAAGCCAAGGAAGGGGCTAAGGAAGAGACAGCAGTCCAGCCAAAGGCCATGGAGGAGGGAATCAGGTTCCTAGGGTGTGGGTCATCTGGAAGCCAGGGATGCCCAACAACCATCAGCAGAAAACCCGTTGAGAGCCATACCAAAACCCCACATTTGCCAGGCACTGGTGGTTCACAGCTGTGATTCCAACTATACAGGAGGCTGAAATCTCAGGATCAAGATTCAAAGCCAGCCTAGGTAGACAAATCCATGAGACTCATCTCCAGTTAATCAGAGGGGGGGGGGGGAAGCCAGAAGTTGGAGCTGTATCTTAAGTGGTAGAGTGTCAGCCTTGAGTGAAAAAGCCAAGACAAAGCAAGAGATCCCAGTACTGGAATAACAACAATAAAAAAATTCCACATTCCTCATAACTCACATAAAAGCAAATACTAATGGGGTTGATTCAACACATGCACATGCCTTAAAAACTAGACCAGTGTGGGAGCAGAAGCTGATGACCTTGATGGAGATGGCTTTCCTGAGCACAGCATGAAAATTCAGAAGCCACCAGGAGAAGTAGATGCCGGAAGTACGTAAAACAGACTTATGGAGGACGAGAGAGAGCAGTGTTTTCAAAAAAAAAAAAAAGAAAAAAAACACAATAAAATGGGAGGAAATACTTAAACCTTCCCTGATAAAACTAAGGGTTGATGTCCATAATATATCAAAAGCCTCTGCAAATTAGTAAGAACAAACAAACAAACCCATAAAAAAAAAATCCTCTGGAAAAGCAAACCTTTGGAAAACCAAGATTATGATGACACAAGAGACCACTTATGTCCAATGGGACATGATGTGAGCCATCGTAGAGATGGGCAGTTCAAAGCCTATTTGTCCCCAAGGCTTCTCCCTTCTGTATTACTACCATCCCCGAGGTCACACATTCAGGGTGCGACTGCAGGATGGAGGGGACTTTCCTGTTAGCTTCTTTGACTGAATTGACATGAGATGTTCCTGGGCAGAAGCATAAACTAGTACACATTTTTTTGGTATGATTTTAAAATATATTTCATCACAGCATTGCTTTTATAATCAAAAGGAAAAGAAAAAAGCCAAGGACGAATGGCTCATAAGTATAATTCTAGCTACCTAAGAAACTGAGCTGGATCAAAGTTCAAAGCCAACTCTAGTCAGAAAAGCTGTATGATACTTATCCCCAATTTAACAAGCAAGCAAAAAAATCAAATGGATGTGTGGTTCAAGTGGTAGAGCAGCAGCCTTGAGTAAAAAAGCCAAGCAAGACTGGAAGGCCCTGAGTTCAAGACCCAGCACTGACATTAAAACAAAAAATAGAAAGAAAAAAAATTAAACAGCTCAGGTAACTTACATGACCAAGAATAAACGAAAACTATTATCAGAAATAGAGCTGAATTGAAGAGGTCAAATAATACGACCTACATATGCTAACATAAAGAGATGCCCCCTTTGGCCGGGAGTTTGGCCTAGTGGTTAAAGTGCTTGCCTAGCATGCATGAAGACCCGGGTTCGATTCCTCAGTACCACATATAGAAAAAAGCCGGAAGTGGTGCTGAGGCTCAAGTGGTAGAGCTCTAGCCTTGAGAAAGTCCAAGGACAGTGCTCAGGCCCTGAGCTCAAGCCCAGGACTGGCAAAAAAAATAAAAAAAATAAAGAGATGCCCCTGCTTTATCATGTGAGAAACCAAATGCCAGGACCTGTATGCTGGAATCCAAAATAAGGATCACAAGAACAGGTTAGTTTGGTTTTGTTTTTTTTGCTAGTTCCAGGGTTTGAACTCTGGCTAGTACACTACCACTTTTGCTGGTTAAGATTGGAGTATGCTAGACTTCTCCACCCAGACTGGCTTTTCTACAAGTTTTCAGTTGTAAAGCTGTCTGTGGATTCAAAACAGGGAGGAGCACTGCTGTCTATGATGTTTTCAGAAATTCAGTTATAAAGGACAGGAAAACCAACATGGAAGCCTACTTAAGCTATTTGTATATGTGAGTTAAAAAAAAAACCCACACAAATGAATTGTAATTTCATGAAGATGCCATATTCATCATCACCAAGGACTGTGTACTTGTCTTAACATGTGGCAAATTTCCCTGTTGTGTTTCTGATTGACAGTTTGGCTGTACACAAGACTCTGGGTACAGAATCAGTCAGTGGGCAACATCCCTGGACTTTTATCTGATTTTTAGACTTAGTGTAATCTGTCTGTCTGTATATTTCTCCCCTTCCTCTCCCTTTCCTGTAAGAATTTTCTCTTTATCTCAGATACCCTGAGTTTTTGGTCCTTGCAGCACCCCTACTGTGTAAACTCAGTCGGGAGACTTTTGCCCTTCTTTGGCAAATGTCTGTGATAATCCCCTCTCCCCTCTTTTCTCTTTTTGGGGACTCTTCAGATCAGATGCACCGCTTTGATTTATTCTTTATTTTTCCTCTTATCCATCTCTTTGTCTTTCTGCTCTATTTTTGGAAAGATTTACTTTGTTAATTTTTTTTTTGTCTTCTGCTGCATAGTTTGAATTTCTAAGGGTGTTTTTTTCCATGGTCTGAATGGCCTTTTAACCTTCCAGTATCATCGCATACATCTGTCTGCTCTGCATTATCTCTGGGCTGTCCTTGTTCTCAGCTGTATATTTTCCCCCCTGGGTTTCTCCAGTTTGTTGTTCTTGTTTATTTTTTATTCTCCCTGATGGAGACTTTCTTCTACTGCTCAGGTACGGAGGCCATTTCTATCATAGCAAGTCCCCAGAGGCCGGAGGGAGGCTCAGCGCACAGGTGACAGACTTTGTCCTTCAGGGTGGTATGGTTACAGAGTGTCAGCCAGGTCCCTGGATAGCGCATCAGACAACCCACAGGTGTCAGTCCTTTAGGTCCTTTACCAAAGACTCCACCATTTTGCCCAAAGATAAAGTCCTGGTACAGTGTTTTCAAAGCTGAGTGAAAAGAGGGCCTCATCAGAAGAAGCTGACCACTTCTAAGTAGAAATACCTTCATTTCCCTGCTTCAGTCGGGCTCTCATTGTCATTGTCGGTTAGAGTCTCCCAGTGAGAGCCTTGCTGGTCAGTCCTCAACTTCCTGTCTCCACTGTTTCAGGGTGCCTTTGTCTACATCGTGGGGGCTGAGGGTCAGTGTGTGGGAAATTGACTCCCTGGCCCCGTTTGAATTCAGATGGCACAGAGCAGGGAAGATGAGGAAGATAGGGTTGGCATGGATCCCTCTTGACGTTGGTTTGCTGCATAGGACCCCACTAGACCCATCAGACAAGTGCCACCCACCACACACCTATCACAAACACATACACATCACACATGCCCACTACATACAATGTACACACCACACACACATACCACATGCATGCAGAGCATATGTATATATTACATGCAATGTACTACTCGCCCATCCACAGGACACAGGTACAACCTCACACCACTCACACACATTGTACCACAGCCTCTCACTCTGCACACATACCACACACACTTTCTAACAAAAGGTTCCATTAAGCCAGGCTCTGGTATCTCGCTCCTGTAATTTTAGCTAACTTAGGAGATTGGAGGATCATGGTTCGAAGCTAGCCTAAGCAAGAAAGTGGGGTGGGGGCTTGAACTCTGGGCCTGGGCATTATACTTGAGCTTCTTTGGCTCAAGGCTAGCACTCTGCGCTCTACCACTTGAGCCACAACACCACTTCCAGCATTTTGCTAGTAATTTATTGGTGATAAGAGTCTCATAGACTTTCCTTTCCAGGCTGATTTTGAACTGTGATCCTCAGATCTCAGTCTCCTGAATAGCTAGGATTACAGGCGTGAGCCACCGGTACCTGGCTTCCATGAGACTCTTATCTCCAATTAACCACCAAAAAGCCCAAGGTAGGGCTGTGACTCAAGTGGTAGAGTGCTAACCTTGAGCAAATAAAGCTCAGAGACAATGCTCAGACCCTGAGTTTAAGCCCCAAGACTAGCAAATGCACACACACACACACACACACACACACACGTCAAACTAGTAAAGGGCTCATACTAAGCCATGGACTATCTATCTTGCCAGGCCCTGTTGCAATATCCAGGGTATCCACACCCCGGTGAGTTTCTCCTAAGCATTTACTAGAGTTCCATGGTAGTTCTGAGGAACACAGAAAAACACACACCACCAATCTGCCAATGGTAACCAGAAATCACAGCAAAACTGTACCTTTAAATATGTCAACCTAGAACCAAATCAATATGTTCCAAGTTAAAATAGCCTCAGGTAAACTAAGGCAGTAACAGGACATAAGCATGGCCTGTGTCCTTGGTCTCAACAAAGACAGTACTGTATGTGTACATTGTTCTGAGCTCAGTGGGGTCACCTTCCTGTTCACACAGACCTGGGGGGGCCCTGTTACAACATACAGTGCTCGGGGCTCAACCCCAATTCAAAACAGAAGGCTGAGTCCAATGAAACAAGAACACCCCTACAAAACACCCCTGGTCTCTTAGTAGATAGCAAGGAAGCTTGGGAGGAGGGCTGGGTCTTGCTATGTCCAGGCTTGGGTTTCATACTGGAAGAAGCAGATCCAGGTCCTGCCTCTCCACGGGGCAGCACAGAGCCACCTCAGGCCTGCCGTAAGTGGTCTAACTGACCAACTGACCGTCATGGTGAGCTATGCAAAGAATCAGCGAGGTTTCTCTGTCTTTCTTATTTGGCTGCACTTGCTTTTAACTAGGGCCTGTGGTTTACTCAATTGGTTTATTCACCTGGCACTGTACCATTTGAGCCCTGCCTCTAGCTCATCTTTTTTGCTGGTTATTTTTGAATACAAGTATCAAGAGACTTTTCTTCCCAGGCTAGCTTCAAAAATCAATTCTCTTATCTCAACCAATTGAGTAACAAGGGTTACAGGCATGAATCCCAAGCACCCAGATCCATTCTTTTTTTTTTTTTTTTAATTTTTCCCCTCCAGATCAATGCCTTTAAATCTAAAACAGCATTTCAAGGTCATCAACCACATGAGTAAACCCAGAGCCCTGTCAGATTCTGCTCTGCTATGGGTGAGTCAGCAACACTGGGCCTGACTCAGGAAAACAACTCCACCCACCCCTCCCAACAGCAGGTGACCTCGCCAGGAGACAGTATATCCACGTGGTTTTCAGGACTTTATGCTGTACCCACAGCATGAGAATGGTCTTGTGAGAAGCAGGGGGATAACATTTTAAAAGCCAGGCACCTATAATCCTAGCTACTCAGGAGGCAGAGATCTGAGAATCAAGGTTCAAAGCCAGCCTAGGCAGATACATCTATAAGATTCTTATCCAATTAACTAACCCAAAGCCAGAAGTAGAACCTTGGCACCAGCCTAGAGTGTAAAAAGCCAAGGGACAACACTCAGAGCCTGAGTTCAAGCCCCAGTACTGGTATCAACAACAAATGAAGACAGCAACCACAAAAACAACAGCAAATGAAAAGAAAAACACCAGTTAGGAGTTGGGCCCTTTAGCCACTCATATGCTGTGTGGCCTTTCCTGGGGCAGCTTTCTGTCTCTGGGCCCTGTTTCACCTGTGTGATTAGGCCGTACTTAGCTTTCTACCTTATCTTGGCTCTGTAAACACCAGCTGCTCTCTCTGGCCTGGAGACCAGAGCAGCTGATTTCCTGCAAGACAGCCAGTTCTCCCCATCAGTGTCTCAGGTAGACAGTGTGTGCCTTCCACAGGGCCAAGGAGTCCCTGTCTCCAGAACAGTACCTGGATGATGTGATCTGATCACTATGGGATGGAAGATAAGTGGAGGGACCCTGAGAGGTCGCCTTGCAGCTCTCAAACCTCCCAAAAGTCTACTGTGACAATGTTCTACCAAAGAGAAAAAGGGAAATAATTAGATCATGAGCTTCAAGGGCTTGAATATCACCAGTAAGATTTTACTATGTAATAGTCCCTCAGTATTCATGGGGAATTGGTTCCAAGACCCAGATCTCAGAAACCCAAATCAGAGAATGCTCATACACAATAGTGCAGTATTTACATAGAGCCTCCTCCTGCTCGCTTGAAATCATCTCTAGATTATTTATATTATGAAATACAAGGGAAATGCTAGAGAAATGGTAGATTATATTAAATTATCTTGTTTGGAGAATGACAAGGGAAAAAAAATAGCCCATACATCAATATAATTGAATTCTCCCCCCCTCCCCAGAAATATTGTTGTTCTGCAATTTGTTGGCCCCTCAGGTACAGAGTCCATAGAGAAAGAGGGCTCACTGCCTGTGTTCTGGTAAATCCATCCCTCTGCACCCATCCATCGGTCTATCTTGTTTTCCCCCAATTTCAAGATGGAGGACAGACATTAAGGTTTCAGCTTTATGCACATGGGCATTACCTCATTACTCCAGCTCAACATTCTTCATGGTCCTTTGTTTGTTGATAAGCCATAGCTAACTCAGAAGGGATGTATTATGATTTGGGTCTATGCAGGCTCTCTGCTGCCCCTCCCCCCTTCCATACCGTCTTTCTGGGAGCCATGGCAGCCCAAGAGTAGTTCAGAATGAAATTACAATGGTATCTGGTGTGGGGAAGACAAAGGAAGCCACACACTTGCCATTGGTGCCCAGCCAAGACCACATGACCTGGGGAAATCCCATCGACTCACTGGCCTCTGTTTCCTCAACATTAGGGTGGAAGTGAGATCTGATGTTAGCTCCTGTTAGCCCAGTCTGTGATAGGGGGACCACAAGCTTTAAACAGTACAGGGTTACAAATATGGTAAACATGGAATCAGGAAACTGGATTGTTTATCATCCAGGGCCAGAGAAGGATTTATGGAGAGGAGGCTTGCTTGAGCCATATGCCAACCTGTTTCCAAAGTCTCAAAGTTGCAGTGGCCAGGGGCCAAGAGTTTGGCATACTGGTCGAGTGTGTGTGTGTGGCTTGAGGTTGTACTAACCCAGCAGCAGTTGATATCCAGTATCCATGACCCTGGATGGTTACAAAGCAGGGTTGTGATTCCTGCTATGGTAACTAAAGAGAACCACAGGTGTGCTGTAACAGCTGGGGACCAAAACACTCATGAAAGAAAGGTTCCCGCTCCTTACCTACCTTGACTCCTGGGGGGATCCCTGAGAATGCAACCTATTAATCTTACTTCCTCTTAGGCTACAGAGTCCTGGCCAGGACACCATAGCAAGGAGCTTTTCCCACAGAATGTAGATACCCTATCTACTACAACTATAGAGGCTAACAGAGAGAAGAGGTGACCACCACCCCCCAAGGTCCCTGTCCCCCCCTATCTTGAAAGCCTGAGCGGAGTGGGCAGGTCATAGGGACTATTGGCTATACTGGGTCACCTAGGAGAGGGCCAAGTGGGTGGATAACTACATCACATCCCCAGCATGCCCACCAGCCTGCTTTATAGCCAGCTCTGGAATGGAAAGCAGGGGAGCAGGAATCTATAGCATCCATCCCTTGCCAAGACCCCAGTGGCAGAGTTGAGATCTTCTCTGCTCTTCTCCCCACCCTTCTTTCCCATTTCCTCATGATTTTCTGAGATCACCTCCTAAATGAACCACATGCAGCCACCTTCTTGCCTCTAGTACTTCTGCAGAACTCACACAGGACACACCTAAGTAGACAGTCGGGAAAAACAACTAGCAAGGGCACAGGATGGCTGTTCCTTTCTGTAGTCTCCCTCCAACCATCAGCTTTGCAACCCTAGCCTTCAGAAACTATGGGCAAGGGTAAACAGTGTCAAATGTCAGCCATGGGAGCCATGGAGACCTTGTTTCCCAGCCCTGTGCTTCCCTGAGGGTAACAGTTAGTGAAGGGAGAAGACAGTGAGGCCATTTTGCCCTTGGCTCACACCAAAGCTCTGCCTTAGCTTCAGCCGTGGTTGCGCCTGTCCCTAAATCAGCAATTCCACTGATGGATTTTTCTGCCCCAGTCTACCTGGACCTCCTGCTTTCCCTGACACCTGGAGGCATCCGCAGTCTTGCTCTCCAGACAACTTAAAGCGTATGAAAGCAGGCCAGGAGCTAGAGGGTTGCACAGAGCCCTGAACTCTGTGTCTTTCTTAGGAGAAGCTCTATAAGCCTCCCCACCTGCTGCCATCCATCTTTCATAGCCTGTCATGGCAGCAGTGGCTCTGCTTACATCAAACCAGGGTTACAAGTTTAAGCAAAGTGGGCTGAGGCCTCTTGGGGAATGGAAGAACTCTGAAGCCTGCCTAGTTGGGCCAGCCCACAGCACATGCAGGAGAAGGCTTAGGCAAGCAGGCAGGCAGATTGACTTGAATCATACTATGGTTCAAATATGCCCTCCTCCCTGCTGTGTGTTGGAAATTTCACACTAGCAGGATTAGGAGTGGGAGATTAAGGAGAGGTGGTTAGCTACTGAGGTTAGCATGGCTGATACCGCATGAAGGCCTTTGTCACATGTCTGTCTGTCTTCCGATGTTGGAATTCCCAACTTCTAGAAGTAAGAAACCAATCTTTGCTATCAATGCCTCAGACTTGGGTATTCTAGTATAGTCTGCTATAATCAAAGCAGACTGAGATACATGGGATGAGGACAACTTGCCAGACCTGGGGTACTTGGTGTCTTCTCTGTGCCTCTCTCTGATGATGCCCTACTTCTCTTCCTTTCCTCATCTAAGAACTCGCTGTCCAACATCCACATTCTTACAGGGAGACACTCCAGCCTTCCCACTGGGAGAGGGCTGTCACCAAAAAGAGGGTTCCCAATAGAGGTAGCAGGAGCAGGTCATTCTCCAAGCCAGCCTGTAGCTCACATTCCCTATGTCCAGGGCTTTGGGAAGGAATTAGAGGAGAATTACACTCCACCTCAAAATTGGAAAACCATGATGGAAATTGGACCGGCAGTTTTGTTTGTGTTCTTATCTCTGTTTTGTGCCAGTACGAGAGCTTGAACTCAGACTTTAGTCACTATCCCTTAACATAGTTGGTGTTCTACCACTTGAGCCATGCCTCCTCTTTCGGCTTCTTGCTGGTCAACTGGGGAGAATAGTCTCAGACTTTCTTGCTTTGAACCATGATCCTCAGAGCTCAGCCTCCTGAGAAGCAAATTATAGGTGTGAGCCACCATTGCTGGATCAGTATTTGAAAACTGTCCTTTACCACCTGTATCTTGAGGTTCAAGGACACACCTGTCCCGTGAGAGCTCAGCCCTCTGCTCCAAATCATCCTGACTTGCCTTTGAGGTTTTCCCTCCACTTAACTCAAGCTTTATGACTCCTACATCTTAAAAGGGAATGGAGAGGAGAGGTGAGGGTGATTCAGCCTTCATGGATTCCATCTCTACCTCTTCTGCTGCTGCCCCAGACCTAAGAAAAAGAAGTCTAGCCATCAAAAGCAGCAAAGCACTTCTCCACAGCCAATGTGCCCCCACAGTGAGCACAGCCAGAGCTCTGAAAGGAATTTGTCTTCAACAGAAGCAGCCAATGTGATCATAAACTTGGAATTCACATTCTTGCATGGCAAAGACTGGAGGGGGGGAGGGGAAGCCCTTAACTCTCGCGAGAACCACATTAAAACCTAATCGACCAAATATTTAAATTGAAATGTGGTTTTCTGGGATTGAGCTCCCAGCTCAGGGTTTGCAGACTCAAACATGTGTGGTATGATGTCTGTACAATAAAATTTTAAATCAAACCTAGGACACGTAACAGCTATAAAGACATCCCAAGATCATTTACATAGTCTCATAGCTCAAAATAAACACACACACACTCACACACACACACACAGGCACCACAGGCTGGGAGTTTGGCCTAGTGGTTAAAGTGCTTGCCTAGCATGCATGAAGACCCGGGTTCGATTCCTCGGTACCACATACATAGAAAAAAGCCAGAAGTGGTGCTGAGGCTCAAGTGGTAGAGCACTAGCCTTGAGAAAGTCCAAGGACAGTGCTCAGGCCCTGAGCTCAAGCCCAGGACTGGCAAAAAAAAAAAAAACTAGCCTGAGCAGGAAAGTCTTAGAGATTCTTATCTCCATTTATCACCGCAAAGTCTAGAAGTGAAGTTGTGGCTCAAATGGCTCAAGTACAGTGCTAGCCTTGAGCAAAAGAAGCTCAGGAGAATACCCAGGCCCTGAGATCAAGTCCCAGAACAGGCCAAAAAAAAAAAAAGTGAAAAGGTGACATGGAAGGAGATTTCCAGAGCTCTTCCCCAACTGTTAGAAAATTCCCCACCGAAGAGGGAGCTATTTTCAATGCAGCTTTCTCAGCTGAAAACACAACATGTATCCTTGGGCCATTGTCTATGATGCTTTGCTCTATGTGCAAGAAATGAGACAAAACTATGAAACTATGAAGGGCAAGGAAAAATATAATGATCACTAAGAGGAACCCCAGGACTCACCCTCAATCTAACCTCTGGCCAAAGTCGAAGGCCTGAGGTATGTTGTATGCCATGAAAAACAGAGGGGGGGAGGGGAGGGAGAGGGGGAGGGGAAGAGGGAGAAGGAGAGGGAGAGGGAGAGGAAAAAATAACATTAAAGACAGAGTAAAAATGTTTGTGGGGTAGAGTCTATCAAATGCTACAGGGCTAAGGTCTACTAGAAGCAAGTCTGATTTTGGTGACTATCTGGCCTTGCAGATCTGTGCCCTTGGTTCCTTCCCCAGCTCAGGGACATTCTGTACCTCTGAGGCTGCCTAGGGGAAATCTTAGAGAAATTATAACCCCACCTCTTGGTACTGAGAGAACAGTAAGATTCTAGAAGCAAGAAATCAAAGAGCAGGAGCTTTACCACATAGCCCTAGGAAGAGAACAAAGCTCAAATAACAAGAATTGAACTCTGTGAACAGCTCTTTTCCCCAGTCCATTCCCATCTTCCCACTACCAGACTTTGAATGGTATTGTGAGACCACTGGAAGTGGGCCAAGAAAGGGGTTAAGCGCCCCCCCCCACACGCACACACTTTCCCTTAAGCATCAACAACACTCTAGATCTTGAAAATCAAGCTAAGTCCTTTTTCATCTGATCTCTGATGCAGGAGACCATCTCTGGAGAGGAGCAAGAAAGGACAGCTCTTTTTTTTTTTTTTTTGCCAGTCCTGGGCTTGAGCTCAGGGCCTGAGCACTGTCCTTGGACTTTCTCAAGGTTAGAGCTCTACCACTTGAGCCTCAGCACCACTTCTGGCTTATTTTCTATGTATGTGGTACCAAGGAATCGAACCCAGGCCTTCGTGCATGCTAGGCAAGCACTTTAACCACTAGGCCAAACTCCCAGCCCCAAAGGACAGCTCTTAACAAATGGAAATAAGCTCAAGACATCCAATAAAGAGTCGCAATCTGGTCTAGATACTCTTCCGTGAGGCTTCTTCAGATTAGACCCGCCCCTTCCCCTATGATGGACAGGATTTTGTCCAGCGCCTGGTTCAGCAATATTCTGACTAGGAGCTCTGCAGTCATCATTATTTGTCAAGGCTGGGGGAAGCAGGACAGAAAGGATCCTGTCAGGCCTGCCTCATGTTTCTGTGCCTCATGACCTGGTCACAGGCCTTTCTGCCCCAAAGGGATTCATGATATCTCGGGAAATCAACCCTGAATAGCCTTGGTCTCTGAGAGGGTCATTCAGTGACACAGACACCACCCACAGAGCATGCTCATACAGCAGCAGAGGTTGGGGACACTGGAACTGGCTTTTTTTTTTTTTTTAAATTATAAACCGAGCCAGAGATCCATCTGCAGTCCTACAGATTTCTGTCTTGCAGTGTTCCTGTAATCTGCCCAGCCAGATTGAAGGCCAGGCCACCAGGCTGTGCTTCAAAGGCAGAGTCCTTGGAACTCCCTTCCTGGAGGCTGGCCCACTCCAGCCGGTAGCCCTGATACTGGAGCCATCATGCTGAGCTGTGACCTCAGACTTCTAACTGCTACAACTGGAAGGATTTTCCGGGTAGAGAGAGCCAGGTCGTGAGAGGGCCAGGCCTGCCATTTGAAGCTTACACATGTGGCTGTAGGCCAATTTGGGGGTGGCCCTAGGGGAGGATCCGGATACCCAGTGGCCACCCACTACATTTTCTTAATGCCTGGCAGAAACTCCCTTATTGGCTTGAGTCTGCAGGGCTCACTTTTAATGGTCTCTAAATCCCAGTCCTCTTAATCAAAGGCAATTCCTAGAGCTGCCAGGAAGACCGGAAACTCAGATACCAACAGCACATCCTGCCCTGGTCTCTTGCAGAGGGAAGTAGATGGGAAAGGACAGAAGGGGAGCAGACCCTCCCTTATCAGGACTGCCAAGTTCTAGCCTGCAGGATGGCCTCCTGTCCTGTGCCTCCCCGGAGCCCAGAATGATGATGACGGACCAAGGTGGACCCCTGCCTCCACCAGGTAAGGCTCAAGGTACAAGATTCTCCCTTCATCAGTACCTCCAGGATAACCAGGTTGATTTCCAGCCCTCCCCACTTTTGCACAATGCTTCCACCTCCAGCAGACTGGATTGAAGGCCTCCAGGAAAAGAGAATATTTGATGCAAGAATCTTGACCTCGGACAGGCTTATGCCTCTTCATGAGCCTTGAACAGTTGTGGGCGCCTGTCCTCGCATTCGTCGTAAGTTTGGAACAAGAAAATAGGATGCTCCACATCATCAATGATAGTAAAACCCAGTGCCCGTGGCTCATTCCTAAAATCCTAGCTAATTAGGAGATTGAGATCTGGGAATTGACGTTTGAAGGTAGCCTAGGTAGAAAAGTCTGTAAGACTCTTATTCATTAACAAGTTCAAACTAGAAGGGGTGGTGTGGCTCAGGTGGTAGAGCCTTACCCTTAAGCAGAAAACTAAGCTAAGGAATGTGCCCTAACCCTAAATTCACCCCCCACACACACCAAAAGCAAAGGGGAGGTACCATGGGCCACCAATAGCAAAAGCCTACTATACTTCTTGGATTGAGGTGCTCGCCTTAGCAGTGTGCCCCAGAGAATATCAAGACGGGGCCTGCCATCAGGCAAAGCAACCTACACGGCAAACATTTGCCTGAGATCAGAAAGAAGCCCTTTGCTGCAAAGAATCAAAGCTGGCTAAGAGCTATACTTGTTCATTCCTTTGTGCTGGGTTTCATGGTAATAGAGGGCCTGCGTGACTGCAGCCAGAAAGTGACCAGAGGCATGCCCAAGAACATGCTCGAGGCAGAGAGATGGCGGAAAAGCATGGGTGCATGAAGTGACTCTGGCTGTGGCCACTCGCAGCATGGTTTCTTTTGAAATCCATATCCTCCTTTTCCTACATTTTGTAGGCTTTCACCATGTCCACAGTGGAATCTTGCAAGGACAAGGAAAAAGAGCGGACTCAGGCAAGCGGACTCAGGACTCCCCAGCAGAACAAGCCTGCCTGCCGTCCTGGAGTTTGTACTCTGTTGGGAAGGCCAAGAAATGAATATGCATTCAAAGAAAAGCAAGGTGACCTGAGACTCCTGCTCCATAAGCTCTCTTCAAGTATCTTACTCTAATAGGACTGATAGAGCACATGCCTGGGCAAAACCCAGTCTCTGGATAGCCATAGGGCCAGCGTACTGGTTCAAGGCCATGTGGATTTTCCCTCCACAGTCAGCCAGGACCAGCTCCCCTCTTCCTGCTTCTGCCCCGCTCCTTGTTACAGAGCCCTCTGGTCATTGGGTTATTTTCTGAAAACACCTGGGATCTGGTATCTGACCACAGAGACTTCTCTTACACTCCTTCTTTCCACAACAAACAGCAACCAAGGAAAAATCCCATTCCAGACATGGAATGGAAAAGAGAGATCTGAGTTGGTTTCAAGTTACTTACTTTATTCTATTCACAGCACATCAAGGGAGCCATGGAAATGGCAGAGGGTACAGCTTTAAAGGGGAATTAAGGTGGGGCACAGGGTTTCTCAATGGATAATTACAGGACTTAAGCTACACAGTTTTTAAAGAATGCAAGGTTGCTGGAAAATGTGTTGCTATTTTGGTAAGTGGCTCCATGCCCTGGCCTTTATTGTGGAAGACTATTTATACTAGTTGTGACTATATAACTTCTGAGGTTTAACCCCAAAAGATGTAGGGCTTAGCTTTTATCCAAAGGATACATTTTGCCTCTGCTTTTGAAAACCATTGTTAATATTCTTACTCTGCTTTAGGTTCTTTTTTTTTTTTAATTTTCCCCATAGATACAGATACATTTATTCTGTTGCTCTGATGCTGTTGTGTTTTAAGCTGTGGTGTTCCTTCTCCTCCTCCTCCTCTTCTATTTCTTCCTCCTCCTCTTCTTATGCCTCTTCTTCTTCTTCTTCTTCTTCTTCTTCTTCTTCTTCTTCTTCTTCTTCTTCCTTTCAGGTCCTTCACTTGAACTCAGGGCCCGAGCACTGTCCTTGATCTTTTATTTGCTCAAAGCTAGTACTCTAATGTTGAAGCTACAGCTCCACTTTCAGCTCCTTGGTGATTAATCAGACTTTTCTGCTCAGGTTGGTTTCAAACTGCAAACCTTATATCTTAGCCTCCTAAGTAGTTAGTATTATGAAATGCTACACGGAACCCAGCTTTTAAGCTATTTTTCATATTTGGGGTTTGGCTTTGTTTTTCCCTAAAGGAAAGGTTGGCAGGGATGAGTTGGAAGCATTGGATTGGGAATCTGCCTGGGGGCCTAGGTCAGAGGGAAGGAATTAGAGATAGCATCCTTCTCAATGACCTCAGCCATGAGCATCATTGACCAAGTTAGGTTAGGAAGGAAAAGAAGCCAATGGAGCTAGTTTTTACCTCCCATGTCCATTTCCTTGCAAGCAGCATTTCCAGAGCTGCTATATGAACTCAGAGCAACGCCTTCCGTTTTGCGTCCTGGCTCTCCCATCTGTCTGACTACAGGACATTGTTTGGAGGCCAGGACCTGCCAAGTCCAGCTCCAGGTTCATCCTGAGTTACCCACCTGGCCTTTCCCCTAGCCACAGTCAGCATGGCAGTCATGTGTTATTAACTGTGAGTTACTGAGGGGAAAGGGCAAGGTAGACCAGAAGCATGGATGGCAGGAGGATCCAGAAGCCCAGAAGTGCCTCTCAGATCTGAATGCTGGGAGGTCTAGGAGAAGCCACCTACATCCCAGTCCTCAGCCTGACATCTGTCAAATTGGGGGGGGGGGGACTCTAGGAGGCCATTTGGTGAACACACATCACAGAAAGTCCCAGGGCTTTAGAAAGGTCAAAGGTTGTCACACTGCTTTCTCATCAGGGCCCCAGTCAGCAATGCCACTTGGCCATCAGCTATCACCCTGATGGATTCAGCATGTTGGGGGTCCAGAGGCCTTGAATAGGAAAAGGGGTGATGGAGAAAACAGAGCAAGCCATCCAGAGACAACACAAGTCCAAATGCCTGGACCAGGAATACATGATGCCAACATGGTCTCTAAGCCGCCTCTCTCCCCTTTCTTAGTAGCAGCCATGGTAGGCTGGGTTGGTCACTCAGCTAGTACATCGAGTGCAGTTCCCAGTCCTGTTGATGGAAGAATAAAATTCAGAACCTAAGCAGTGTGCCCAGGTCTCAGCTGATTCTAGAAACGAGTACTAGTTTGTAAAGAAAGTTATGCATCAAGCCAGCTTGCCTGAGCATGCTATAAAGCAATACTTGACATAGGACACTTACCAAAACAAGGAACTTTATCCAGCTCTTAGCTCTCTCAAAGTACAAATGCAGGAGAACCCATTAGGTGTGTGTAGCACATCCGTGACACATCATGGCATGAGTACATGCAGGAATAAATGGCCACATTTAGAACAGCAGGAAGGTCTAATGTGGTAGCTCCGACCTGTAATCATAGCTATTCTGGAGGCAGAGGTAGAAGGGATTAAGCAAAACAATGAGACGCTGTCTGTGAAGCAAATTAAAGAGCAAAAAGTCTGTGAGCATGGCTCAAATGGTAGAGCACTTACATAGCATGCATAAGAGTCCAGCACAGAAGGGAAGGAAGAAAAGGAGGGAGGGGGGAGAGAGGGAGGGAGGGAAAAGAGCAGGAGATGGGAAAGAAGTCAACACAGACCCAAAAGTCCCATCCCTACCACGGATCTTCTACTTGTACAGACACAGGCAGTTCTACAAATCTCCAGCTAGGCTCTTTCTGAACCCTGACTTCTTGCTCCACAAGAGGAAGACAAGGATTCATTTGGCAATTTCCCCAGGAAACTAACCCAGCAGGACATGTAACCATACCACATGGAGAGAAGGCTCTGAAGTAACTGGCTTACCTTCATCCAGGGGCCTACTGGATAAGGAGGCCATGGCAGCAGGAAAAAACCCTGGCCCAGGAGGACACAAGGAGATGTCACAATACATTGTAACCACGTACCTCACAGTGGTCAGCTGTCTCATATTTCCAGAGGCCTGAGGTCAGAAATCAGTGTGTCACAACTCCTGTCAGACCCTGAGTGTCTCCTTCATAATGCACCAAGCCTCTGGTGACAGCCTCAATTCTTGGCATTCTCTTGGGATCCCTTGGTCTCTGCCTTTGGCTCTACCTGATCATTTCCCCCATCAACTTATTTTCATACAAGGATACTAGTCATAGAATCAGGGTCATTCTAATGATCTCCTGGTAGCTTAATTATCCCAGCTAGCCCTCTTTTTCTAAGTAAGTTGCATTCACAGGTTCTGGGTTGTCAAAACATGGTTGCATCACAGGGCAAACCCTAGCTTTGGAGCACACAGAGATATTGAAACAGAAAGGGGCTGTTTTCCAAGCATGGGGCCTATACCAGACCCTGAGACAAAGACCACATGGGAGTGGGACAGAAAGCAGATTCCAGAGGGTGATGGGAAAGGACCTCTCACCCCTGCTCTAGGATGCAGCTCCACACCAAAAAGAGACTCTTCCAGGGCATCCTCAGCTGGGTTCCCAAGAGGGTCAGGTAGACACCCTCATGGCTTCCCCTTCTCCTTTACATCTAATTAATTGGATGGACTGTCAGGGTCACTACTCCGAGGCTGGGAGACAAGGTCAAGGCCACCTTCCTGAGGTATCTTGATGGAGAATCAGGGATGGGTCTGCGAGGTCTCCACCTTGACATTGACCTGCCAGGGCTTTCTTTGGAAAATGTTCCACAGTGTCCCTCTTCATCAGGCAAGAACTCTCCTCGTTTGGCTCCTTTCAGAAGTGGAGCTGGAGATGAGGGCTCAAATGCAATGACTAGGATAGCTTCCCTGGCCCATTACAGAGCCCAAACCCACCGAAGGCTGATATTCCTCCCCTGACCTGAGAAACAGGCTTATCTGGGCCCCTGGCAGAGCCCCCTTATGGAATGAAAGACTGAAACACCTGCCAAGGCCTCTCCTGTGAACTTCTTCACCAAAAGATTCTCCATGGCCGATCTCCGTTGCCACCCCAACCTCATAGACCTCCTCGGCAGGGCCACTGGAGTCAGTGGCCTCAGCAAGATCAACTGAGGCTTCTGACTCCCCAATCTCCAGTTCCTTTCTTCTCTTGGTGGGTATCCCAAGATCTCCCTATTAAGAGTCTCTCTTCAGAGAAGGAACACTGGGAAAGCCAAAGAAAGGACCATGGCTGCCTCTCTCCCAAGCCCTCTGGAACCTTTCAATTCTTATGATCTCTGATAAGCATGGAGCTGGAGCCTTCCCCATCCACCCAGCCCTTCTTGGGATAGAAGTTTACACAAGTCTGTAAACAGATGTCCTGTGAGATCAAGCCAGCTATAGTCCAGGCAGCTGAATCTGTAAGTATCCTGCAGCCAGCAGACCACACTGAACCAACGTCCTTGTAAAACAAAAGATTTTCTACGATCTGCTAATGAACACACACAGGCCTGGCTGACAGCCATGGAGAGCCAGGAGGACAGATGAAAATGACTACCAAGACTCCCTGAAATGGCCTTTGAGACTCTACATCTCCTCGGTGTGCTTTCCAAGTATGGACTTGTAAAGACCTTATCAACAAATGCCAGTGCTGTAAACTGTCAACAGAGGTCACAGCCCAGACATACAAGGAGACAAAAGGGCTGAAAGTTTTGCTGGACCCTAAACCAGCCATGCCTGACAGCAGATTTATGGGTGTTCACACGCGCTCTTGTGCACACACACACGCACACACACACACACACGACATGCATGTGTGTCAATAAGGCACCTCCTTTTTCTCATTCTGATTCTCTGTGTCATTTCAGAGAAACAACCTTCAGAGCTGAGAAGCTTCCAGGCATAGGTACTTTCACCTCCTATATTTCTCAGAGATTCTGGCACATGGGCTGTGTCTCACAACCTGAGGAGGAGGTTGGCCCAGGACCACCCATCCCAGAATCAGGACCATCTCATAATGGATCCAGTCATTCATTTTACCAGGCAGCTGAGGGAAGCAGCCATCAGGCATTTTACTCCCAGGGTAGCAACAGGGACCCTTAACTAATTCAGACTGGAAATTTCCAGGTCTGATACCACTTCCTTCACAATATACTTTGTATGTGTGTGTGTGTGTGTGTGTGTGTGTATGTGTGTGTGTGTGTGTGTGTGTGTGTGTGTGGTGATATTGGCATTTGAAGTCAGGCTCCATGTGAGCCGCATCTTCATTCCATTTGCTTTTGTAGCCCACCTTCAGAGGAGAAGCCTCTAGAAGGCAGCCAGCCAACTCACCCTGGACTTCCCTGGATACTGAGCAGAAGCAGATAGGAAACCCTGGACCCCCCCCCCCAACTCAAACAGAGCTTTGCCTACCTGGAGAGTGTTCAATGCTCAGATACTATTCCAAAACCAAAATGACAATAGGCTGTCATTTCTTTGAAAAAGGAATACCAGTACAGCCCCCCAAAACCCTATCCCTGGCCCCAATACTGGATCACCAACCTCGTGAACATGTCAGTTGCCTCCTGCCACAAAGCCTTTGCACGTGGCATTCCTTCACCCTGGACTATCTGTACACACACTTTACTTAGATTTCTCCCGCTGATCCTCCAGTCCTTGGTCTGATGTTTTATTTTCAGGGATTCTCCAGGCCCATCATGGATATTCCTCTCAAACTATGACCTCTTTTCCTCCATTTTTTGTCACACTTCCAGATTCTCATTACGCTCTCACCTTGTCATTATCGGGCTAAGTAGAATGCATACTCTAGCATCTGTGATATTTTACACATGCCTGGTAGTCAGTGAGCACAAAAACAGCACAGTCAGAGACTACACAATGCCAGGAGCCCCAGGATTGAAGCCCCAATCCTGCACCTTCACACCAGGAGTGAAAAATTGCCATTGGTGGGCCTCACAGTATTCTAAACACTTGCTTAGATTTCCTGTCCACTCTGCTTGAGAGTCAACACAACAAAGGACAATTTCCCTTCAGAATCCTGAGTTTCACAGAGCATCTGGAAACTTCACAGGGAGCAGCTTTTGTTCTTCCTGGGAGCAAAGCCTGCTTAATTGTCCCATTGGTTCAGACATAAAGTCACTCTCCTAGAGCTCCAGCCAGTTTCACAGCCTCAGCTCTGCACTCCTTACTCCTCAGAGAATTTCAGTCGGCACCCGTGGCCTCAGATGTCTCCATGCCCCTTCGGCAGGCCGGTCCCTGATGTGAACAGAAATGGGAGCCAGCCATACTCAGGAGGCTCATGCCTGAAATCCTAGCTACTCGGGAGGCTGAGATCTGAGAATTAGTGTCAGCCTAAGCAGAAAAGTCCATGAGGCTTTTATCTCCAATTGACCAGCAAAAAAGCCAAAAGTGGAGTTGTGGTTCAAGTGCTAATGCACTAGTCTTGAACAAAAAAGCCAAGTGAAAGCATGAGGTCCTAAGTTCAAGGCCCAGTACTGCCACAATGAAAAGGAGGGAGAGAAGGAAGGAAGAGAAGAGAAGAAGAGAGAGAGAAAAAGAGAGAGAGAGAGAGAGAGAGAGAGAGAGAGAGAGAGAGAGAGAGAGAGAGAGAGAGAGAGAAATGGACTAATAGCCGTTCTGACTTGCTTCTACTTACCCAGCTGAGGAAGAATCAATCTCGGGTGAGTACCCAACCCCGTCAATCAGTCTGCAGATCTCCTGTGCAGGTGACTCTGTAAGGTGGCTGAGCCAATAAGTCTACAGGGGAGGGTGTGCCTCCTCACTGGGCAGGCACAGGTCTTCTTGGAACGGTGGCACTGTCTGATACACGGTTTATGGACAGCTGCCTGAGGCCAGTAGCCAGAACAGAATTTTCAGCCCATGTGTTGTTGAGTGCTAACTAGGGCAGAGGGCTTCTAGCCAGGTACGGTGGGGAGCCTTGTGGAATTATGGGAAGAAAAGTCCCTCAGGAGGCAGACGTGCCAGAACAGGGCTAACCTAGGGTATATACAGTCAGAACCCAGAAGCTCCGCAGGAGATCAGCCCCACAAATGTGGGGTCACCCCAACACAGGATGCACCTCCCATCCCAAGACCTGGGCACACAGCGGCACTCACACTCAGGCTTAGAGTAGGAGGACAGCGTCAGGCCCCTGTTCAAGGCAGCAAGATCCAGGGCCTGTGTGTTTACCAGATTGCACACAGAACTTCCCAGCATGGGAGGGCATTACTTCTGTCTGGGCAGCATGGCTGGCACAGCAGGGAGAGCAAAGCTGTCCTTTTTCTTTCTTTCTTTTCTTTCTTTCTTTCTTTCTTTCTTTCTTTCTTTCTTTCTTTCTTTCCTCCTCCTCCTCCTCCCCCTCCTCCCCTTCCTCCTCCTCCCCTTCCTCCTCCTCCTCTTCCTCCTCCTCCCCTCCTCCCCCTCCTCCTCCCCTCCTCCTTCCCCTCCCCCTCCTTCCCCTCTTCCTCCTCCTCTTCCTCCTCCTCTTCCTCCTCTTCCTCTTGCTCTATCACTTAGAGCCACAGCCGGCTCAGATCTCAGCCTCCTGAGTAGCTAGGATCACAGGTGTGAGCCACCAGCACCTAGTTCACAGAGCTGTCTTTTCAAGAACAGGCAGAGCAACCATTACTGACATGGCTTTGTATGCCTGGATCCATCTTGGATCAGAGAGCCAGTGTGCATACTAGAAGACCAGCCACTCCTCTCCTCCCAGGGCAATCCCAACCGTCTCATCTCCTCCTTTATCCTTTTCTCTCTCCAGTACCTCTTAGGATCTGCTCCAGTATCTCGCCTGTACTCTTCCTGACTTCCAGGTCTTTGCTGTAGAGGACCTGACCCATTCGGAGAAGGAGAAACTTGTCCCCTGAATGAAGCCCTTTCATGCAGCTCTGAAATCGGCACTGAACTCATAGGGAGTAGTCGTCTTATTCTAGACAATTCCACAAGCTCACCAAATCACGCAGGGCTGGGCTCAAAGATGGCCTGAGCTACAGTCAAGTCTGGAAGAGTTGTGAGCAGCAGGAGCAGGATTGCCTCGGGTGAACAAAGGCCCAGAGTCCCAGTGGG
Source organism: Megascapheus bottae (assembly GCF_031878675.1). Taxonomy (NCBI): domain Eukaryota; kingdom Metazoa; phylum Chordata; class Mammalia; order Rodentia; family Geomyidae; genus Megascapheus; species Megascapheus bottae. The sequence continues at coordinate 1,186,809 of NC_143542.1, read as the reverse complement.
AAGATGGGAGTTTTGCTTTCAGCTAAATAAAAATCCATCACGGACAACCCCAGGAAGGTCAGTTTGCTACCACACCGCTCTGTACACAAATAACAACGCAAGTGGAAAAGACAGGCACCACAGGCCGGGAGTTTGGCCTAGTGGTTAAAGTGCTTGCCTAGCATGCATGAAGACCCGGGTTCGATTCCTCGGTACCACATACATAGAAAAAAGCCAGAAGTGGTGCTGAGGCTCAAGTGGTAGAGCTCTAGCCTTGAGAAAATCCAAGGACAGTGCTCAGGCCCTGAGCTCAAGCCCAGGACTGGAAAAAAAAAAGACAGGCACCACAGAAAGCGGGCTGGCTGCTGCTCAGGGTTCTACATGTCATTTGGGGCCATGGTACCCCAGGAATCAACAGGAGATCAGAGAAGTCACCACATACACAGGACACTTTGATTCATGGGCCATGCTAGCCACCAAGCTTCCTCAAATGAAATGATCATGAATTGTGCACAAAGCTGCCTGCCTCAAGCTCATCTCCAAATGTAAGAGAATGTGGCCTGCAGGGGACAGCTAGAGTTTGCTTTTTACTGACCAGCATCCTTGTCGAATCCCTGGCAGGACCCAGGATGGAGCAAAAGTTTCCACAGTGTCTCGGGTCTTGGCTCCATCCCTGGATCACAGCCATTGATGGTTCTGAGCTCCTGCAAGAGAGGAGCCACTCTGACCCACCTTGGATTCCCCATTGCCCAGCCTGGTGGGCACCTGTGGGCGAGGAAATCGGCAGTCAGTGGCCATTAGAAGGATCCCCATTGAGAGTAAGGGGAAACATGAATCAAGATTTCTTCTGTTCATTCCAGAATCTCCATGGAGGCTACCTGCAGGTCCTAGACACTATCCGAGGGAAAGATTTGAACAAGTGTAAAGTAGCTCAGCCCACTGGCAGACACACAGACTCCCACAGAGCTTGCAGAACAGGCCAGGACTAACCTCAAAAGAGTACATAAGAATGAATGAACAGGGCTGGGAGTTTGGCCTAGTGGTTAAAGTGCTTGCCTAGCATGCACGAAGACCCGGGTTCAATTCCTCAGTACCACATACATAGAAAAAAGCCGGAAGTGGTGCTGAGGCTCAAGTGGTAGAGCTCTAGCCTTGAGAAAGTCCAAGGACAGTGCTCAGGCCCTGAGCCCAAGCCCAAGACTGGCAAAAAAAAAAAAAAAAAAAAAAAAAAAAAAAAGAATGAATGAACAGAGGCAGGAAATTCAAAGTCCTTCATAAAGACATAGCAGGAGAATAATTTACTATCCAAGCCACAAATCCCACCTCAGGGTAGTTTAGGCTCTCTCCAAGTGTCTAACTCAAAGAAGAATTGCAGGAGAGAAAACTGGAGGCAGGAAGAGCTCTGCCAGGTAGAGTAGCACTGGATGACCTCTTAGTTGTCGTCTCAATTCCAAATGCATCTGTCTTAGGGTCTTGAGCAAGACGTTATGGGGACAAATCCAGTGTAAAAGGGAGGGGTGGTGGCTCTCTATGTTCCAGTATTTTCTAGTGCAAGACCTTGGGTCTAATATCAACTCCCCTGAAACAGGGCAGAATGCTCAGGCAATCAACCAATTTAACTGATGTCAGGAAAGCAGGGCAGACAGGAGCACTGAGCAAACTGACAATCAACAGGTAAGTGCCACTTGTTTTATGTTTTAGAGGATGAGCAGAACCCTCGGAGGAAGAAAAGCTAGGCATTAAAAGGCTTGGCTTCGACCAGGAATTTGGCCTAGTGGTAGAGTGCCTGCCTAGCAAGCACGAAGACCCAGGTTCGATTCCTTGGTACCACATACGTAGAAAAAGCCAGAAGTGATGCAGTAGCTCAGGGTAGAACACTAGCCTTGAGGAAAGCCCAAGGACAGTGTTCAGGCCCTGAGCTCAAGCCCAGGACTGGCAAAAAAAATAATAAAATAAATAAAATAAAAGGCTTGGCTCCATTGGTAGGGCACTAGCCTAGCCAATTAGTAAAAACGTCAGGTACAGAGTTCAAGTCCCCATCTTAGACCAAAAACAGAGAGACAGAGGGAGAAAAAAGAAGAGGAAAGAAAAAAAGAAACGAGAAAGGTAAGTGAGTGGGCAGAGATGCCCCATGCAACCGCACAGCACATTTTGTTCAGAGGCAATAACACTTATTCAACTGCATAATTGACCTTGGCACAACAGTCATCACCTCCAAGGGACAAAATCACTCCGTGCTTCTGGCTGCTGACCAGCTGGCTGTGGGGAGCCAAAGCCTCCTCATCCCTTGTGCAGGCAGCCGCTACTCTGGTCCCAAGTGGGGCATGTCTGGCCTGTTCCCCTCCCAAACTCCTGTGCACTGAACCTGAGCCTGCAGATTGAGCAGGGTTGGGCCATGCTGCAGACTGGGGAGCTCAGAGTCCAAAAGGCTTCACTTGGGAGGTTTCTCTGTCCTTTCTTAACCTGACCACTTCTGGAAAGAACCTCCATACTTCCCTGGGCCTGCCAGAAAGATTTACAGTCAGGCAGGTGTATTTCTTACATGCCAAGGAAGAAGGCAACAAACTGTGTTTATGGCGAACCAGAAGAATAAGGGTAAACTACAACCAGGCACAGAGATAAAAATAACAGCAGTACAGGAGGTCCTGCCAAAAGAAGACTGTACTCACAGTTTAATCACCACAGAGCCCTGGGGCTGGGACCCAAGCTGCAAGGACACAGCTAGCTTTGCCAGGCAGTCTGTGGGGAGCTGGCTCCCGCCCTTCTGGCTCTCGGTATTTCTCTCCCTCTTGTGTGACTGCTGCAGATATCTGAGAAGTTCAATCGGGATACAAAATACTTACACACTGTGCAGCCAACTTTGTAAACAGCTCCTGGACCAGCCTGGCCCGGCCCTGGCATGTCTCCAAGGCTAAGGTGTGTGACCCTGAGCTGGTCACCTTACTCTAAGAGCCACAATGTACTCACTCATCTTCTCAGGATGGGGCCAGGGCCTCAACTGTTTGCTCCATTTGCTTAAGAAGTTTCAGTGTACAGTGGACCTCAGACAAGGCCTGGGTTTATCTTGAGAGACACTCCTCAGACAATCCCTCACCCCTGTTAGCCCAGGTAATGGGTGACCAGGTAGGATGATGGCATGCCAGCCAATGTCAGTGTAGTTGCAAAGTCTGAGCAGGAAGCATTGAACCCAGGGCACAGCTTTCCACTCTAGCTGGCATGGAAGACTTAGCAGAACTATGACTCAGATTTCAACACAAAACAATATGTATTTGGTGTGTGTGTGTGTGTGTGTGTGTGTGTCTGTGTGTGTGTCTGTGTATGTGTGCATGAGCCGGTACTGGGGAAGCACTGAAAATTGAATTCAGTGCTTGGACTCTATCCCTTGGGGTTCTTTTTTGCTCACAGCGTTTTGATGGTTAGTTGGAGATCAGTCCCATAGACTTTCCTGCATGGACTTTCTGTATCATCTTGTTAATACCTCCCATGCAGGTAAATCCCACAGGTGCACAGGGACAAACTATATCTAAACCACAGCATCTAGTTAGAAGACGTTCTTTATAATCACCATATATACTCTGTTCGCAATCTTTGCAACATGTAACAGCTTCCCTGCCCAGAGACTGGGAGAGGCTGGGACCATAGAAGGACAGGGCTAGGAGTGGAGGTGCCAGGCTGTGCCTTCCAGAAGGGGTGGCCTGGCTGGCTGCCTCCCTAGCAGATATGCTAATGGCAGGCTTCTTGCTCAGGCCCAAATTTGCTCTCTGCTGTCAGCTCCAGGACCCAGAGCAAACAATAAAATGAGCTCTGGGCTCCCTGAGAGCCTTGAGAGCTGAAGTCTACTACACTAATTGCTAATGTGCACAGGACAAAAGAACCAACTTCCGGATGGGAACAGAACATACTGTGTACAGGCTGCACATCCATCATCAGCTTTACCAGGGATTCCAGAAGGTGCAGTGTTCCCACTATGTAATCACTTAGTAGAAACCAAGTGTGCTGGCTGTCCCTCCTGCTGTCCTACCTTGTTTACTTGAAAGTAATGTGCAGCCCTGAAGGGGGAAAGAAAAGATACATTAAGGCCAGAGAATCATTGGTCCCAAACTCTTCTACCTGGGCTGGCTTTGAACCTTGACTCTCATATCTCAGCCTCCTGACTGGCTAGGATTACAGACCTGAGCCATTGGTACCCAGCTCTCCTTCCTTGCATTTTTCTGTAGTACATGACATCCTGGGAAGGAGGTTAGGCAAGCTGAAGAGCCACCACCACCTTTGCATCTGACCCAGTCTGGGACTGGGTAGAGAAGAGAGAAGTGGAGAAAGATCAGCAAATGGGGATAAGCACCAAGTAACACCAGGAATGCTTAGCCCCTGGGGTCTTCAAGTGAGCTGAGAGGATAAGCCAAGGTGGAGAGGGCATTGCAAACACACTACCAGGCATATCCAGAAGGCACAGTGGTAAAGGCCATTGCACTTGGCACTTGGCCATCAGGCCTTTTCCCCCAGGGACACTTTTGCCATAAAGGGTCAGAAGGGTCCTACCTATAGCTCCTTTTTCCTTGTCATTCTTCATCCTTTGCCATTGGCAAAGCCAGCCCTGCTGATATATTTTTTCCTTTTCTTCTTTTCAAGAATTCTTTTTAATGAATACAGTAGAGATACATAGGCTTCTAGGATATAGCATAATTCAAAACAATGTATAATAATCAGTACATTGTGACCGCTTTCCCATTTTATTCCTCTCCTGCATCATCTCCTTTAGATTCTACATGTACAAGAGAACATGCAGTATTGAGCTCTCTGTGACATTGAACACAACGTCCTCCAGTTCTCTCAAGGTTACTCCAAATGACGAGATTTTACTGCAGGTGTGTGTTATATGCTCTGAAATGAGCTCTGCTTCCAGCCGAAGATTTTATTCTTTCAATGACTAATTAGTATACCATTATGCTATGCATATGTCACAATTCCCACCCCTTCAGCTTCTCATACTTCAGTTGATTCTGAATCTTGGCTATTGTGAATTGTGTTGCGACAACTCTGTACATACAGGTATCTCTTTCCTAAGTGGATTTTTATTTCCCTTGGCTGCATATCCAGAAATGAGATTGCAGGATCTATTTTTGTTGCTGTTTGATTCTTCATGAGGAATACTATACTGACCCCCAGAAAGACTACCCTAATTTACCTTCCCAACAACAGTACCTGGACCTCTCCCTATCATTACCAGCATTTATTAGCTTTTCTTTATTAAAATCTCTTCCAAATGGACTGAAGTAACATTTCATTGCAGTTCTGATTTGCAATTCCATGATTAATGACGATGAATGTTTTCTCGTGTATTCGTTGGTTACATTTTTTTATGTCGATGCTACAGCTTGCACTCGGGGGCTTTACAGTATCTCTTGGCATTTTCCCACAAGGCTAGTGTGCCATACCACCACGTCCAGCTTTTTGCTAATTAATTGAAGCTAAGAGTCTCATAGACTTGCCTGCCTAGGCTAGCTCCAGCCCACAAGCAGCCTGTTGAGTAGCTAGAATGACAGATACAAGGCAGTTTGACAGTTTGGGATGGTGTGTATTTCCACATGAATTTTAGGGTTTTTGAAAATCCTGTTTCTGTGAAAAGTATTGTTGTTACTTTAATAAGAACTGCATTGAACCTATAAGATAGTATGGACTGTCTCATAATATTGAGAGCATTTCAGCCATGATCGTAAAGCATATTCTATTTTTCTCTCCCCTTGCATTTTATTGCAGTTTTAATATTTCTGCCTTCTCCAACTTACTTTATCAACATTTTGTCACTCTCATGGAAAGACTGTTCATTTCATACATTAAACTTACTCAGTGGGGTTGTTTCATTTTATAGCTTTTATGATTGCTTTCTTGCAAGTTCATTATGAAGACTAAATATATTACTGATTTTTGTATTTCTTTATTTTTAGTCGGTAGTGGAGCTTAAACTCTGGGCTTGGGAGCTGTCCGTGAGCTCTCCAGTTCAAGGCTCTACCCCTTGAGCCACAGTGCCACTTCTGCTTCTCTAGTGGTTCATTGGAGATAAGAGTCTCACAGACTTTTGTACCCAGGCTGGTTTTGAACCACAATCCTCAGATCTCAGCCTCCTGAGTAGCTAGGATTACAGGTGTGAGCCTGTAATGTCTGGCTTTTATTCTTGACTTTATATTCTATAATTGTATTGGATTTATCAATTCTACTAGTCTTTTGATAAGGTCTTGGATGTTTCTCTATACCGTCGTATACTGCTGTCCTAATTAAGTATCTGGTGAGTCCAGTAAGATTGAAAGATTGGGCCTCGTAAAATACAGGTGTGGAAACATGTGTGCCTGCATGTGCATGGATGTGTGCCAATGTGCATGAATATGTTTTGGAAGAAACAATAAAATATGTTGTCCTAGGACTGTGGTGTCCTAGAATCGGGCAAGCCTAATGGCTTCTTCAATCCATAGTTCTCAAGCAAGAAAAAAAAACAACTCTGAGGGGTTTTTGAAGATCCTGAGCATTGAGGCAGGGAGGTAAAAATCCTACAGCAAGGTCAGATCCTGCGTCAGTTAGTACATGGGCACCAAGAAGCACTCCCGTACTGTGTGATGTCAGGACTCTTAAAAAAAAAAAAAAAAAAGACAGACATTAAAGCTCAAAGAAGTACAAAGAGCCTGAGTCACAACCAGGAAGTAGTAGGAGGTCAGGAATTCAAACTGAAGCCCCACCCCCGACCAGATGCATAGCTGAAACTGACCCCCTGGCTAACCAGCTAATCAGGACCTGAAGCTAGAACCAATGTCCTGGGACTGCATCCTGTCTCAGCTCCCAGCAGCACCCGTTTCCCTCTTCAACATTCTGTCAGGGGCAGAACTCTTGCTTCTCTGGAGCAGGTCACAAGCCCCAGAAGCCACTGTGGAATGAAGGTAGAAACTGCCAGCAAAGTAAGTTGAGGATTAATCCTTAGCACACATGGAAAAGAAAATCTCCACTGAGTTCCAGGAAAAGTAAACACAATCCATGGAACTGGAGGATCTTTTATCCTCTCCACACACATAACATAGACCCTCCGTGTCAGCAATGTCCCAGAGGAGACTTATTAACTTAATAGTAAGATGATATCTCAGAGCTCTGCAGTCTCTGGGAGACTCAAGGGGAGACAGAGCAAGATGGTGGCTGAGTAAGTCTCCAGAGCCCATCTCTCCACAGACACCCTAATGAAAACAGCTACTCACACATCACAATTCCACCAGTGCTAGGAAAGTAGGTAAGAGCCATAGTTCCTGGAGCAGCCAGCCAAAGCCCTGGACAAAGAGCCTCTGGCCTCTGGTCATGATCCTTTGTAGAGAGGGACAACTCCTTCCTCTTAAAAGTTCCCAGCAGAAACCACAGCAGCACTGGCCTGCGTTCCAGTTCTGATGCATTGTATACATTTGTCCCACAGGGCTCTCTGATGTCACAAGTCTACCTACCAGTGGGAGTTCCCCTAAGAAGCTTCTGGAAGCAGACACAGTCCTCCCCTCCGGGGGGACAGATTCTGCTTCTTCCACTGGAAGTAGAGTCATTGTCACTTGTCATAGTCCTCCTGTCACTGTAGCACACTTTCCCACCACGCAATGCATCCTTGAGTCTTATTCTGGTCCAGTTGAGCTGATGGAACCAAACACCACCGATTGAGAGGCTGATAAGCAGGAGGGAATTATACTTTTCAGTTCCAAAGGCTGGAACTTCAAGCTAAAGCACTAGCAGGCTTGGTGCCTGGTGAGTGCTTCTCCTTGCTTCTAAGATAATACCTGGGCCATCCAGGGAGGCCAGCTATATCTGTTTATGCTAAAATAAATAAATAAAATGGGTGGAGAAACGGCCTCATCCGACAGCATTCAACAGCTTAGTTGTGAGCCTGTTATGGACCACTGACAGACACCTGGACGATAAGGTTGGGCCACCTTTCAGCTCCTACTTGAGCCTTGGGACCCCATGCCCCATTCACTTTACTTGGTTTGTACACTTCCACTGACTGAGTCTGAATACTATAGGCTGCAAGCAGAGAAGGAATGGTCAGTGTCTGCCCTGGGCCTTGCCCTCATGGAGTCCTCTGATATGGAGTGAGCCCTTTCCTTTAGCATAGAATACAGAGTTGCAGTGATGTAAGATACTTTTGGTGGGACCATTGTAGCTGTCATGATTACTGGTTCTTTTTTTTTTCTTACAGTTTTTATTACTGTAAGAAAATAATTGAGGGAGCCAACTTGTATCTATTTTGGCTCAGAGTTGGGCAAGTTCCACTCTCTCATGGGTTGGCCTCATTGTTTTGACCTATAATGAGGCCATAAAATATCATGATAGAAAATAAATGGCAGAACAATAGACTGTCATTGCCAGGAAACAGAAGAGAAGGAGGAAGGAGTTGATGTCTCATGGTCCCTTTCAAGGGAACACTTCCAATGACCTAAAGACCTCTCCCTAGGCCCCACCCCTTGAAGGCCCACCACCTCTCAATATGTCACCCCGAAGACTGAGACTCTAACACCAGCCTTTGGGGGGCCAAGGGGAAGGGAACTAACATTGAACACTCTCCAAAATCCTTGATTAGTTTAACTTGACCTTTTGATGATATGTCAGTCAAACCTCACTCTTTTTTTTTTTTTTTGCCAGTCCTGGGCTTGAACTCAGGGCCTGAGCACTGTCCTTGGACTTTCTCAAGGCTAGAGCTCTACCACCTGAGCCTCAGCACCACTTCCGGCTTTTTTCTATGTATGTGGTACCGAGGAATCGAACCCAGGTCTTCATGCATGCTAGGCAAGCACTTTAACCATTAGGCCAAACTCCCGGCCCTCAAACCCCGCTCTTGATCTTAGTCCATTGTTTGGCCTTGCAAAGCTGGAATTTAAGTGATTTGCAGAAATCCCAGTACAGAACATAAGGGCTCATGGTTCAAAATGGATTTCTGATAGCTGAACACACAACTAGCAATCTCTTTCCTGGAATTCTTGCATCCAATTCCTGTTCAGTGGGAGCAGGTTCCATGAACTGATCTGCTACCACGAGTTACTAGAGGTCACTTTACTCCTGCTATGAAAGAGGATGCTTTCTCCAAGTGCCTCTGTTTCCTTTCTTTCCATTTTACTTTTTGATGCAGTGTTCCGGTTGCTCTTTGTAACTCAGCTGGCCTACACTTCACTGTAATAAGAATCCTACACGTTTTAAATTATCCTCCTGAATGTTCATTTTCAAGGAAGATAGGAGCTGAAGCCACCAGTACAGAGTAGCAACAGATGAAGAGAAGGTGTTAGAAATCAAGATCAATAAAACTATCAGGATGCAACGGACTTGTAAACCTCACCCCACAGCAAACTCTAACTACTGAAAAAATGAATCACAAGAATTAGCAGAAAGGTAACAAATTCAAACCACATCAATGTACCAATCAAAGGCAGTGGTTATAAGATCAGAGACCCACTTTGTGAAGGGAAGAAGCTTCATCCTTTTAGCAAGCTTTCCCATAATTGACTCTGTTCTGAATGTCTCAGACAGTAAAGGCCAGGTTCTTCCTGGCTCTCATTGATCTATTATTTTCCACATCAGGGACCAGAAACAAACCAATAAATGTGTTTGGGCCTTGTAACAGGAAGCCATGAGCAAACAGGAAAAAAAAAAAAAAAAAAAGAGTGTTGCTTTCACCAAGATTGTATTACAAGAAAAATCAGGACAAGTTACAAACATCTCAGGCAAGAAGACACCTCATGCCTGTCTCTTCCTCTCAGCCACTTCCTTTTATGAGGCGAATGCTGAGCTTTGTAGTCTATTTGCCTCCCTTCAGCAAGATTCACCCACCCTGGAGAGGCCCTGGAGGGCTACATCGGATTGTCCCTGCCAACTTTGAAGATGAGGATCGTGAGGTGTAAAAGGCAGCTGTCTGGGGGGGGGAAGGGGGAACCCCTGAAGGATTTAGAGAGTGGTAGGAGAGAGGTGGGAAAGCACAGGTATAATACTTGCTATAACTAGGCTCAAGAGACTCGAGCCCAAAGAGCATGCACCACCCGGGAGGGATGGTGAGAATGAACTCAAGAGACTGCTCTTGTCCCTCACCGTGCTAAATGACAAATTGCCATAAAGATGATCAAACATTATCTGTGCCCAGTCTCACAGGGCTGTGGGTCAGAACTTCAGGGAGGTGTAGCAGGCTTCTTCTCTGCACCCACAGGCATGGATCAAGTTCTGAAGAACTGGCTCTTGAGCTCAATGACAGGATAGCTCTATAGGAATTGGGTTCTCTCTGCTTGCTAGCTATGAGCCAGGGCCTAGCCATTCTCTTTCCATTGCTTTCCTTTCCTTTCCTTCTTTTCTTCCTTCCTTCCTTCCCTCCTTCCTTCCTTCCCCACCACATCGCTCTTTTCCCACCACCCTCTCTGCTCTTGGCAGTACTGTGGTGTTGAATTCAAAGCTTTGTGCTTGCCAGATAGTCATGATATACAGCTGAGTCACGTCTCCACCTCTGTTTTTCCCCTGGTTATTTTCAGGATAGGGTCCCACTTTCTGCCCAGGCACCTACTTGAGCTACCATCTGCCTATCTTTAGACTTCTTGACATCACCAAAATCACAGGTACATGCCACCACATAAAGCCTCCCTCCATGAACACAGAATGTCATGGACTTTCTTGTCTGTACTGGAAGCCTTCTAACATCTAGACCACCCCACTCCCTCTTCCACAGCCCGCAGCCTCTGCTTTCTAAGGGTGCCTATCGCTACTTACTGGCCCAGGCAAAGCATATCCCTAGTTTCTAGTGCCCTGATTAAGCAAGCAGCATCTTCTGTCTGCCCATCTGTGGACAGACTGAGTCAAGTATGATGGCCTGGGGCTCTTCCCTCCTCCCCTCACGTAGCACAACTCCTCTGATCAGGCCTTGCAGCTGGCCTGGCAGCCAGGAACCTGAGACATTCCTTAAAAGTGGCAAAGGTACTGTGATCCCTTATAGCCCCTAGGTGAAGGTGAAGGACTGGACACCGAGGATAGGGGATGGTTTTCTGGAACCTCCCCCCTTCAACATCTAAACTCACCCTCCTCCTTCCACAAGCACCCATTTCTGCTTCTGAAGGGTACATGGGTCACTATGCCCTACTTAAAGGTCAGGAGCAAGAGCCAGGAAAGTGGAGCCAGAAAAAAAAAAATCATGATGGAGAAAGCCACCCATCCAGGCAAGGTCAGATGCATGGAGCCAGTTGAGGGTTAAATGAGATATGGGCAGGATTCCACTAGTTGCACTAGTGCAACTGAGTGCATGGCAAATGGAGGGGGGACGGGAGCTGCATGAGAGGTCACGATCATCAGGGAGGGGCAAGCTAGGGAGGGGCAGGAAGCTGGGAACTGGACTGTCAATCCCAGTGCCACCCCAAGCTCTCTCCAGGAAGCAGTAGCAGGAACACCAAAAGGTCTTACTGGAATCCAGGGCTCAGGCATAGCAGGGGCTCCATAATTTGGTTGAGGGCGAGTGGGATTGTGGGATTGTGAGAAAGCAGAGGGAAGAGAGGAACAGGAAGGGGAGAAAAAGGGGAGCTGAGGAGAAGAAGGAGAGAGATGAAGAAGAGGAAGAAATGGAGTGAGGGTATCTTAGGGAAGGGAAGAAAGCAAAAAGGATGGGAGACAGAGGGGAGCATGAACTGTGTTCACTGGGGAAAGCACATGGTTACTATGGAAAGAGTTGAACTGAAGAGAAATCAGAAGAAGGGAAAGAAATGGTAAATGCTGCTTATGACAGTAAAATACATAACTGGATTAAATGGTGATATATATCATATTATATATATGGTATACCTATGTCATATATATATATATATTTATAATGTAGTCTGTTGGTAGAATTTTTTTTTTTGCCAGTCCTGGGCTTGAGCTCAGGGCCTGAGCACTGTCCTTGGAATTTTCTCAAGGCTAGAGCTCTACCACTTGAGCCTCAGCACCATTTCCGGCTTTTTTCTATGTATGTGGTACCGAGGAATCGAACCCGGGTCTTCATGCATGCTGGGCAAGCACTTTAACCACTAGGCCAAACTCCCGGCCCCTAGAATGGTTTTTTTAATGGTGGTTTGTTGTTGTTGATGTTGTGTGTGTGTGTGTGAGTACTGGGGCTTGAACTCAGGGCTTGTTGCTCCTAGCTTTTTGCTCAAGTCTAGCACTCACATTTCCCATTTTCTTGGTCATCGTGTTTTCATGGTGGAATAAAGGGGTGCACGATGAGCCTGAAATCTTCCCCAGCACTGTCAGGACCCTTCCAGGCAGGCAAGGAAATCCATCCATACCTAGGTAGAAGGCAAGGGCAACTGAACCAGTCAGGTGGTGAGTCCATGCCTATTTGACCTAAGAAGACGAGTCACTCATTTTCTACCTTCACCATAGTAAAAAAGAAAGGAGAACAAGAAAAACAGAGATAAAACTTTCTGCTACCCTAAAGCACTAGAGCCCCAGGTAGTCAGGTGAACCACCTCCTTGAATTTCTGACTCCTCCGTGCAGCCTGCCCCTCCCCACGGCATCCTCTCACACTCATCTTGGCCAGTAATCATTTGACAACTTTATTTTACAAGATAAAGTAGTGTAACTTAAAACAGGCCAACTCTCCCCCATTCCCCCCCCCATACACACCCCGCCCTGGTCTAAGAGCTCACACCTGCAACATAGTTACTAGGAAATTGAGATCTGGAAAAAGTTCCAAGCCAGTGGAGGGAAGAAAAATCCATGAAAGTTTTTCATCTCCAATATATCAGTAAAAGCCAGAAGTGGAGTGTGGTTCAAGTGGTAAAGTACCAGCCTTGAGCAAAATAGCTAAACAAGAGCAAGAATCTCTGAGTTTAAACCCCTGAATGAATACACACACACACACACACACACACACACACACACACACCCCACATAGAGCAACTTACAAGGATCATATGTACAAGTTTGCCCTAGGCATTCTTTCAGTGTTGCATGCATACTATTGGACACTGTCTCATTCTACCACTTAAGTCACAAAGTCTCCTTATGGTGGCTGTGGAAGGACAATTTCCTCTGGCCATTTGAGGAATATATCCAAATATGGAGATCAAGGGAGTTAGGTTAAGAAAGCCAACTGAAAAGTGCAAGCATCTTGAGAAAAGCCAAACAACAGCCAAGCAAAAGGAATGTCTGCTCATTCAGCTGATCTCATGGCCTCCCTGCCTTGCTTGTTTATCAACATCCTCACTCTTCCTCTGAAAATGTATTATTATTATTACTTATTATTATTATTTGCTTTTCCCCCAGTGGTTCTTTGTAAGCCTTGTGACCAATACACATTGTGCTAGTGAGGTGAACAATTGAACACAATGTATAATACACTGAGTTTGAACTTTAAGAGTAAACTCAGATCTCAGAGATCATTTTGTTCTCTTATCTCCAGGTCAGGCCTGGAGGCTCCAACTCCCTCAGTGGACAGGGTCAGCGGGATGGCATTACCTGACCTCAGTACCTCCCACTGTCATTTCTGTATTCATTTACATCTGTTGGCCACAGTAAAATTGTGTAGCAAGGGTCTAATGCAAAACATTAAAATAAATAAATACAAGCCAGACCCTGGTGGCTCATGACTGTCTGCATCTTAGCTACTTAGGAGGCCAAGATTAAAGGAACTTCATTCAAAGCCAACCCAGGCAGACAAGCCTGTGAGATTCTTATCTCTAATTATTCACTAAAAAAGTCAGAAGTGGGCCATGGCTCATATGGTAGAGTACTAACCTGGAGCAAAAAAAAAAAAAAAAAAAAAAAAACTGAAGGAAAATGCTCAGGCCCTGGGTTCAAGTCCCAGGACCCTGGCACAAAAACAGGTAATAAATAAATAAATATATTCTTACATACACAAAAGACACACTTGATTGTCCTTGTACAGGTTTGTTTTAGACTGAAGTTATTTAAATTCTACAGGCGTCTGTGATTTGGGGGGATTAGCCAGGGACAGACTCTCTAGCTGGGATGCAGATAATACTGCAGTTTCCCCTTGTCCTGGAACCTAAAAGTTGAAACATTACACAGGTGCTGTTAGGGCATGTAGGAAAAGGATCACTAAGGCAGAGTAAGCCAGATACTGCTGCCTAGAAAATACCTGTGCGTTTGCATATACTACATGAGATATATGACTCAGAGAGAGAGAGCAGAAGGTAAGAGAAGAATACACCCAACTATTCTTACAGGTTTGTGGAGTCCAGTTTTATATTTTATGCTTTCATGTTTTGTGTCTTGTGATTTTTGCATCTATATAATTTTGTAAATGTTGAAAATAGCCCCCCCTCCCTGCCCCCATAGTCCTCTTGCTGATCTGTAAGCATGTTCCAGCACCAGAAAGTTGTAAGGCCCTGGTTCTGGTTCATGTCAGCCTTGGAAACAGACTTCCGGGTCCCAAAAGGCCTTATCCTCAAATAGTCAAAGCAAACTACCACCATAGAAAGACTTTATGGTTTATAACTCATTGTCTTGAGCAAGCAACCATTAGTTCATAAGTATCATTGCCATTAATATTCATTTTAGGGGCGTGTGTGTGTGTGTGTGTGTGTGTGTGTGTGTGTGTGTCCCCATACTGGGCCTCTTGTTCTCACTTAGCTTTTTTTGCTTAAGGCTGCTGCTCTACCACTTGAGTCACAACTCTACCTCTAGCTTTTTGGTGGTTAATTGGAGAAGCGTCTAATGGTTTTTCCTGTCAAGGCTGACTTAGAACCACGATCCTCAGACCTCAGCCTCCTGTGTAGCTAGGATTACAAGCGCGAGCCACCATCACTCAGCTCTGTTAGTATTTTTGTTTTTAATCTGCAGTTTTGAGTTCAATTCTTTGCATGGGCCACCTTACATGGACATAATGATTAGCAAGTACCAAGGGCTTGTATGAGCTTTGTACCTAGCACGTATATTTTCGACTATGTTTTAGTACCCACGTGCTTAGTTCATTTGAATAATAATGCATTTAGTTATATTTATCAAGAAAGAAGGTATTTAGCACAAACTTTGGGCCTGATTCCAATGCTAAGCCTGCCTTTTTATTTATCTATTTTCTTTTTCTTTTCCTTTTTGTCCCTCTGCAAATTGTCCTTGCTTCCAGAGTCCCAACAAGTGGCCTCACAGCAAGGTCTAAATTAAAGGAGGTCAAGTTTGGTAAGGCCCACCAACTCAATACTCCACAAGTTGACCAATGATCAAGTACGTCTGGCCACCTGTTTTGCAGAGTTCTGTTGGAAAACAATATTTAAGGGGGGCAAATCGGTAAAATACGGAAGTAATTTGGGCACAGATAATTAAATTAATTCACTGGGCTTCCTCCTTTGCAAAGGAGTCAATGCTTTTAGGAACAGATACATGAGAAACAGAATGCTTTCTTTACAGGAAGAGCAATTAAGCTCCTGCAGTTTTCCTGTTGTGTTCCAAATGCTTCCTAGATTTGGAAAGAATTTTTAAAGTAGCACTCAATCCAAGGACTGCTGGTAAATCAGCAGCAAGTCCTTAGACAAACAGCAAGTCGCCCTCCTTCCCTGAAGACTGACAGCAAGCCAGCTCCACTTGCACTCCTCTCCCCCCCCTACTCCCTCCCCCAGAAGCTAACCAGGAGCTGGGAGTAAAAGCAAGAGCAAGATTAACTGATGTGGGCAGAAGACACTGAAAATAGGCACCTAACAGATGCCAGAACTGCTCATGCCTATTTATATAGACTCTGCCTCCCAACTTTTGCTCACATCTTGTTAAGTTCTATCACAGCCATGACAAAATGATGACTCAGACTTGAACGCAGCCATCGGTGTCATGTTTGATATGAATACTTTCCTCGCATTGCCTGGTCAGAGCAAAGCAAAAGAGAAAAGTTCCTGAAAGCTGGCACAGCCTGTCTCCCCCCCACCCTCCCTATGCTCAGGGACCACAAAGGGCCAGGGCTGCAGAAGGCCAAGCTCATTGTGTAGGAAAAGCCATGCACGGGCCCCTTGGCTAGCTGCTCAGATAAGCAGCTGTCGGAGGGAGAGGTAGGGGGAGGGGAGAGACAGGGAGGCAGAGGTCAGTGATCGGATTGGATTGCCAAGTCCTGAGTTGCTGCGCCCCAATGCCTTATCTCAAGTATGCCCCCATCCACTCTGCAAGTTTGAAATCTTCCTAAAGGAGACAGATGCAGACGCTGGCCAGATTTCCCTCCCTCACGGCCAGCCCGAGAAGCCTGTCATTCTTGTCCCACAGGAAGACGGAAAACAGGTGCCATTAGCTCCGCGCAGCTTCCAGCAATCACCTCCAACACTGGCGGCCCTCCCCCCCCCCCAACCAAGGATGGAGGCAAAGATGCTCCCCGCAACTCAATAAACAGCGTCAGCCTATTTCAAATTAAGTTTATTGTCACCCTCAACAACTTCAATGACAGCATCCTTGAGAAAAACGAAGCAATACCCAGATCCATCCTGGACATTAATAATAAAAAGTCGTGCCAGCCTGCCAAGTCCGACATACTCCCGGCCGCCGCCGTCCCCAAGTGCAGACCTGGCCGCGCCGCGGCTCTCCCAGCCTTTTTCCCCTCCTTCCAGCCCGGGAGCACCGGCTTGCTGAGTCACCACCACCACCAGCGTCCCCGGCCAATCAAGTCCTTCCTGGCCCTGCGACCCAAAAAAAAAAAAAACCACAAAAAACGTCCCAGCCTCGGCGTTCCAGGGCGAGCAGCCGCTTGCTCGGGTCCCTTGCAGAGTCCTGGGCTGGGAAGTGTGCAGTCCGCCTGGGCGCCGCGCCCTCGCGCGCTCTCCGGGCGCCCCGCGGGCCTGCCGTCTCCACGCCGCGCGCGCGCACTCGGGCGCCCTCCGAGGGCCCCTCCGCAGAGCCAGCAGCGTGCTAGGCGCCCCGGAGCGTGTCACCACGTCGATCAGACCAAGGTCCTCCCCGCCGCTCAAAACCGTCACTCGGGAAGGGTGATGTTGGGCACCCAGTCGTTAACGCTCCGGCTCTCCTCGCAGAACAGACTGAGCTTTTCCAACGCGGGGTCCTTCCACGAGTCCTCATTGGGATTCTGCGGGGAGGAAAAGGGGGAGCGGGGGTCAGCGCTGGGAAGTGTGGGGGTGGGGGAGGAGGGGACGGGGAGGGGACTTGGAGGCGACACTCACCGAAATGAGGATGCAGTGCAGGTCGCCCGGCGCGCCCGCCTCGTCGCCGGCGCCCACGATGGCCGCCAGCCGCTGCACGTCGCCCACGCGCACGATGTCGATGTCGTTCTCGCAGCAGAACGCCTGGATCAGCGTAAAGTGGATCTGCAGCGCGATGTCGCCCTCGTCCTCCTGGTCCGCAGCCAGCACGCAGAACGTCACGTTATCGGGGTCCCTGGGGAGGGCAGACCCGGGGAGAGCGCAAGGTCAGCGGACACGCGGGGCGGCGGGTTGGGGGGACCCGGGGAAGCCGAGCCCAGGTCTCGCGCCGCCGCCGCCGCCGCCACCCATCCACCCAGCCATCGCACCCCGCCCCGGGTCGCCCCCGACCGCGAGCCGCGCTCTGTACTTACACGTTCAGGACCTTGGCGGACTCGTAGACGCCGGCGGTGAGACAGCCCTGGCGCTGTGCAGACAGCAGCAGCTCGTGCAGCGCTTTCCCGGCGCCCTGCATCCTGTGCGGAGAGCCGGCAGCGCCCGCCGTCAGCCCACGGGTTCCCCCCCGCCAACCGCATCCCCAGACCCAACCTGCAGCACCCCAGATCGATCCTCTGTCCCCCCGGGGGGGCGCACTTTGGGCTTTCCCCCATCCCCCACCCCCGATCGCGTCTCGAACCTGGCGTGTGGCACCCCGTCTCTAGCTTTAAGCACCCTCCCTTCACTCCCCCACGGTCCTGACACCGTGTCAGCATCCCCCCCCGTCCCGGCACAGCTCGGCTCGGATCTCACCGGGCTTCCCGCCGCCCCCCCCCCACATCTCGGAGGACACCCTCCCTTTCCCCCCACCCCACCCCGCAAAACCTACCTAGCAGTCGTTTCTGGCACTGCGTCCTGGCCGCGGATTTCTTCCAGAGTCATGGTGCGGTTGACGGGGCGGCGAAAGATATATCCAAGAGTGGAGACGCCACGAACGCGGAGCGCGGAGCGCGGCTCGGGAGGTTGAGCCCGGATCCGACTCGCTCTGCGCGCCTACGTCCGGCGACTCCGGCAGGCGCGCGTCCTTATATAGCCGAGCCGGCGCGGCGCCGCCAGCTGGCGCGAGGCTGCACGCCCATTGGCCGGCGCCGGCTTTCTCATGCAAATGAGGCGGCAGGCCGGCGGCTCGTGCCAGAAGGCCACGTGGGGAGGGGCGCGGGGCATGACAATGCCCCAAATCTGCCGCTTTTGTCGGGGTGTTACCAGGCAGACTGGAGCCTGCAGATTGCGGCTCGCCTGCCTTTTCCTTTCTTTCTTTTTAAATCAATCCCGAAAAGGAAAAAAAAAAGTCAAAAAGACCAAAAAAAAAAAAAAAACCCACCCCAAACCCACCCAACCTCCCCAATCTCATCTGCTCACCCAGGCTGGAAGGAGTTGAAAATGCACCCTTGGGGACCTGTAGAGGAGTGATTTTTGTGTCGCCTTTCGTTTCTGGCGCTTTTTTTAATTATTATTAATTTATTTCGTTTTCTGCGGTGGTGGTGAACCCTCTCTTCCCTGGGAACCTGAATTGATGGCACTGTCGCGTTGGAACGGAAATGGAAAGCACTCCAAGCGAGAGCCCCTAGGGGCGTCTGCAGCCCCGCCAAGGCCCGCCAAGGTGTCCGACGCCCACCCCGACCTCCCCCCGCCCCGCCCCGCCCCCAGCGAGCCGGCCCAGCCCGCGGCCAGCGCTCCGATGCCCCCCCCCAATACCCCGAACCCCTAGTGGAAAGGGGCGCGGGGAGGAGGAGGAGGAGGAGGGGAGCCGGGGACCAGCAGATTGCGGCCGGCGCACGCGGCTCGTTTGCATTTCTATGGGGACCGCACAATGGTGGCGATCTGGCGTGTGGCAGTGGGACAATCGAGGCTTTCTCTTCATAGCGACACTGTCCACCTGCCTCCGGGTACCCGGGGTGGATGAGCCCCCCCCTCCACCACCACCGCGCGTGGGGGCCCCTGCGTTGCCAGGCGCCTGGGGGTGGGGCCCGCGTGCTGCTCCGGCGCCCGCCCCCTGCACTGGCCCGGCTGCTGGAAACGGGGCGTGTGCACGAGCACGCGTGTCCCAGAGTGGCCTCTCCCCCCCTCTAGGTGCGAAAGACACTGGGCTGGATGCACCCGAATCTGGAGGGTCTGGATCCTGATCCCGCTTCCCGGGCGCCCCCTACAGACCGCCTGGAAAGAGGCTGATCTCCGATTGACCTTCCTAAGGGCTGGGTTGCACCCTGCGCACGCAAGCGCGCCCCAACTCCCGGCCTGGAAGTCCGGGAAGCGCGCAAAGGGAGAAGCCGAGGCAGAAGAAGGCCTGCAAAAAACGCTCCGGTTCCCCGCTCCCGCCTGCGATCTCGAGATATCTGACTTCAAAATGCATGGGGGAAAAATAAAAGTTGTTTTCCAGTAAAAAAAAAAAAAAAGAATAAAATGGGAAGAGATATTGGGAGTTTCCTAGCTTAGAAATTGCTCTCTTCTGGCTAGTTTGGACCCACAAGCCACGCTTAAAAAAAGGGAGTCATTTGCCATACACATGGATTTTTGCCATCTCTCAGCCTGGTGGAGGTCCTGGGAGATTGGCCAGGACTCCCTGGAACCCTACAAGACCAGAGGAGGAAAAATGAGAAAGAAAATAATCAAAAGGATTATTCCCCTGCCCCCAAAATGGGATGATCTTGGGGATGGGGGGATAGGAAAGGTGCTTGTGGGTTTGCTCTGAAGTTTTCCTTCAATGCTGGGAAGCGCGCAGGTCTGTGAGTGGCAGGGGCCAGGTGAGGAGCGCCCTCTGGTGACCTCAAAGCGAAGCACCGCAAGCATCTGCCCTGCGGGGACTCCAGAAAGCATGTATTTGCATACAACCTCTAAAACCCAGGGCCTAGAAATAGAGAGATCCAGCCAGGGGAGACCATATCCACTTTGTCTTTCTTGGTAGTGACATATAAAATGCTGCTTTGTGACATGGGAAAGGGTATCAATGTTTGTGAGTTAATGCACCTTCTATCTGGCAAATATCATGTAACCCTTCTATTAATTACAATTAAAAATATATGAAAAAAAATGCTGCTTTCTCTTGACTGGGTATTAGGCAAGTGTGCATTTCTTAAAATGCATTAATTCCAATGCCTTAGGAAATGTTGGAAATAAAACGTATTGCTGGGACCACTTTAATTTATAGCACTGAGTAGGTCTAGGAAAGGGACAGCAAGGGTAGTAAGTGTAAAACCTCCCCTCCCCCACAGGAAGGCCAGTGCATTTGGACCGGCTCAGAAGCCAGGCATCCATCCCCAGACGGTCTCCACCCGGCTGACTGACAGCCCCTGGGGCTATTCTACTTTGCTCACATTTTTAAAGTATTCAGTTACAGGAAACCTTCCTTTCTGATATATGTAGGTTTTACATGGCTTTATTAGTCAGTCCCAAGTGTCCCAAATTCCTCATCTCAATTAGAGAAGAAAGGCTTTATCTGGAAGCAGAGCTGTGATTCAGACACCCTGTTCCCTTGCTGAAGATACTGCAGTGTGCCAGAAAATACGTTTAGCAAGAGACTCTGCTTGCTTTGGGTCTCAAGTCACAGTCTGATGTCACCCCCAAACTCCCTATGGCAGTATAGTCTTCCACTGAACCTTGCTAAAGCAGTGGCTTTCTTAAAGGAAAATCCTCACAGATGTTTTGTTTTTTAAAAAGCAAACAATGACAACAACAAAAAACAAAAACAAAAACAACTTTGGAAGCTGGCCGCTAGTGAGTGGTTTATGCCTGTAATCCTAGTTACTCAAGAGGCACAAAAATCTATCAGACTTATATCCAGTTAACCAGCAAAAAGCCAGATGTGGAGGTGTGGCTCAAGTGGTAGAGTGCCAGCCTTGAGTGCTAGGCTTTGGGTTCAAACATTAGTCCTAGAACCAGAAAAGAAAGAAAGAGAGACAGAGACAGAGACAGAGAGAAGAAGAAGAAGAAGGGGGAGGAGGAGGAGGGAGGAAGGAAGGATACCCACAGAACTTAAAAATTAAAGCAAGGGCCCTGAGTTTGTCCTAGTGGTAGAGTGCTTGCCTAGCTTGCACGAAGACCCAGGTTCGAGTCTTAGGTACCATATACATACAGAAAAGCTGGAAATGGTACTGAGGCTCAAGTGGTAGAGCCTTGAGAAAGTCCAAGGACAGTGCTCAGGCCCTGAGTTCAAGGCCCAGGATTGGAAAAAAAAATAAAAATAAAAAATGAAATTACCGGGCCGGGAGTTTGGCCTAGTGGTTAAAGTGCTTGCCTAGCATGCACGAAGACCTGGGTTCAATTCCTCGGTACCACATATATAGAAAAAAGCTTGAAGTGATGCTGAGGCTCAAGTGGTAGAGCTCTAGCCTTGAGAAAGTCCAAGGACAGTGTGCTCAGGCCCTGAGCTCAAGCCCAGGACTGGCAAAAAAAAAA
The DNA here is from genome assembly GCF_031878675.1 of Megascapheus bottae. Classification (NCBI taxonomy): domain Eukaryota; kingdom Metazoa; phylum Chordata; class Mammalia; order Rodentia; family Geomyidae; genus Megascapheus; species Megascapheus bottae. The sequence continues at coordinate 1,165,299 of NC_143542.1, read as the reverse complement.
AAAAAATGAAATAACCATTGGAGCCATGGAGCACAGTGAGATGCAAATTTGTAATCCCAGCCTTTAAGGAGGATCCTTGAATCCAGAAGTCTGCGGCCGACCTGGAGCATAGTGAGACCTCTATCTCTAAAAGAAATAAATGTTCCTCATGATTCAAGTGTTTAATTAACATGCTTTCTAAATGTGCTTCTGATTGACTTTTGTTTGTTGGTCACTGGACTTGAACTTGGAGCCTGGGTACTGCACCTTTGCCACTGCGCTCAAAACTAGCGTTCTACCACTTTAGCCCCCAGCTCTACATCTGGGTTTTGAGTGGCTAATTAGTGATAAGAGTCTCACAGGGACTTTTCTGCTCAGGCTGGCTTTGAACCACAGTCCTCAGATCTCAGCCTTTATAAGTAGCTAGCCTTGCAGGCATGAGCCAATGGTGCCTGGAAGGGATTGACTTATATCTTGATTGGAAGTTAGTGGAAAAAAACGCATTTAATTGGGATAAGGAAGGAGGAGGATTATAACTGAATGATGAGCTTTCTAAAACATTCCTTTCTCCATTTCTCAAAGCATTTGCATTTGTAGCATGTGCAGGCCTGTCATGAACCAGCAAGTACATTCCTCTAACCACCAGAGGTTGGTGTTGGCAGCCATAACACCTTGACCAGAAGCTGTCACGTGTTTCTTGTTGGCTACAGGTGGGACTTAATTGCCACATGATCAAATCTGATCACATGTGCCCATAGTCTGTCCACCTCACTGGAAATCATCAGCAGGGGTTGGGTAGGGGGTGCTAGAACCCCCCAAACTGAGAACTATTCTCTAGTCCATCACAATTCTGCCAGGACTCAACAAAGGACACTATCTTGTTACTTGGTTCATTGGCATCTGTTTTCTGCAGATAGTCTCCTTTGCAGATCTTTGAAAAGAAACAACATTGGAAACAAATGAAGGACAGTTGTTAAAGAAGAGGTCAGAGAAGTTCAGTACCATTTGTACCCCCAGATTCTTCAGGACTGCTTCTCCTAGGGTATCTTAGGACTCTGGGCTGCAATCCAGAATTCTGAGTTATTCTCCTGTTCCCCCTCCCCCACCCCTACCCCCCCCTCTCTCACACACACACACACACACACACACACACACACACACACACATCTTCTTCAGCCCCTTCTCATAACCAGGCAAGGCCTCTTGGCTTCCTGTGTTTCCAGAAGAGTATTGGTGATTTAAAGGAAAACAAAGAGATGCCTAAGTGATGGATTAGGCATCATGAACCAGAGGCATGATATCCAATTAACTAAAAAAGAAAGGAAAAAAAATATAGAAACTCATTTTAAAAAGTGTTTTCTTAGCATATATTAATTTTACAAGAAAGGGTCTCTTGTGATATTTCCACACACGTACACAATGTATCCCCGTCTATCACTGTCCCTCCCCCCTCCCCACTTCAGACACCTTTAACAGGAAGAAACCAAATCTTTACAGAGATCACATGCCCAGACTCAGCCTGGATAATGACCTCTCAGATGTGTCCAGTATCTAAAAGACCCCACCACACTGACCCTCCCCACCTTCACAGCAGTGCAGCCCCCCCTCAACCCCAGGGGAAATGAGGATGTGGGGGGGGGAGGGGCTGGTGCTTCAGATGACAGCTGAGACAGGAAACAGGAAACTGAGAAAGGGAAACCCTCACAGACCAAACCGGACATCCGGTGTGAAACCTTGCAGGAATTTATTCTTAGGTATGCCCTGGCAGAGCCCAAGGCTGACATGAGCTCTGGGAGACCCTTGGACATAATGAGAAGGGGACGGATTCTTTCAGCATGTTGACTTGTCTCCATGGACTGGAAGAGGAAGTGATGGTGGCATCTCTCACAGCCCTAAGCAAAGGACAATCTCCCAGTGGGCAAAACCCCCTGCCTCCCCAGCTACCCTCAGGTTCCCATCAGTGAAATGCAAATGTCACCCCTTGCCCTTCAGATCCTTTCCGGTGATAGTCTGAGAGTGACTTCTGGTCCATCCACAGGACCTGTGCATGTTTAATTTGATGCTCATTGCTCCCAACAACTCACAAATGCACATCTGATGTGGTTTGGGGGGGGCAGGGGGGGGCAAACATTCTTTAGGTCATCCTAGACATGTCACAATTGTCACATCACACCTGTAGACACAGGAAGCTGCTGTCCCACCCCCCCCCATAGGTGTTCAAATTAGAGTTAAACTTTCTTTTCTGATAGTGTGCTGAGGTACTGGGATCCTGCTTGGAAAATGTTACCATATAGTGTCGCAGAACCACAGAAATCCCCAGCGAAAGCCTTCATAAAGTTAATTAAAAAATGTTCCAACAACCCCCCTCCAAAAATAAAATAGTACACTATGAAGCAAAACTTAAAGCGAGGACCCTAAGTGAACATTGAATGCATGTTTATTGGTATTGTTTCATTTCATTATTGTTGCTGAAGCTGTTTGTTTGTTGATTGTGTGTGTGAGTGTACCTGTGCCAGAAATAGGGCTTGATTTCAGGGCTTTGGGCTTTTGCTTGGCTTATTATGCTCACGGCTGGTCCTCTAGCACTTGAACCATAGTTCTTCTGGCTTTTTGTTCGTTAATTAGAGATAAGAGTCTCCCCTAATTTCCTACCCAGGCTGGTTTTGAACCACAATCCTCAGATCTCAGCTAGGATTATGGGCATGAGCCAACAGCACCCAGTAACATTTCTTACAATGGTGAAAAACTATAGATTGGTGGAAAACCACTGTGCAGAATAATTGTACCAGTGTACAGCCAAAACAATGTTGTAGAGAGCTTTCCATAACATGACAGCTCATGCAGGCGAGGTTGTAAGGCATGCAAACTATGAATTTGGGCAGTTCTAAATTTGCAAAGACCTTCTAGCGCATCTGAAAATAATCAGGTAAAGAATCAAAATCAGAATGATGGTTGCATCATGCAGTGCTGAGCTCATAGATAATTACCTTTCCCCCTGCTATGCTTGGCTGTAAACATTCTGCACCTTGATTTTCTATGATACAAAGTTTTCATATATAGTAATCTCAACGCCAGACGTCAGCCACCCAGCTCCCTGTGTAGCCCTTTGTGCCTAACGATCCAAGACCATCTGGCAGCAGATGAAGAAGCCAGACACCCTTGGGGCTTTGCAGCTAAGGAGGTGGGGGGGGGGTCAGAGCATGACCTCTGGCTCCCTTACTGCTGCTGGCTTGCTCCTGTCCCTCAGCTAAGTGACAATCCTATCGCTGTACTCGGAAGTTGACTGCACATGCCACGTGTTAGGGGTGTTCACTAGAACTATGGAAGTGTGTTATAGCTCCCTGCAACAAGTCTCTCCACTCGACAAAAATATCTTTCATTCCCTTTCTGGTTAAAAAAAAAAATCTACTTTCCAGAAATGAATCACCACTGCACACACTGCACATTGTGAAAATTGTTTCCATTGTCTACATAGTATGTGGGGGAATTCTAAAAATGTGAAATATTTAAATACACTCAGTCTATTTTTGGAGGCTCATATGGCTACTTAATTCTTTAGTGCTGGGATTTCACCCCTTTGAAACAAACCAAAAAAGTAACTTTTGGGTGTCTTATTTATTGGACTTATCCAACTTTCCTAGGGCTTGCTAGGTGCCAGGAGATATTCAAAGCAGTTTGAAAACATCAATTAAAACTCATAGTTACTAGAATCACTGTTTTACAGATGAGAAATGGGACACAGAGAGTTTAAATAGCATGACCATGGTCACACAGCCAGAAGGTAGCAAAGGCTGGGGGTTCTGAATCCTCCTCAGGCAGGATCTGGAGTTCCTTCTTAAAATCAGGAGGAAAAACGAAAAATCTCTGTGAAAAGTTTTCAAGAGCTTCTTGCTGGTGGCTCATACCTGCCATCCTAGCTACTCAGAAGGCTAAGATCTGAGTTCCCGGTTCAATGCCAGCCCCAGGCAGAAAAGTCTGTGAGATTCTTCAGGAAAGGCCAGAAGTGGCACTGTGGCTCAAGTGGTAGAATGCTAGCTTTGAATACAAAAAAAAGGCTCAAGGACAGCACCCAGGCCTTGAGTTCAAGCCCCAGGATCACAATAAATAAATAAATAAAAAGTTATCAAGAACCCTTTGTTTATTGAAGACAAGGTGATCCTGTCTGAAGAGCTGGAACACTTCAGCTCTTGCTTATTTTCCTTAGGAGCCCTGATGGCCCGATCCCCATCTGGCATCTGGTTGCAGAGTGACATCTTGTGGTCAAAGAGAACATTGCTACCCACTCTTCGAGGTGGCCTTTCCTTCTGGATTCCAGCAGCTGGCCCTTCTGGTGTTTCCTTGGTGGGCTTGGTTGCTCTCTACTAATGACAGGCAACCTCTGGGAAATCACACAGGTCTGAAACTATTTCTGCAGGGGGTCAGTCAAACCAATCGTGGGGGAGCACTTCCCAGTTCCTAAGGGGTACTCCTGAGTCAGCTGTAATAGCCACACCCATTGTACCTATGAGAAAACTGGGTTCCTGGGAGATTGACAGCACAGCAAGGCCTCATAGCTGATCTCAGATCTGGGATTTGAGTTGTCTCTCTGAGCATGTACCATGCGACTTGATGTGATTGGGAGAATTCATGTGGATTGCCTAACTGTATGACTGACTTTGCAAAATTAGACTTTGGTTTTCCCAGGGCTTTTGGAGTGCTGAACAGCCCTCATCTGCAAGAGGTACTACTTTTCTTACAAACCCCTGTTACTTTACACTTGAGAAGGACAACAGACAAGGCCGTTTGTTCTGAACCACATCCCAGTCTTGCAATCCCTTGGAGAACAAGGATTATTTTATGAATGGCTGATGGGGGTCACAGTCCACTTGAAGCAGGAGATGCATTTCTACTCACCCCTCAGGCCATGAGTGGCGATGGAGTCCCCAGCCTGTAGCACTCCTAGGAAGTGGTGGAGCCATTAGAAAGTGAAGCCTAGTGGGAGGAAGTGACATCACGTGTTGGGGGCGGGTCTTGCAGGGGACATTAGCATCCTGGCCTTCTCCTGCCTCTCCCTTTGCTTCCTGAGTGCCATAAGGCAAGCAGGTTCCCCCCCCCATGGGCGCCTATCAGGAGGTGCTGCCTCATTACAGACCCAAGTGAGGAAGAAGCCATGGAGTGAAGCCTGAAACCACAAGCCCCAAAAAACCCTTTCCTTCCTGCTTTCCAGTTGATTTTGTCACCATGGCAGAAAGCTAAGACACTTCCAGTGGAGCTGTGGCTCAAGTGGTAGAGAACCAATCTTGAGAGGAAAACAAAGCTTAGGGACTGTGTCCAGGCCCTGATTACAGGCTTAATTACCAACTTAACTGGCTGGAAGCCCTTCTGTCAAGGTCTGATTCTCTCTCTGCAGGACCCTGGGTCTGTTGTCTTTGACAGCAACATAGTCCTCATATTCCTGGGGTTCTGTCTGCCATCTGCGATAGACCCATAGAGGTCCTTGGTCAATGAATGACTTGACAACTGCACAACCCTTGCCCCCAACCCCACCCTATGAGCTCTGCCAAGGGCTCCACCTGCTGTCCAGAATAGGGTAGTGCACCCATATCACAAGATGGTATATCAGAGATAAGAGATGTTTTACATGAGGTTCTAGAATCAGATTTGGGCAGAATATATGGTAAGAATAGGGAGGAGCAGAAATAAAATACAAGCTGGCAAATCTGCTGGGCATGCATGGTGAAGACTCTTCACTGACCTCTGGAGGAGACTGATGTGATAAGGTCATTTGCCAGACTCATGGGGTTTTGCAAAGGCAAAGGAGCCAGGGCATTTCCCTGAGAAAGGGGTCACACAATGGCTAGAATGCAGCAGAGAGGTTTTTTTCAAAACTAGCAGAAGAGCAAATCAGATGTCAACAAGACAAAGGACAATGCAGCCCAAGTCAAGTGATCTGCCTCTGTCACTCCCCTTTCCCTCATGCCTGACTCATTACAACATGAGACGTGTGGGGACAGTAGCTGGGGTCAGGGTCACAAAATCAGCGTGAGCAGATGGACACAGCCAGCCTGGCAGGCAGCCAGAACCAGAGGACCAGGAAAGGTCTGCAGCACAAGCTTGTGCAGCGCCAGAGGGGAAAACAGACCCACCGGGGAGGAGGGGGGGGGACACAGATGTCACCACCACACGCCAAGACACATGCTCCAGTGGAACTTTTATTGCTGAAAATGAGGGCAAACTGCACAGAAATAATGTGGTGACCCCCGGCAGGCTGCTTTTGTGACAGCTGCTGGGGTCACACGGAGGCGACACAATCTGAAGCTAAGACAAGCTAAGAAGGAGTACTGAGGTTTTCCTCCCCACCCACCAGGGGCTTGACTCCCCCCTGCCCTGGCCCCAGCTCATTGTGGAGGAGGGAGATTTGCAGGCATGGTAGGCTTTCGAGATAAAGTCCTGTCTAGCACTTTCTTAGACCCTGGAAACTTTGAATGGGGGTCGGGGGATGGGTCTCCAATATAAAATTGCAGAGCTCATTTTGAAACCCTCCCTTCTACTCAAGGGGTAGGATTTGTTTTAGAACGGCCTACTCTCTTCTGGGATATTGGCCTGGACATGTGTAGATACCGGTTCAAACAGTAGCACGAGTTCCACAGTGCAGCTGTAGTGTATCCCTAAGCACAAAGGCATGCTTAGTCTGGCCAGGACAGCCTGCAGAGAAAGAAGTGATGGGTAGCACCAGGCCACAGCTGCTAAGACTTCCTTCCTCTCCCTCAGCATCTCTGGCTTGGCTCCGGCTTAGCTGGTCTGGCTTCAAGAACGCAACTGCAGTTAGCAGAGCCTGCTGGGTCTTGGTGGAAATTCTCACCCAGCAGGATTTAGGCAGCAAAGATAAACAGTCCTCTGGGGGGGGAGGGGGAGGTGACCACTGGGCTTGAACTCAGAGCCTGAGTATTGTCCCTGAGAATTTTATTTTCCTTAAGGCTGGCCCTCTACCATGTGAGCCATAGCTCCACTTCCCGCTTTTTGGTGTTATTTGGAGATAAGAGTCTCACAGACTTATCTGCACGGGCTGGCTTGGAACTGTGATCCTCAGATCTCAGCTAGGATGACAATGTGAGTCACTGGAGCCTGGCTAGAACAGCTTGTTTTTGTAGGAACTTCAGAAAAATCAGGAGCTGATGTCAAATTCTATATTCTAGGTTATCTTTCTAAACACATGGAAATGTTGTAGAACCTTCAGAACAACTTTCACCCTGCATGGACCACACACACACACACACACACACACACACTCTTCCAGACTCAGAGCATTTGTCAGCTACTCAGAAGGCTGGCATCTGAGAATCCAGGTTCAAAGCCAGCCCAAGCAGTCAAATCTGTGAAACTCTTTTCTCTAGTTAACCACCCAAACTCCAGAAGCAGAGACGTGGCTCAAGGGATAGAATACCAGCTTTAAGTGGACAAAAGCCCAATGGGAGAGGTCCTGAGTTCCAGTCCTAGCACAAAACTAACAAGCCAACATGCCAGACTCAGAAATTAGAGCCAGGATGGAAAGAGGGTGAGCAATACCTCACTTTCAATACCTCTTAGGGGGCCGGGAGTTTGGCCTAGTGGTTAAAGTGCTTGCCTAGCATGCACGAAGACCCGGGTTCGATTCCTCGGTACCACATACATAGAAAAAAAAGCCGGAAGTGATGCTGAGGCTCAAGTGGTAGAGCTCTAGCCTTGAGAAAGTCCAAGGACAGTGCTCAGGCCCTGAGCTCAAGCCCAGGACTGGCAAAAAAAAAAAATACCTCTTAGATGTTAAGTTACGAGAATAGATAGATGTAAGGGACCATTTGCATCTACCTCTTGCTTTGAAAAGTGAAAGATACAAATGCTTCGGAAATGATAAAGTAGAATTGGAAGGCATGTTTGGCAAAGAGAAGCCCTGAAAGTCGCCTATTATGACTGTGCTTTGCATCTATGCAATGTACATCCTTGGCTAGCCAGATCCATGCTCCGGGAATTGTTACAGGACGTGAGTGTGTGTGTTCCTCCAGCTCAATAAAGAACTAACAAGTAGCGTTTTAAGCCTTTTATTCCCATTCCTGCACAGGAAAGAGTCTAGATTTCTTTCTTTACATCGTCCTAATTCTCATCTTCATTTTTTTTTTCCCCATCCTTGCTAAAATTTCCACCTGATGAAATCCTTTTTTTTTTTTTAAATCATTCATGAGGTTTGAACTCAGAGCCTAGGCACTATCCCTGAGTCTCTTTGCTCAAGGCTAGAACTCTACCACTTTGAGCCACCTCTCCACTTCCAATGTTTTTAGGTGGTTAATAAGAGATAAGATTCATGGTCTTTTCTTCTTGGGTTGGCTTTGAACCTCAATCCTTATATCTCAGCCTCTTGAGTACCTAGAAATATAGGCTTTGGCCACCAGTGCTCAGCAAAATCCTCATTTTATTACCTAGGATTTTATATAAAAATATCAGGAAACTGAGGAAAACCCCTCAATCACTGTCCCGTCCAGCAGGACGTCAACTAGGGCCAAGAACCTAGAGGGAGGAATGAGAGGACAGGAGACTCGAAGAAGGCAGCAAGACAAGCGTTCTGATAAAGCTGCAAATTTTATTTTTCACACAGGGGTTTATATGCCTCTTCAGGAGAGGCAGGAGGGGGTTGGGGTATAGGAACTGCTCAGGGTAGGGGGTCAGGTAGTAGGATGTTTGCTCGGGTAGAGGCCAGGTGGTAGGATGTCTGCATATCAACGCAAGCAGGCATGTGTTGCTTAGTCACCTAATTCCAAGATGCAGGCACATTCTTACACTAAGAATTCAGGGAGGGGGAGAATGTCTCCAACATCTCCTGCCTTTATCTTAAAATAAGTGAGGGGCGAGGATTTAGGCAATATCTTAATTATGGAAGGCATTAATTTGAGAGGGGGGACAGAGGCCCTGATCCCTAGAAAGGAGGCCATGTTGAGCAAGAAGCAAGACACTGGCTGATGTGTCTGTCTTTCTGCTGAAGCCAAGCATCTTTTTGCAGGGGGAGGATTTTAATAGATGCCAACCTCCATGCTATGGGGCGTGTCCCGCAGGAGACCCAGACACTGATGGCTGTTCAGGCCTTTTCCTTGCAGTCTTAGCTGCACCTCACACAGATGCCTACACCTGTCAACTGCAGGTGTATATCCCTCGGGTGGGGATTATGGTCCCTCTGGGGGTCCCATAGTCCTCATACCCATTTAGCATCTCCCACGTCTAGGCTGTTCAGTACTGGATGGAAAATTCCCTTCACCCATCCAGAGTCACCATAATGGCTGCAACCACCTAGGGGACTTTGAGTTTAGCACAGAATGTCCCATCACCAAGAGTTTTTCCAGTCCTCTCAGGAAACGGCTGTGGGGTGGTGGTGGAATCAAGCAGGCCAGAATATGTGGCAGCAGCCTCGTCTCTCAGGAACTCCAATGGAATGTCACACCTCCTGCTGGGTTGCCTGCAAATTTCTGTGCAAACTGGTTAAAGCAGCTTAACCTAAGGCCTGACTTTGGTGAATTCTCCCAATGATTCCCTGGTTGCTTTTCCTGAACACACTTGTTTTTGCAGGCTGGCACCCCACTGGTTTTCAGGGCAATATAGGGTTGAGATTTCAAAGTAATACGAGGGTGACAACTTTTAGTAACCAGATTTCCTTTAAATGAGGCTAGGATTCTCTAGACAGGTTTAGAAGACTTGAACCTGTGGTCATTGCCATTCCCCACAAGTGCAGTCTCCACTCTTGCACACCTGTTACTACTCTTTGCCATCCCTCTAATTTATCCTGTCTCACTTTCCAAAAATGACTCTGGTGCCTTCATCTTAAGGGGAGTTGATGGGCGAAGATCCGTCTTCGATAACTTCTTCAAGCTGACTCAGGGGCGTTGTCTCTGTACTTGACCAGGGACCTTAAAAAGCTTAGCCTATTTTACCAAGGGGTTGCCAGGATTAGCTATCACGAACAATGATTTGCTCCAAATTTAACAACTGCACAAACCTTCTTTGGCTACAATAGTTTAGCTTACTTAGCACCCATTTGCAAAGGCATTTTCCTGATTGTCTCGGGAACTTAATCCCTGTGACTCTAACTATGCTTCAGTTGCCAGATCTAAACAGATCAATAGGGACACAAGCCTCAGATCCATAAACTTTCCTGAATTTGTGGCTGGTGTCAAATCAACCTTCACTCAGTTAGAACTTTAAACTACCCACTATCACAAATGATTGACAAGTTCCTGCCCAGTTATGAAAGGCACGGGCATTAGTAAGGCATGCTTACAAACTATTCTATGACCTCCCGGCTCTGATTAATTTTGAATAGCCAAGCACGAGTGACTCTAGGATCTGACACCATCTCTGCCATCCACGCAGAGGCTTTCTGCATCTGGATGCTTTATTGCTTTTGTCCCAGTAGTGTCTCTCCACACAGGAATGAACATCCCATTGGCATTTCACTTTGTTGGTTGCTGGACTTGAACTCGGGGCCTGGGCGCTGTCCCTCAATTCTCCAGCTCAAGACTAGCACTCTGCCACTTGGAACTCCAAAGCAACTCTGCCCCAGCATTCTGCTGGCAAATTAGACACCAGTCTCACAGGGACTTTGCTTTGCCCGGGCTGGCTTGAAACTGCAGCTTTCAGATCGATGAGTCCTACAAAAGGCCACTTTACTCCAATTAAAGCAACAAAGTGGTCAACACAGAAATAGTCTCTAAGCATGATCTTACCTGGAACCGTTGGGGCCTGACCTCCATCTCTGAGGCCTGATTCCAGCTCAGCTGCAATTGAAGGGCTTTGGCCAGGCATTCACTCCTTGCATACCTCTCTTAAGGCATCTCTGTGTACGTGACTTGATTGAACCCCCCGCAGCTCCGTGGGGATCTCGCAGCAGCTCAAGTCTTGCGCGCTTTCCTGCACCTGTCCCACCCAGTACCTGAAAGCCCCACCCAGACCCTTAGTGGTGGTAGCACAGTGGCCCTCTTCCTATTGGCTAGCTTCCCAGTTCCCACCTTCTCCTACCCCAACAGTATATAACTAATTGTCTGACGCAATAAAGGCATGAGAGCATCGGAAAACATGAGATCAGCAGAGATCAGCAGAGAGATCTGATGCGCTTTCATGGTTTACATTGCTCCTGACTCAGTGTGGTTTTTTTCTTCCCCAGTAATTGGGGGAGGGCTGGGTCATCGACACTTACCATCTCGCTCAGCTCCCGGGGGACTACAGGCTGGCCCCGTGTGTCCCTCCCCATTCCTGAGTTGCTGCCCCAGAGAGAAGCAACAAATCTGGATTAAAAAGTTAGCAAGACTCCACCTGAATGAATGAACTGAGTGAGGTAGTATATGACAGTGATCCCAGCAAGGTAGGAAGCATAGAGCCTGGATTCTCCTGCCTCTGCCTCCTGAGTGCTGGGTCCCAGCATGCCTGGTCACCCAGGTTCCACTCTGAGTAGCTGCAGACTTCCCCCATCATGGTGCTGGCTGTCAGAGATAAATACTCCCCTTATTATAGCTTTAGGGCAGAAGCCAGGCTGGTTCTGCCCTGATAAACTGTCTCTGGGAAAGGTCCTGTGACCCACAAGGCCTGGACTTGGGGCCTATGTGCTAGGACCTCCCCTTCACCATATTAAGCCCTTGGGAGAAGGGAAGGCCCACTGCACCAGAGGCTAGGCATCCCAGGAGAGGCAAAGTCCCTCCAGCCCACCTGCCTCCCAGAGGCCAAGGGTGGGAGAGGGATGCTTCAGGTGGTCCTGGCCAAGGCAGGGGAATGAGAGGCACATTAAGGTCACAGACACCAATCACTTCTGCTTGGGGATAGGCAACAGTAGGCTGGATCTGGACCTGAGGAGAGAGGAGAGGAAGAAGAGGGAGGGGAGAGGGAGGAGAAAAGCAGGGGTCGGCTAGTTTGGGGGGAAGGTAATAGGCAGGAGTAGTCTAGCTCTAGCTCTGGAAGAGCCCAACATTTCTACCCATTAGACTCTCCTGGGGAGAGGGGCACTGAACTCACACCTGTAACCCTAGCTATTCAGGAAGCTGAGATCTAAGGATGACAGTTCAAGGTCAGCCTGAGGGTAAGGAAATCCTAAAGACTCTTATCTCCAATTACCCAGGAGAAAATGGGAAATATCTCCTGGAGATTGGGACACCAGCAAAGTGGAGCTAGAGCCTTGTAGAGGCCAGACTTGAGGACATTGTGCAGTGTCTGCACAGGTGGCAGAGGCTAGGCAGCCAGGGAGTAGACAAGGGCCCAGGCCTGCTGTTTGCTGTCCAAATATGCACAACTCAGGCTTCTGCACAGAGCTGCAGCAAATGGTAAGGGCCTGCCCTGTCCAGCAGGCAGACCGCGGACTGTGCAGGGCCAGGACCAAGACTGCCTGCCCACCTGTGGGAGTCTTGCCAGATGGACAGTCATATGGACAGAGGCTCAGTGCAAAGGCAGCCAGCACCCAACCGTTGGCCGGGGCTGTGCCCTCAGGGAAGTGTCCTGGGCCTATGTTCCTCTCAGGAGTGCAGGTGCCTAGCTATTCCCCTTAGCAGGTCCTACAGAAGTCACAGTAAGAGCCTGTCCAGGCAGGTGGGGAGCCTTCTGTGCCTTCTCCCCAATGGCTTCTGGTTGAAAAAGGGGTCAGGCCTGGGCTCCTGGGACCTCTTAGAGCAGAGGGAGCAAGAGCACCCCAGAGAAGGGGAGGCGGGCTCCCATTTCTGCATGAACATGCGACCTTGGGTTAAACAGCCACCATCTCTGAAAACTGGCATGGCATCAGTTTAAACAGTACCAAGGGTGGGCTGGGAATTTGGCCTAGTGGTAGAGGGCTTGCCTAGCATGCCTGAAGACCTAGGTTTGATCCCTTGGTATCACATACATAGAAAAAGCTGGAAGTGGTGCTGTGGCTCAAGTGGTAGAGTTCTAGCCTTGAGAAAACTCAAGGACAGTGCTCAAGCCCTGAGCGCTAGTTCTGGACTAGCAAAGAAAAAAAGTACCAGGGGTTGGGTGGGAAAGGGAGCAGGCAGCTGTGGCTCACATCTGTAATCTTAGCTACGCTTAGGAGACTGAAATCTGGAGAATTGAGGCTCAAAGTTGACTTGGGCAGAAAAGCCCAAGAGACTTTCTCTTCAATTGTGTAACTAGCAAAAAGCAAGGCTGGTGGCATGGCTCAAGTGCCAGCCCAGTAAGAATTTGAGGAACTAAATTCAAACCCTTAGAATTGGTGGTACACATACAGCAAGAAAGAAGGGGGGGGCAAGGAAGGAAGGAAGGAAGGAAGGAAGGAAGGAAGGAAGGAAGGAAGGAAGGAAGGAAAAAAGAAAGGGGGAAAGCACATAGGGACATGTTTTTAAAGTATGTTGTATAGCCACCCAGAGAGCTATCACCATTATGTCATGTTTATTTGTGACTAAGCAATACAATCACTTTCCATTCAGATATGGGGAGCAGTTCTATCAAGACCCCTACTGAAGCAGGCCATGGTAATTCATGCTTGTAAACCCTAGTTATTCCAGAGGTAGAGATCTGAAGGATGGTGGTTGGAGGTCAGCTCAGTAAAGAAATCCTCAAGACCTCCTCTCAACCAATGAAAAGCTGGACAGGTGATTCATATCTTTCACCCCATAGTTAGCTTAATTAAATAGGAAACTCTTGGTCCATATACACACCATGAGAAAAAGTGAGAGCCTATCTCAAACTAGGGAATACCAAAAAAAAAAGGAAGGGGATGGAGGAATTAAACCCAGGGCTTCATGCACACTAGGCAAGTACTCTACCACTAAGCCACATTCCCAGTTCTCTATGAGACTTTTATCTCCAATTAACTACCAAAAAGCCAGAAATGGAGCTATGGTTTAAGTGATTAAGCACAAGCTAAAGGACAGTGCCCAGGCCCTGAATTCAAGTCCTAGTACACACACACACACACACACACACACACACACACACACAATGATGTCACAGTTCCTATGCCTCAGTGGCTGAGCTTGGAGAACTCAGATTCATTACTTCAAGGGCCATTGCCTTACCCTTGTGAGAGAGGAGATGGGCCAGTGGTGACCCCAGCCCCAGAGGCCTGGACATGCCCCCCAGGTTCCTATAGTACACAAGGGGTCAGGATATGTTTATTAGAAGCTTTATAGCAGCGGGTTTCCTTCAGATGTGACCTGGTACTTCCCTGCACCTTAAGTGTGAGGGGATGTGAGACTCACATCTACACTCAGCCCTGACTTTCAGATTCAGTGTGTTTCCATTTCTGAAAAAAATCCTGCTGCCCCAGACCAGCCAGAACTCTAGCCTTGTACCTAATCAGGGCTCCCCTCCCAGACTGCCTGCTGTGAACTCAGTGATCATGTCCCAACTCTAGACTAGGACCTATAGAAAGCTATGAGGCATGAGTAACGTGTGTGTGCACGCACCAGTACTGGGGCTTGAACTTTGAACTTGAGGCATCTCACACTGTCACTCAGCTTTCTTTCTTCCTTTTTTTTTTTGTTGGTCCTGCAGCTTGAACTCAGGACCCTGGCATTATCCCTGAGCTTTTGAGCACACGGCTAATGTTCTACCACTTTGAGCCACAGTGCCACTTTCGGTTTTCTGATGGTTAATTCGAGATACAAGTCTCATCGACTTTCCTGCCCTGGCTGGCTTTGAACCACAATCCTCAGATTTCAGCCTCCTGAATAGCCAGGGTTACAGATGTGAGCAGCCAGTGCCTGGCTTGACTTTTTAAAAAAATAGCCCGAGTATCTGCCACCCCACTCAATTCCTCCACAGCTCCCCCAGCCTGGGACAAAGAAGCTGAAGACCCTGGCGGGAGGCTGTGTATTCCACCTCACCTTTTGTCTCCTTGGTGCTGGGGTCTCTTGGGGTGAGAAGGCCTCAGACCTGCCCACCCCCACAAGGAGCCTTCCTGCCACTGCTGTCCCCCCATGATGGGGACATGGTGACGGGACTCATTTCCTCGTGAGCCACCCAGGCTATTTTCAGACAATTGTTGGAAAGCAAGTCCCAGCCTCCAGCCAGCGCTGCCTCCCTGGCTTCTGCTTGCTGGCTGGGGCCTGGCCCTGGCTTGGCCAGGCTGGAGGCTGGCTGACTTGGGGGTGTTGAATATCAGCAGTCCCAGCCCATTTTTTCTGGGCACCAGCTGATGGGGACTGGCTAGCCTTCCTCTCCAGGTGACTATGGGGTTTCTGCATGGCAAGCTGTTGGCAGGTTCCAGCTTCTGCCCTGGTGTTCAGGAATGTTCTCAAGCAGAGAAAACTTCTCATACTGTCCCTGGCATGAAAATGGGTGCCTGGCACCCCTGTAGGGACAAAGGCATGTGTCCCCATACAGCTGTGATACTCAGGGGGGTTGCACCTATGGGGAAGCCCCCTGGGCTAACACACTGTTTCTTTTCTTTCTAAGTTTAATCTCATGTCTTTATTTTATGCCCATCTTGGGCCTTGCAACAGCAATCTTTACATCTCAGCCTCCTGAGTAGCTAGGATGACAGGTGTGTGCCACCGTGCCTGGCTTAGATTTCTAAATTTTACCAGCAGATACTGGGCCTGTGTCGGAGACATTCTCCCCCTCCCTGAATTCTTAGTGTAAGAATGCGCCTCCATCTTGTAATTAGGTTACTAACCAACACATGCCTGCTTGCGTTGATATGCAAACATCCTTCCACTTGGCCTCTACCCAGAGCAGGAGCAAACATCCTACTACCTGACCCCCTACCCCGAGCAGTTCCTACACCCCAACCCCCTCCTGCCTCTCCTGAAGAGGCATATAAACCCCTGTGTAAAAAATAAAATTGCAGCTTGATCAGGATGCTTGTCTTGCTGCCTTCTTCATGTCTCCTGTCCCTTTCATTCCTCCCTCCAGGTTCTTGGCCCTAGTTGACGTCCCGCTGGACGGGACAAATGGCGCTCAATGTGCGGCTCGAGTGCCTGTGAGGCTGAGGAACGCTGTCTTCCAGGAAAACTTGGATCCAAGTGATTGTGTGACCAGCTCGGAGTGGCCCGCCCAACACATCTCGGTCAGCACTGAGAGTGGAGACGGTGCAAGGTAAGTGACTGGCCATGGGACAGGCATCATCGTCACAGGAGTTGTTCATCTCAGATTTAAGAGAGGCTCTTAAGACATGAGGAACTCAGGTTAAAAAGGAAGACTTAAAGGCATTTTTTTAAGCGCGTGGAGGATTTATGTCCTTGGTTCTCCCAAGAAGGGACGATTAATGAGGTTAAATGGCAAAGAGTTGGAGAGTGTTTATTGCAATTGTGGTCAAATAAGGAAAATGCAGCATAGTGCATGCTTGGCCATGTACACTGTAAATAGCCTTTACCAAATGTGTTTGACAAGGAATTGTTTTTATGTAGATAAAATGATCATTGATCTTAAAGACTGCCTTTTTTACACCCTGATGATATTTTGTTGGCGGCTCAGGACAGGCCAGATCTACTTTCTAAAGCCTTTCTTAACCTTGGCTTGCAAATAGCTCCTGATAAAGTCAATTTCGTGTTGACTGCCTCCATACCCTTAGATATTCAATGGCTCAGGCCTTATTTAAAATTGCCTAATAATATCCTTTTGCCCCTCAATGATATTCTGCGAGGAGACTCTGACCTCTCCTCCCCCCACAAGCTTACAGAAGGACTGCCTCCACACCCTGTCCCTGAGGGGCTACAATCGCCTGCCTCCCAGCTCCTAGAAACTGCTGCAGGCCCCAGCTCCCGGGTGTAGCTGGCCTAGCAGCATCTTAGCAATTGGCAAACTCCTTGTCCTGGCCAGAGCCATCCAGCCGCTGCTCTTAAAGAGGACCTGCCCTATAATCTCTAGGGAGAGACAAGATACGGATGTTGTGACATTCTATGATGACTGCATTAGTTATGAAAAAAATTAGCATAGAACTGCTCCCCCAATTTTAGAGACCACAGTCTAATCGCATGGGGAGCATGGCCTATTGGTGGGAAAAACAATTGGAGCTACTAAAATTAATAAGGATCAGGCAAATACAAGTTTCAAATACAGGTTTCTCCCTATAGTAAATATGCCCATGAGAGCCACCCGACCAGGGCTCCCAAGTCTTTCATCAATTCCTAATAATTTGTATATTTATGCTATTGAGATAAAAGATTGCTTTTTTCTAGAAACAGTGGTTTTCCTTTAACAACCTTTTTTTGTAAAAGATGCCCAGGTGAAAAGCAAAGGCCTCTGGAGGTAAGTAGAAATCGGCCAACCCCCTGTATGTCTGTGTTTTGTTTTGTTTTTAAGAAAGTGCACTGTGGTCCTAAAACAGAGAGAAAAGAAAGCTGGACGCAGCAAGGTCTGTAAGGCCTGGGTGGTCAAGGGACGCCTTGACCCCCCTTCTGGGTTTCTTGTGGATAACAGGGAATTCCTGAGAGTCCCACCAGCAAGACTTGTCTAAATCTAAAAATAGCTGTTTGGTGAAAACATTCATCTGAGCTCATGTTTTTGTGTTAAGTGTATCTGATTAAGTCCAATTTTCTTGTTATATGTCAATGTCTGATTTTGTTTCAGAGCCTTTTGTAGGTATGTTAGGATGGCCTCTGTCTGCCAGCTGGTAGTTTAAGGCCAGGCATGCCATCAAAAGTTTAGGAGTCTCTTAAAAGTCTCTGCTTCTGTCTTGTTCGTGTTACATAGTTTTCCTTGTCCAGTTTTGTCTTTAAAATTGGTACCAGTTCTAAATGTGGATCCTTATGGTTTTTCTGCGTGTACTCAAGCACACATCCTTATTATCTATTTGAATATTTCTGGGAAGTAAAAGTTTTGGCCCCACTCGGGCCTGGTAAGGCCCCTCCCAATCAGTTGAGGTGAGCAGAGGCCAGACAAAGCAGCTATAGGCTTTGTCTAGTTTCCTTTTTCCTACAACCTGCTGAAGTGACAGTCTGGAGACAGTTGGTGGCAGGACACAAACTTCAGTCTTAGTTCTCCTAAGTTTAAGACTCCCACCCAACTTTCATCTGTAAAAGGTATTATGGTAATATGTCTAATATCAGAAACTAGCTCTGAAAAAATAAATTTCAATAGTCGCTTTGTTAAAAAGCTTTGTTTTAAAACTTGGTTGTCACCCACAAGAATAAGATTAGCAAAAAACCCTCATGATACTAAAATTTCCGGAAAATGAACAGCCGATATTAATTTTGCGCGCTTTAAGATCTTTGAGTATGAATGTGTGTGTGAATGGGTGTGAGTGAACATGTTCAAGGTTAAATTGTCAGCATGCTATGTAAAACAATGGATAAATTTATACTTAAACACAAAGGCAATTGGGTAAATCTAAGTTTAAACTTCAAGAAAAGTATGAGGTTTAAATATTTCCTATGTCTCAAAGGATCATTGCATTGTTTTAAAGAGAAACTGGTAAAAAGTATTTTTCTAAAGATCCTGAAATCTGCATTTTAAAAATCTGGTATTGCAATGCATACAGCTGTTTACATTGTAAATATTGTATCCTGTTTAGCACAGAGGTATTAGGGAATTTGGAATTTATTACTTTAAGTTTGGAGACATGTTGTCCCGTCCAGCGGGACGTCAACTAGGGCCAAGAACCTAGAGGGAGGAATGAAAGGGACAGGAGACATGAAGAAGGCAGCAAGACAAGCGTTCTGATCAAGCTGCAAATTTTATTTTTCACACAGGGGTTTATATGCCTCTTCAGGAGAGGCAGGAGGGGGTTGGGGTGTAGGAAACGCTCGGGGCAGGAGGTGGGGTAGTAGGATGTTTGCTCCTGCTCTGGGTAGAGGCCAGGTGGTAGGATGTTTGCATATCAATGCAAGCAGGCATGCAGGCACATTCTTACACTAAGAATTCAGGGAAGGGGAGAATGTCTCAGACATATCCTCCCTAAACCTTAAAATAAGTGAGGGGCGAGGATTTAATCTGAGTGGGGGAACAGAGGCTCTAATAGAAAGGAGGCCATGTTGAGCAAGAAGCAAGACACATTGGCTGATGTGTCTTTCTGCTGAGGATGCCAACTTATCGGGCGCGTCCCGCAGGAGCTCAGGAAACAGCTGTGCGGTGGTGGTGGAATCAGGCAGGGCAGAATATGTGGCAGCAGCTTCATCTCTCAGGAACTCCAATGGAATGTCACACCTCCTGCTGGATTGCCTGCAAATTTCTGCGCAAACTGGTTAAAGCAGCTTAACCTAAGGCCTGACTTCAGTGAATTCTCCCAATGATTCCCTGGTCCCTTTATCTAAAGGGGATTGATGGGCGAAGATTCATCTTCTATAACTTCTTCAAGCTGACTCAGGGGCGTTGTCTCTGTACTTGACCAGGAACCTTAAAAAGCTTAGCCTATTTTACCAAGGGGTTGCCAGGATTAGCTATCAGGAACAATGATTTGCTCCAAACTAGAGATCATATTCAACATTTAACAACTGCACAAACCTTTTTTGGCTACAGTAGCTTAGTTTACTTAGCACCCATTTGCAAAGGCATTTTCCGGATTGTCTGGGAAACTAAATCTCTGCAACCTTAAACAATGCTTTAGTTGTCAGATGTAAACAGATTAATAGAGACACAAGCCTCAGATCCACAAACTTTCCTGAATTTGTGGCTGGAGTCAAATCAAACTTTACTCAGTTAGAACTTTAAACTACCCACTATCACAGATGATTGACAAGTTCCTGCCCAGTTATGGAAGGCACAGGCATTAGTAAGGCATGCTTACAAACTATTCTATGACCTCCCGGCTCTGATTAATTTTGAATGGCCAAGCACGAGTGACTCTAGGATCTGACACCATCTCTGCCATCCACGCAGAGGCTTTCTGCATCTGGATGCTTCGTTGTCTCAGTAGTGTCTCTCCACACAGGGATAAACATCCCACTGGCATTTCACTTGCTTGGTTGCTGGACTTGAACTCGGGGCCTGGGCACTGTCCTTCAGCTCTCCAGCTCAAGGCTAGCACTCTGCCACTTTGAGCTCCAAAGCAACTCTGCCTCAATTAGCACTCTGCTGCCAGATTAGACACCACAGGGACTTTGCTTTGCCCGGGGTTGGCTCAAAACTGCAGTTTTCAGATCAGTGAGTCCTACAAAAGGCCACGTTACTCCAATTAAAGCAACAAAGTGGTCAACACAGAAATAGTCTCTAAGCATGAGCTTACCTAGAACCTGGTAAAAGCCAAAGTTACATCTGAATAAGGATTGCTGTCCTTCTCCATGAGCCAGCTGGAAGTTGCTATAAGGTAACTTACAAGAGCAAGCTGAAATAGCAATTAAGCAATTACTTAATTACTTTGGTAGTCCTAATTTTCCTTTTTTCTCTTTCTTCAAACATTTAAGACAACTTCACTTTCAAATATTGTTTAGAAACCCATTTCCAATGTTCTTAAAAACTTTTGCTGAACAATTAACACCTTAACCTTTATTTGCAATTGAAAAACCTTTAAGGGCACAAAGAACTCCTTTTGTTTCCAGGCCCCCTAGGGCTCAAGGCACTCCCTTTGCCTTTTAGAAAAGGCCCTTTTTTTTTTTTTTGCAGTTTAGATTACTGTCTAGAACTCCAACAACATTTTAAACTCAAATAACAGTTTTTCCCTAATGCAAGAACTATAGACATCAGTGCACCAAAAGTCTAAGTCTGGACTTCCTTTTTTTTTTTTTTAAATACACCCAATTGCATGGAGATAAACCTTTAAACATTCCTTTAAAATACTAATCACAGGGCCTAGTGGAGTTTGGCCTAGTGGTTAAAGTGCTTGCCTAGCATGCATGAAGACCCGGGTTCGATTCCTCGGTACCACATACATAGTAAAAAGCCGGAAGTGGTGCTGAGGCTCAAGCGGTAGAGCTCTAGCCTTGAGAAAAGTCCAAGGACAGTGCTCAGGCCCTGAGCTCAAGCCCAGGACTGGCAAAAAAAAAAATACTAATGACATTATCCACATTTTACCATTAGATTTCTAGTGTCAGTTTGCAAGAAAAGACAGACAGGCAAAGTTTCTGACGTTAATGAACAATTTTACATTTAAATCTCTAATACATGTCTCCGAACTTTAACTTAAAGTAATAAATCCCAAATTCCCTAATACCTCTGTGAACAGGATACAATGTTTACAATGTAAAAACTGTATGCATTGCAGTACCAGATTTTAGAAAAATACTTTTTACCAGTTTTTCTTTAAAACAATGCAATAATCCTTTGAGACATAGGAAACCTTCAAACCTAATTTTCTTGAAGTTTAGACTTAGATTTACCCAATTGTCTTTGTGTTTCAAATATGAGCTCAACCATTGTTTTACTGACAATTTAACCTTGAACATGTTCACTCACACCCATTCGCACACACATTCATACCCAAAGATCTTAAAGCGCGCAAAATTAATATCGGGCGTTCATTTTCTGGAAATTTTAGTATCATGAGGGTTTTTTGCTAATCTTATTCTTGTGGGTGACAACCAAGTTTTAAAACAAAGCTTTTTAACAAAGCGACTATTGAAATTTATTTTTTCAGAGCTAGTTCCTGATATTAGACATATTACCATAATACCTTCTACAGATGAAAGTTGGGTGGGAGTCTTAAACTTAGGAGAACTAAGACTGAAGTTTGTGTCCTGCCACCAACTGTCTCCAGACTGTCACTTCAGCAGGTTGTAGGAAAAAGGAAACTAGACAAAGCCTACAGCTGCTTTGTCTGGCCTCTGCTCACCTCAACTGATTGGGAGGGGCCATACCAGGCCCGAGTGGAGCCAAAACTTTTTACTTCCCAGAAATATTCAAATAGATAATAAGGATGTGTGCTTGAGTACACGCAGAAAAACCATAAGGATCCATATTTAGAACTGGTACCAATTTTAAAGACAAAACTGGACAAAACAAAAAAAAAATACCCAAGGAAAACTATGTAACACGAACAAGACAGAGAAGCAGAGACTTTTAAACAGAATCAGACATTGACATATAACAAGAAAATTGGACTCAATCAGATACACTTAACACAAAAACATGAGCTCAGATGAATGTACTCTCAGGTATGCCCTGTTATCGATAAGAAACTCAGAAGTGGGGTCAAGGCATCCCTTGACCACCCAGGCCTGTTTCAGGCCCATAGTACACTTTTTTATTTATTTATTTATTTTTAAAATAAAACAAAACAAAACGGACAGGGGGTCAGCCGATTTCTACTTACCTCCAGAGGACTTTGCTTTTCACCTGGGCATCTTTTACAAAAAAGGTTGTTAAAGGAAAACCAATGTTTCTAGAAAAAGCAATCTTTTTATCTCAATAGCATAAAATATACAAATTATTAGGAATTGATGAAAGACTTGGGAGCCCTGGTTGGGTGGCCCCATGAACATATTTACTGTAGGGAGATCATGAAGAAACCTGTATTTGAAACTTGTATTTGCCTGATCTTTATTAATTTTAGTAGCTCCAACTGTTTTTCTGGCCAATAAGCCACTGCTCCCTATGCGATTAGACTGTGGCCTCTAGAATTGGGGGAGCAGTTCTATGCCAATTTTTTCATAACTAATGCAGTCACCATAGAATGTCACAACATCCATATCTCTCCATAACAGTGGCTGAATGGCTCTGGCCAGGACAGGGGGCATGCCAATTGCTAAGATGCTGCTGGGCCAGCTACACCCAAGAGCTGGGGCCTGTGGCAGTTTCTGGTTGCTGGGATCTTAAGGCCTGAGAGGATTGCTGATGAGCCAGGCTTTGGAGGATGGTTTTGGCCCAGGGCGAATTAGGCCCATTTTTGGAGACTGCTTTCTTAAGTTCTTTTAGGGTGGGTCTATTGCCCCCAGGGTTAGCATTTATCAAGCATGGTGGGGAGGAGTAAAATGGCAGCTTGACCCTCCCTTTCTGCTCAAGGGAGGAGTTGCTGCAATATGGCGGGTTAACCTCCTCTTCTGGTTTAACACAAGGTGAAGCCCGCTCTGCCCCCCAATTGTCTGCCGCAAATTCCAGGGCAGGAGCACTTGGTGAAGGGCTCTGGGGCCCGATCCCAGGATCAAAGGGGCCCAAAAATTCCTCCTCAGGGCGAGGCTCTAAAACCTGAGCAGCGGGAGGGCCAACCCTCCACAACTCTGAGCACTCCTTATTTAAAGTTTCCTTGGCCCTAGATGCCTTAAGGGCAGACAAGGTCGGAGAGACCCCGAGGGGAGGATCCTCTCCCAAGTTAATCTTCCTCCTTCTCACCAGGAGATATATGCAGTCCCATGTGGCCCAATTGAAAAGAATGGCCACCATTAACACAGCGCATGTTAAGGCCTCCCAGAGATCTGAAATCTCCATACCTCTGCTTTTAAATCTAGACGCTGTGAGCATCGGGTAATTTTGTAGATCTGACCTGTCCTAAGCCGCCAAAAAAATAGTATCAGAGTGTAGGGAAATTGTAAAAAAGCAATCTTTTAAGATCAATGATCATTTTATCTACATAAAAACAATTCTTGTCAAACACATTTGGTAAAGGCTATTTACAGCATACATGGCCAAGCATGCACTATTTACAGTTTCAAGCAGAAAATGTTCCTTATTTGACCACAATTGCAATAATTACATGAAAATTTAAACAGTTCCCAAATCTTTGCCATTTAAACTCGTTAATCGTTCCCTCCTTGGGGAACTAAGGACATAATTCTCCTAGGTAATCGAAAAATGCCTTTGAATCTTTCTTTTTAACCCAAGTTCTTTGTATCTTAAGAGCCTCTCTTAAATCTGAGATGAACAACTCCTGTGACGATGATGCCTGTCCCATGGCCAGTCACTTACCTTGCACCGTCTCCACTCAGTGTTGACCGAGATGTCTCGGGTGGGCCACTCTGAGCTGGTCACACAATCACTTGGATCCAAGTTTTCCTGGAAGACAGCGTTCCTCAGCCTCGCGGGCACTCGAGCCCCACGTTGGGCGCCATTTGTCCCATCCGGCAGGACGGCATGCAGGCACATTCTTACACTAAGAATTCAGGGAAGGGGAGAATGTCTCCGACAAAGATATTGCCTAAATCCTTGCCCCTCACTTATTTTAAGATGAAAAGAGGAGATATCAGAGACATTCTCCCCCTCCCTGAATTCTTAGTGTAAGAATGTGCCTGCATCTTGTAATTCGGTCAATAGGCAACACATGCCTGCTTGCATTGATATGCAAACATCCTACCACCTGGCCTCTACCCAGAGCAGAAGCAAACATCCTACTACCGGGCCCCCTGCCCCGAGTGGTTCCTATACCCCAACCCCCTCCTGCCTCCCCTGAAGAGGCATATAAACCCCTGTGTAAAAAATAAAATTTGCAGCTTGATCAGAAGCTTGTCTTACTGCCTTCTTTGTGTCTCCTGTCCCTTTCATTCCTCCCTCTAGGTTCTTGGCCCTAGTTGACGTCCCGCTGGACGGGACAGGCCTGGGTTATGACCTGGGTGCTCCAGGGTCCCATCCCAGCCCCTACCCACAGCTCCTCATCTGGCACCCAGCATGTATAGCCATCTCTGACAATGTACAATGCACAGGAGGCCAGGGAAGGCAGCACCTCTGAGCACACATTGCCCAGGTAAGAAAACTGAGTCCAGGAAGGACCAGCCTAATACCACAGGCATTACATGATGAACCAGAACTCGACTCCAGATATCTCTGCGCCAGGCATGGAGTTGTGGTTAGGTGGTGGTGACCAGCTGGACCCAGGGGAGGCCAGCAGGGTAGAAAGGGGCTGTTTCTCTACAGTTGGACCCTATCCCTGGCCTCCTCATCCCTCCCATCCAGTCCCTGGTGGAAGTAATCAAATTCCCAGCTTCTGGGGCTGCTTGTTTCACAGCCGACCTTGAGGCCAACTTATAGAAAGCAAAGGTACAGAGCTGTGTGGCTGGGTGAGGTCAGCAACTCTGGGATCTGAGAGCTAAGAGAGCCAGAGGATCCATCACATCATTTCTAGATGTGCAAAAGAATCAAACCTGGCATGGGAGTTTATGCCTGTTATCCCAGCTCCTCAGGGTGCATAAAGAGGAGGGACAGGGTCTACCCTAGACATAAATTCCAGATCCTGTCTGAAATATAATGAAAGTTGAAAGGGCTGGAGATGTGGCAGCCCTGCAGACAATGGCTGCATTATGGAATCAGTTCAGTATTTATCCACAGAGTAATAGATAATGAAAATGTGGTATATGTACTAAATGGAATACTATTCAGCCACAAAGAAGGAAATAATAAGGAATAGGAGATCAACATGTTAAATGAAAGCATTCTCATAAATATCACCTTTTACTTGCAGAAGTAAGGAGAAAAGAAAATAAACCAACAAACTCATGGAAGGAAAAGGGGAGTAGAATGGGGGCAGAGAAAGAGGGCTAAAAATTTGATTGAGGGATACTACATGCAAGTCTGGGAATGTCACCAGGGAAGCCCTTACTCTGTCAAGTACTGTTGGGGACTGACTGTGGGGTCAGTGACCGTGACTGTGGGGTCAGTGACCTTGGACCCGCACAATTGAGTACACAAGGAAGTAAGCTCTTATCATGATTTTGGGCTGTGTCAATAGCTTCTCATTTAACCTGTTTGGGACTTGATAGCTTCTCATTCAACCTATTTCAGACTTGATACTGTTTGTACGAATGTAGCCCCTGGCAGTTCCCTAGTTTAAAGAAGTGTATTTAAGATTGAGAACTGGAAATAAACTGGGCTACGGTCTTGGGCTACAGGCTTCTTAAGCTGTGGCTCCTGATTTGGGCTGTAGCCCTCCTGAACCCCATCTGTTTGTCTCTCTTCTATTTTTTCCTAGTCCTTGCCCCCTATTTCAGGAATCCCAATCTGCGAACCCTGGTTTGCTGCCGGTTGGCCCCGGCAAAGTACTTTAAGCTAACAGGGCAGGGAATTTGGCCTAGTGGTAGAGTGCTTGCCTAGCATGCACAAAGACCTGGGTTCGATTCCTTAGTAACACATACATAGAAAAAAAAAAGCTGGAAGTGGTGCTATGGCTCTAGTGGTAGAGCACTAGCCTTGAGAAAGCCCACGAACAGTGTTCAGGCCCTGAGTTCAAGCCCTAGGACTGGCAAAAAAAAAAATACTTGTTCAGTCTAGGGGGCTGGGAGTGGTAGAGTGCTTGCTTAGCATGCACGAAGCCTTGGGTTTGATTTCTCAGTACCACATACACAGGAGAAGGTGGAAGTGGTGCTGTGGTTCAAGTGGTAGAGTGCTAGCCTTGTGAAAACTCAAGGACAGTGCCTAGAACCTGAGTTCAAACCCCAGGACTGGTAAAAAAAAAAAAACTGGTTCAGTACAAAAAGCAACATTGAGCAGGGTATCAGTGGCTCACCCTATTATACTAGCTACTTGGGAGACTGAGATCTGAAGATCGAGGTTCAAGTCACCTGGGGCAGGAAAATCTATGAGCTTCATATCTTCAATGAACCACCAAAATGCCAGGAGTGGAGCTGTGGCTCAAGTGGTAGAGCACTAGCCTTGAACAAAAAATCAAGCGAAGCTGAGCAGGGGTGGCTCACTCCTGTAATCCTAGCTACTCAGGAGACTGAGATCTGGGGATGGAGGTTCAAAGCCAGCCTGAGTAGGAAGGTTCTTAAGACTCTTATCTTAATTAACCACCAGAAAAATGGAAGTAAAACTGAGGCTCAAAGTGGCAGAGCACTAGCCTTGAGCAAAAAAGCTCAGGGACAGCGCCCAGGCCCTGAGTTCAAGCCCCAGAACTACTGCCCACCCCCACAATCCTAGCAAGGGGCCAAATCCCCAGTACAGCAGCACCAAAAACAAACAAATAAACAATAAGTAACAAAATGGGATCTGCAGCTTGGATATTGGGACCTAATGATGGCTGCCAGGCCCCACTTCCTATCTCTTTCCAACCAGCCCAGGCCTCTGCCAGCTCTCTCCCTCCTGGAAGTGGCTAGATGGGTGGCAGAGTGATGCTGGCCTCCAATCTGCTGCCATCCGGGGACTCATGGGGTCCCAAGCACCCCAGCCATCCCAGACCCTGGATGGTGACATGGTCCCGGGCGTGGCCTACCTTCCTCTGCCACATGGAGGCTCTGGACTGTGGTGGGCATAAAAGAAGACTGTTCCCCCAGAGCAGAGGTTCCCCGAGTTGGCCTGTGAGTGGTGGCAGGCATGCTCACTGCACCCCAGTTTCCCCCTGCAGCCCCAGGCTGGCTGATGATGGCAGCTGCTTCCTGGCATCAGGCAGTTAAACCACAGCAGCTGCAGGTGTGCCCAGCTCCTCTCCTGCTCGCCCCTGGACCCTGGCAGCTTCTGGGGGCCCCTAGGGCTCACCTTCCCTGGGCACAGCCTCAATAAGACCACAGCATCCCAGACAGAGCCTGATAGGATAAAGTGGCTTTTGGTCTTATTGGCAGTCCTGGAAGAGGGTCTTGGAGGGTCGGCATGCTGGTTGAACTCAGGGTCTCCTGTTTACTAGGCAGGTATTCTACTGCTGAGCCATGCCTCCAGTCCTGTTTTGTTTTTTGCTGGTCCAAGGGCTTGAACTCTGAGTTTGGGTGCTATCCCTGCTCTCCTTTTGCTCAAGGCTAGCGCTCTACAGTGCCACTTCTGGCTTTTTTTCCCCCCTGGGGCTTGAACTCAGGGCATGAGCACTGTTCTTGGGCTTTCTCAAGGCTAGCACTCTATCATTTGAACCACAGCACCACTTCTGGCTTTTTCTGTGTATTCAGTACCTCGGAATTGAACCCAGGGCTTCATGCATGTGAGGCTGGACTCTACCCACTAGGCCATGCTCCTGGCCCTTGGCTTTATTTATTTATTTATTTATTTAGTGTGTGTGTGTGTGTGTGTGTGTATGTGTGTGTGTGTGTGTGTGTTCAACTGGTGATAAGTCTAATGGACTTTCCTGCCCAGGATAACTTCGAACCCCGATCTTCAGATCTCAGCCTCCTGAGTAGCTAGGATTACAGGAGTGAGCCACTGGTGCCTGGCCTCAGCCCTGTTGTTTTGCTGGTTATTTTGAGACAGAGACTCAATTTCTGCCCAGGCATACTCTATGAGGTCTGTCTCTTGGAAATCTGTGTATGTGGTGTGTGTGTGCACTGGCTCTGGAGCTTGACCTCAGAGCCTTGATACCCCCTTTAGCTTTTTTACTCCTGACTGGATCTCTACCTCTTGAGTCACAGCCTCACTTTTAGATTTTTTCGGTGGTAATTGGAGCTAGAGTCTCCTGGATTTGCCTAACTTTGAAATACAATCCTCAGATCTCATCCTCCTGAGTAGCTAGGATTACAGGGGCACCCGGCAAGGCTGACTCTTAAGAGTAGGCTGGGGGCGGGGTCAGGGGTTTGGCCTGCTGGTAGAGTGCTTGCCTAGCATGCACAACGACCTGGGTTCCATTCCTCAGCACCACATACATAGAAAAAAGCTGGAAGTGGTGCTGTGGCTCAAGGGTAGAGCTCTAGCCTTGAGAAAAGAAGTCCAAGGACAGTGTTCAGGCCCTGAGCTCAAGCCACAGGACTGGCAACAACAACAACAAAAAAGGGTAAGCCCGGGCACTGTGGCTAATGCCTGTAATCCTAGTTACTCAGGAGGCTGAGATGTGAGGATCTTGGTCCAAAGCCAGCCCAGGCACAAAAGTCTGTGAGACTCTTATCTCCAATTAACCACTACAAAACCGGAAGTGTCACTGTGGCTCTAGGGTTAGGGTGGTAGCTTTGAGCTGAAGAGCTCAGGGACAATGTCCAGGTCCAGAGTTCAAGCCCCATCACCATGTGCCCATGGTGCCCATGCCCTGAGCCCAAGCCCAGGACTGGCAGGGGTGAGAGGCCCTAGCCTAAAGTATAGGGCCCACTGAAGGGGCCAAGTGATGCTGGGATGCTGGCAGTAGACCGTAGGTGATGCCAGGCACAGAGTGAGTGCAAAGGCGGTGGGCAGGGGATGGGGTGCGGGTTTCTGTGCAGGTTTCTCCTGTTTCAGAGCAAGACAAGCTGGGGGCAGCATTTCATGGCATCCTTTCCTTTCTAGGTTTGGTTGCTCTAAGATTCAGAACTGAGGGCAGAGGGTAGACAGCTGCTCAGCTCCATGGACAGGCGGAAGAACACTCACCCCCTGCACTGGCACAGGAGCCAAGGCCTAGGAGCTCCAGGTTGGTCCCACAGTGGTGACCACAACAGGCTCTAAAAGGGCAGCCTGAAAACTACACAGGCCATATGTTCAGCCATGTGTCACCACATGTGCCATACCTACATGCCCAGGGGATAGGAGATGCCTGCTATGTGGGCAAGGGTCAGACAGTGCCAAGGCCCATGGTGATGACAGAACTTGAATCCAGAGCCTGACTGTAGACAGAATGAGAAGATGTGTGGTTGCGAGAGAGAAGTCAGGTAAGAATCAGTAAGGATCTGTGATAATGGGGGCAGAAGTCCTGAGTACCCATTGTGCCAGAAGGGGTCTGGCAGAAGGAAGTGACTGCCCTAGGAAGATGCCCTGGAGGGGCCGGTGGAATCTTTTATTTTATTTTTATTTATTCTTTTTTGTTGTTGTTGGTTGTAGGACTTGAACTCAGGATTTGAGTGCTGTCCTTGAAGTCTAGCTCAAGGCTACCATCCTACCCCTTGAGCCATAGCGCCACTTCCTTATTTATTTATTTACTCTCATTGAAGCTTTGTCTGTTAAAATAGGCACATGAGGGCTGGGATGTGGCTCAGTGGCCAAATGCTTGCCTAACAAGTGCAACATTCTCGTACCAAAAAAGAAAAGACAAAAGATACAGTGAAAAGCAAAGTAAAAACAAACCAACAAAAAAACCAATACGAACTAAGGAATAACAGCTGGTGGTGGGGGAAGGAAAATGGGGACAAAAGCATGAGAAAGAGTAGCAATGTTTGTGAAGTAATGCACCTTCTATCTGGTGAACATAATGTAACCCTTCTATTAATTACAATAAAAATATATTAAAAAAAAGAAAACTATGACTCTATAGACATAATGTTTTATTTCTTAATGTTTCTATGACATACAAACCCTTAGCCTAATTTTGATTAAGTTCTAAATACTAAGTCCCAGTGATTGTAAATAGAGATTCCCTCCTTGAACACTTGTTTGTTAAACTTGTCATTTAAAATATGATGTAAAAATCAACATTAATAAATTCTTTAAAAAGAAAAACAGCTAGGTGCTGGTAGCTCATGTCTGTAATCCTAGCTACTGAGGAGGTTGAGATCTGAGGATCGCTGTTTGAAGCTAGCTGGGCAGGTAAGTCCCTGTGAATCTCTTGTCTCCAATTAACCACTCAAAAACTGGAAAGGGCCCTATGGCTCAAGTGGTAGAGTGCTAGCCTTGAGCCCAAAGAGGTTCAAGCCCCACCCCCAAAGAATAGATACACCATTTAGAAATCATATATATGTGTGTGTATATATGTATTTTTTTTTCAGGTGCCTGTGGCTAACTCCTGTAATCCTAGGTATTTGAGAGGCTGAGCATTGGAGGATCTCAGTTTCAAGCCTGTCTAGACAGAATTATCTACTAGATTCCATTTCTTTCTTCTCTTTCTTTTCTTTTTTTGGTTGGTTGCAGGTCTTGAATTCTGGGCCTGGGTGCTGTCTCTAAGCTCTTCGGCTCAAGGCTAGCACTCTACCACTTTGAGCCACAGCACTACTTCTGGTTTTCCGATGGTTAATTGGAGATAAGAGTCAAAGCCAGCCAGGCTGGACTATGATCCTCATATCTCAGCTTCCTAAGTAGCTAGGATTACAGGCCTGAGCCACTGGCACCTGGCTTAGAGTCCATTTCTGAAATAAGCAACAACAACAACAACAAAAAAGCAAGGCTGGAGACATAGCTCCAGTGGTAGAATACCAGCTAGCTATGCAAGCAAGCAAGCTGGCTGCACACAAGCCCTTCCAGTTTAAATTCCAGAATTGGCAACAAAACCAAACCAAACCAACAACAACAAAAAAAAAAAAACCCTTGTCATCACAAGTCCACCACTAGCCTAGGCTACAAAGTGCGTTCCAGGGGATCCTGATCTATTTGTTGAGACCCTGTTTCTCATTAAATCAACACCACAAAACAAGATCCTACATGCAAAATAATCAAATCCCTCTCCTTGCCCTGCCCAGGGTGCCTGGGACACCCTGTAAGCTCTGACATTCTCCTCTTGTCACAGCAGCAGGAGCCTGGGACCAGGCTCTGGGTACCAGGTATACAACCTGTGGGGTCCTGGGGCTGAGCTGGGGAGTCCTGTCCTGAGAGAGGACAAAAGTCGAGTCAGAACCAGGCCCCTTGCCCTGGGCCGCTCAAACCACGTGTCCTTTGCCCGCCAGGCTGTCCACTGGAGTTCATACTACCTCTGATGGCCGGAGGATCCTGCTGCCACTGTCACCCTCCCCAGATGTGTGTCCTTCAGCGGTCACTCCCATAAACCCCCCTCTTGTGTTTCAGCCAGGCTGAGTCCTAAGACGGGGATGCGGGCGTCCATTCAGCCTCCCACCTGTAGAGGGCGCTGCAGGCACTCTGCGCGCGCTGCTCCACCCTGCTGGCTTTACTTCCGGCGGTACCGGAAGTCTTCCCTTGGGGGGGGAGGGCCTTCGCGTGGAGCTTCCGCTTCCGGGCCGGTCGTAGTGGTGGCGGGGTTCTGGAGCGGTGGGCGGCCTGAGTGAGCGCGGCCGGGGACCCCTGGGTATCCCCCACACACACACCCCAACTTCGCACCCTACGAGCTTCATCCCGGACGCGCTCGGCTCCGACCCCGAACGAATGAATGAGGAGCGGAGCGGTGGTCTGTCACTTCTTCCTCGGTGACGCCGCGGAGAGCGAGGGCGGTGGGCAGCATGAACCGGGCCAAGCCCACCACCGTGCGGAGGCCCAGCTCCGTGGCCAAGCCTTCGGGTAACGTGTTCCCAGGGCGGCGCCGGGGCCTGGGAGGGGGGCTGAGGGGGGGGAGGCCTGGGAGGGAGGGAGGTAGGGGGGGCGGATGAGGGGTAGGCGCGAGACCAGCAGGCCGGGGACACCTGGGGTCCTGGACCCCGGAGCCACGATCTCTTGCAGGACGGGGAATCCCTCGACTCAGCAGAGCACGGGGGAGGCTGCACGGGGTCAGGGCCAAGTGATCTAGACTCAGCCTGCTGGGTTGACATTGGTTAGCATTACTCAATTTCTCTGGGTGTCTCCCCGTGAAGAGAGGGCACAGTCGGACGGTGCCAGGAAATCGGGGATTAAGCAGGCTAACCCGTAGATTAGAGCTGGCCTGGCCTGTAATCAGCGGCCATTGGCAGCCATCACGGTCCACAACATGCCAGTCCTGGCTCTCTGGGGAGCCTGCTGAGGAATCTCCAGTCTTAAAACTCACCTTCTCTGAGTCCTTGCTTAACCCCACCTAAGGTAAGAGGTTGGAAGCAAGCCCTTCCACTGAGAGCAGATGGCGTCAACACCATGCGTGTCTTCTGTCCCCTTTGCAGGGCACCCTCCACCGGGGGACTTCATTGCTCTGGGCTCAAAGGGCCAGGCTGGAGAATCGAAGACAGGGTCGGCCCTGCTGAAGCCAGCTGCCTCGGGCCTACCCTCAGAGCGCAAGCGGGAAGCTGCGGCCGCATTGCCCGGGGCATCTTCGCTGGGTGGCCTTGCCAAGCGTCCCAAACTCCCTGCTACTCCTCCACTGAGTGCCCTGGGGCGCCTGGCTGAGGCAGCAGTAGCAGAGAAGCGAGCCATCTCTCCCTCCATTAAAGAGCCATCCGTGGTGCCAATTGAAGGTACAGTCGGGCTACAAAGTAACCCCTCTGTGGGAAAGGCTGAGGACTGGGGCTTGACATTCACCCTTTGCACCCTTGGGGGAAGCTATTCACCAGATCCACCCACAGGGCTGGCTATGGTTTGTCACTGTCCCTATGGCTAACCAGCCCCTCTTGCTCTGGCCAGTCCTGCCCACAGTGCTGCTGGACGAAGTTGAGGCTGCGGAGCTGGAGGGCAATGATGACAGGATTGAGGGCGTGTTGTGTGGGGCAGTGAAACAGCTGAAGGTCACCCGGGCCAAGCCTGACAGCACTCTCTACCTGAGCCTGATGTACCTGGCAAAGATCAAGCCCAACATTTTTGCCACGGAGGGTGTCATCGAGGTGAGGCCAGCCCCTAGCACCATGGCCTCTTCCTTCCCCGTCGCCTCCCATACCCTCTAGTCACATTTGTGTGTCATGGTGGCTGTGCCAGGCCCATGACATAGGCCCTCTCTGGCAGGCTCTGTGCAGCCTCCTGCGGAGAGATGCCTCCATTAGCTTCAAGGCTAAGGGGAACAGCCTGGTGTCCGTGCTGGCCTGCAACCTACTCATGGCTGCGTATGAGGAGGACGAGAACTGGCCTGAGATCTTTGTCAAGGTGAGTGCCCTACTCTGGGGCTCAGTGAGGTTGATGAAGGAAACAGAGCACCATGGAGAGGGAGGGAAGGGGTAGGGAGGGAGGTTGGTGCACGGGAGAGAGGCAAATGGTGCTGACTGTCCTACAATGAGAGGCGATGAGGCCTCTGGTGCCCGCTCCACCTGGAAGCTGGCAGCTGGGGCCATCAGGCCTGCGGGTTCCCCAGGTGTACATTGAAGACTCCCTGGGCGAGCGGATCTGGGTGGACAGCCAGCACTGCAGGACCTTTGTGGACAACATCCAGACGGCATTCAACACCAGGATGCCCCCCAAGAGCATGCTGCTGCAAGGGGAGGGGGCTCGCAGTGGGGGTGACCTGGGGGCTGGTAAGAGCAGCCTGGTGGGGAGCAAAATGGGGTCTGGTCCATGGGGAAGGAGGGTTATGGGGTGGGGGTAAGATGGAGATGGCACCCATGGGCTCTCGGTGCAGGGAGCAGCCCCCACCCCTCCCTCACGGAGGAGGAGGACAGCCAGACAGAGCTGCTGATTGCCGAAGAGAAGCTGAGCCCCGAGCAGGAGGGCCAGCTCATGCCCAGGTAAGTGGGCTGCACAGTCCATCTCCTGGGTTGGTGGGCAGGGTGGGCCTCTGGAGGACAGCGTCCTCCCTTCTTTCCTTGCCCCCTCTGGCCTAGGTACGATGACCTCACAGAGAGCGTGGAGGAGTACGTGCTGGACATGCTGCGTGACCAGCTCAACCGGCGGCAGCCCATCGATAACGTGTCCCGGAACCTGCTGCGGCTGCTCACCTCCACCTGCGGCTACAAGGAGGTGCGGCTGCTGGCCGTGCAGCGGCTGGAGATGTGGCTGCAGAACCCGAAGGTGGGCCACTCGGGCAGTGCTGGGCTGGGAACTTCCTGAGGGCCCCCTCGTGTGTTCCACAAGTCTTCTGGCCTCCCACAGCTGACCAGGCCAGCTCAGGACCTGCTCATGTCCGTGTGCATGAACTGCAATACACACGGCCCAGAGGACATGGATGTCATCTCTCACCTGATCAAGATCCGCCTCAAGCCCAAGGTTCTCCTGAACCACTACATGCTGTGTGTCAGGTGCGCGCTGTGTGGCGGCAGGGCGGTGGCGGGAGGCTGGCTCGTGTGGCCCGTGCCCCTCCCACATGCCTGCTGCCCTCCTACTCAGAGAGCTGCTGAACGCACACAAGGACAACCTGGGCACCACCATCAAGTTTGTCATTTTCAATGAGCTTTCCAATGCCCGCAACCCCAACAACATGCAGATCCTCTACACTGTGCTGCAGCACAGCTCCGAGCTGGCACCCAAGGTAGTACCATATCTGCCTGCCCTGGTTAGAGGGCACCCGGAATGGCCTGGTACCTGCTGTGGACATGCGTGGGTTGGGGTGCTGCTGTGTGGGAAAGTGTCTGAATCTTGTTTGTTTGTTTATTTTTCATCAGTCCTGGGCTTGGGCTCAGGGCCTGAGCACTGTCTTTGGACTTTCTCAAGGCTAGGGCTCTACCACTTGAGCCTCAGCACCACTTCCAGCTTTTTTCTATGTATGTGGTACTAAGGAATCGAACCTAGGTCTTTGTGCATGCTAGGCAAGCACGCTACCACTAGCCTAAACTCCCGACCCCTGAATCTCATTTGTGTTGAGCTTCAGGTCCCTCCTGGAAACTAAAACTTTATTTTGTTTGTTTGTTTGTTTGTTTGTTAGTTGTGGGACTTGAACCTTGGGCCTGGATGCTTTCCCTGAGCTCTTCAGCTCAATACACTACCCTACCCCTTGAGCCACAGCACCACTTCCCATTTTCTAGTAGTTAATTGGAGATAAGGGTCTCACAGACTTTAGTGCCCGGGCTGGCTTTGAACCACAGTCCTCAGATCTCAGTCTCCTGAGTAGCTAAGATTACAGGCGTGAGCTACTTTTTTTTTTTTTTTTTTTTTGGTCAGTCCTGGGGCTTGAACTCAGGTTTTGGGCATTGTCTTTGGACTCTTTTTATTCAAGGCCATCACTTTGCCACTGAACTACATCCCAGCCTGAAATTAAAACTCTGTGGAGGAAGTCTTGAAGAGCCACCAAACGGCTATTGCCTGTGATCCTAGCTAGGTGGAGGCTGAGGCTAGGAGGATCCCAGTTTAAGGCCAGCCAGCGCTATCTCCAAAATAGTCAACATAATCGAGGCTAGGGTTGAGGCTGAAGTGGTAGAGCACCACCAGCCAACAAGCCAGCCAAGTGAGCATGAGGCCGAGTTCAAACCTGATTATTTCCTGAATAAAAGAGCCACCCAAGGTCCCCCTATGGTGATCTGACCTGCCTTCCTGGGCAGGGTCCTCCCACATCTGGCTGGGGGCTCTGAAGCACTGGGCCCTGGCCTGGAGCCTGCTTTGTCCAGGATGATCTGCTCTGTGGGTCTCCTGCTGGGTCTGGTGGCTAGCCTTGGTCTCCTTTGCTACCCAGTATGATGAGGAGAGCGCTGGGGTTGGTTGGGATCCTTGCTTCCTGCTGTCCTGTGGGGGCGGAGGTGCTCTCCAGAGCATCAGTGCAATGCCAGATCCTGGCTCCAGCTGAGCTACTGCAAAGTGGCCATTTCCACAGGGCAGTGCGGGCGCATGGGGCTCTCTCTGAAGATGTGGGCCCAGCTTCTTGTGGGGCTGAGTGAGGCCCTGCCTAAGGATGTGGCAGGATGCCTATCCTGGGTGGCATTGGGCTAAGTATGCGTGGCCTCTCTCTGCCCTAGCTGCTGGCCATGGTGTTCCAGGACCTGCTGACCAACAAGGACGACTACCTGCGGGCTTCGCGCGCCCTGCTGCGCGAGATCATTAAGCAGACGAAGCACGAGATCAACTTCCAGGCCTTCTGCCTTGGCCTTATGCAGGAGCGCAAGGAGCCCCAGTACCTGGAGATGGAGTTCAAGGTGCCTCCACTTCTTTGGCCCCCTGAGCTATGTGCTCGGGGCTTCACTTCCCAGCCTAGACTGGCCGGTGGGGCTGGGAAAGCAGGCCTGGTGAGCAGGGGAGGGAGCGGCCATTCTGGCCTGAGTTCAGAGTTGGTGTACAGGAGGAAGCAGGGGAATGTGGAGGTCTCTAAAACCCTAAAGCCACCGGTTGCCTACCTGAGTCCAGTCTGCTGTTTGCCTGGCCGTGGTGGTGTCGGGACTCTGTGAGGACCCCATCCTCACCCAGCTTGTAAGCATGTGTACGTAAGTCAGCGCGGGGTGTGCTGTGGTGCGAGCCCGCTGTGCCGCTTTCCCTGCAGGAGCGGTTCGTGGTCCACGTGACAGACGTGCTGGCTGTCTCCATGATGCTGGGCATCACTGCTCAGGTGAAGGAGGCGGGCATCGCCTGGGACAAAGGAGAGAAAAGGAGTAAGGCTGAGGGCTGGCATGGCCCAATTAGCCAAGCCTGGTGGCATCTGACCCCAAGTCTGTCTGGGGAGGTTGGCATGGGTGGGAGGAGAAAAAGGCACAGTGTCTGTGGTCATGAGAGAAGACCAGGTGTGCCTGCAAATCGCCATCTTCTGTCACCAGGGCTTAAAGTGACCCGGTCCAGGCCTCTGTCTTCTGCTGAGGCCTGGAGCCAACGGCAGGCCCGTCCCCTGGCAGATGGGAGGGGCGGTAGGGCTCTGCTGGGGTCACTCTCTGGAACTGGCCACAGGAGTCCATCGCTGCCACTGACCCTGCTACTCCTCACAGACCTTGAGGTGCTGCGTGCCTTCCAGAACCAGATCGCTGCGATCCAGCGGGATGCGGTCTGGTGGCTCCACACCGTTGTCCCCTCCATCAGCAAGCTGGCGCCCAAGGACTACGTACACTGGTATGGCCACCTCTCTCCCTCAAGGGCTGAGCTGGGGATCATGCGGCCCCTGAGGGTCAGAGCCACTCGTGAGGCCCAGGGTAGGGGCTGCTCAGGACTCAGCTAGCCCTGAGCCTTGCTGACCGCCCCATCCAACATTGTTCTGCCCGAGGGCGGCTATCCCCAGCTGATGGTATGCCCTGTCTGTCCACAGCCTGCACAAAGTACTCTTCACGGAGCAGCCCGAGACCTATTACAAGTGGGACAACTGGCCACCAGAGAGTGACCGCAAGTGAGCATGCCCCAGCTAGGCCAGGGCCCATCCCGTCTGCCCAGCCCCTGTGCCCTCCCCTGCCAGGTCTGCGGTCACCCACCCCAGCGTCCGCCCAGCTCATGTGCCCTGACCACAGCCCCCCAACTCCTGCCTCTTCGGTTTCCTGGTCAGTTGTTCCCCATCTCCCTGTGCATCCCACACCCACCATCCTGGCCTCTCACAGCTGCAGTCGAGTCCCACCTCGTTGCCACCAGAGTTCAGGGCCTCACCCTTTCCTCCCTGGAATCCTGTTGCCCCAGGCTTCTGTGCTCTGAGCACTCTGCATCCTCACTGCTGCCCTTCACTTGTCTTCTGGGGGGTACTGGGCAGTTCCAGTGTTCCCTGAAGTCTCAGAGGTGGCAGGGCCTCCCCTTTAGGCCATGGAAACAAGTAACTGTGTGGCCACTGAAGTGCCCCTGTGCATTGACCTGGGGGCTGGGCTGGGCTGGGGCCCGCAGTCTTCACGCCTGCGCACAGAAGGGCCTGTGGCTCCTGGGCAAGTGGGCCATATCCCCTCCACCCTGCCGCTCCGTGCTGCCCGCAGCTTCTTCCTGCGCCTGTGCTCGGAGGTTCCCATCCTGGAGGACACACTTATGCGAGTCCTGGTCATCGGGCTGTCCCGGGAACTCCCGCTTGGCCCTGCAGATGCCATGGAGCTCGCCGACCACCTGGTGAAGCGTGCCGCGGCTGTGCAGGCGGACGGTAATGGCCCCAGCCCCTCTCAGCCGCACTCCAAGGACCTGGTCCCTGCCCCTGCATAGCAGCACCCCCCAGACCTGCAGGGCTTGCACTCCCTGCTTAGTTCTGTGCGAGGTCAGAGCCTGGAGCTGATGCAGGAGCCCCTGCGGCCTACAGCTTTGCCCTCTGTGCCATGTGGGGAGCAGGTCTTGAACTTGGGGACATGCATTCTTTTTTTTGCCAGTCCTGGGGCCTGAACTCAAGGCTTGGGCACTGTCTTCGAGCCTCTTTTGCTCAAGGCTAGTACTCTACCACTTAAGCCACAGCACCACTTCTGGCCTTTTCTGTGTATGTGGTACTGAGGAATGGAACCCAGGGGTTCATGTATGCTAGGCAAGCACTCTACCACTGGGCCACACTTCTGGCTGGGCCTTGCATTTTTTTTTCTTCCAGTCTTGGGGCTTGAACTCAGCGCCTGGGCACTGATCTTGGGGCCACTTTTTGCTCAAGACTAGTGTTCTGCCATTTGAGCCACAGTACCAGCTTTTTCTGAGTATGTGGTACCGAGGAATCAAACCCAAGGCTTCATGTATGCTAAGCGAGCACTCTACCACTAGACTACACGCCCAGCCCCAACGAGCCTTGCATTCTTATTTTCTTTTTTTTTTTCCCTAGTCCTGGGGCTTTCTCAAGGCTAGAGCTCTACCACTTGAGCCACAGCACCATTTCTGGCTTTTTTCTATGTACGTGGTACCGAGGAATCGAACCCAGGTCTTCATGCATGCTAGGCAAGCACTTTAACCACTAGGCCAAACTCCCGGCCCGGGCCTTGAATTCTTGCTTGACTTTTTCCACTCAAGTCTGGTGTTTTGCACTGGAGCCACACCTCTGTTTTGGCTTTTTGCTGGTTAGTTGTACATGAGCGTCTCAGATTTGTCTATCCCAGGCTGACTGCAAATGGTGATGTTTAGATTTCCACCTCCTGAATAGCTAGGATTACAGGTGTGAGCCACCAGAGTCTGGATCTAGTGTAACGACTTTAAACTTGTCTCCAGTGCCGGTAGGCATAGGTTGATGCCCAGTGTGTGGCCATGTGGCCCGCTGTGGCCCTCCACAGGCACTCCTGTCTCTTTTCTCTGGTGCTGCCCATTTTCTGGCTGAGTTCCTGGCCTGCACACGGCCCTGGAGGTGGCAGCAGATGGGCTCTGGAGCTGTGGCTTTGCCTTTCAGATGTGGAAGTCCTGAAGGTGGAGAGGATCCAGCTGATTGATGCCGTTCTGAACCTGTGCACCTACCACCACCCTGAGAACATCCAGCTCCCACCTGGGTGAGTAAGTGTGGGGCTGGCCCAGGCCTGGGCACATACCCCGTGAGACACGCCTCCCTGCGGGCACCTCATTCCTACTTGCCTTTAGCTTTACATAAAAAGAAGTTTAATTGGATTTTCACATTGAACTCAGGGCCTGGACACTGCCTTGGGCTTTCTCTTTTGGGGGAGGGCGGGAGAAGGATCCTAGGGCAGGCACTGTCCTTGAGCTGTTCAGCTCAAGGCTACTGCCCTATCCCTGGATCTAGGCATTGTCCCTGAGCTCTTCAGTTACCCTACCCTTGAGCCAAACCCACTTTGTGTTTTGTAGTGATTAATTGGCAATAAAGAGTCTCAGGTCCTTTTGTACCCGGGCTAGCTTTGAACCTTGATCCTCAAATCTCAGCCTCCTGAGTAGCTAGAATTATAGGTGTGAACCACTGTGCCCAGCTGGCCTTGGGCTTTCTCAAGGCTAGTGCTCTACCACTTGAGCCATAGCACCACTTGTGGCTTTTTCTATGCATGTGGTACCAAGGAATCGAACCCAGAGTGCTAGGTAAGCACTCTACCACTAGGTCATGCTCCCAGCCCTTCACATTTTACATTTAGGTATTTAATTTATTTATTTTGATCAAGTCCTGGGGCTTGAACTTGGAGCTTGGGCTCTGTTCCTGAGCTTCTTTTGCTCAAAACTTCTTTTGCTATAGCACCACTTCTGGCTCTTTTTGAGTGGTTTATTGGTGATAAGAGT
Source organism: Megascapheus bottae (assembly GCF_031878675.1). Taxonomy (NCBI): domain Eukaryota; kingdom Metazoa; phylum Chordata; class Mammalia; order Rodentia; family Geomyidae; genus Megascapheus; species Megascapheus bottae. The sequence goes on along the minus strand of NC_143542.1, from coordinate 1,125,246 downwards.
CTCACGGGCTTTTCTTGCCCTGGCTGACTTCAGACCTCGGTAGTCAAATCTCAGCCTTCTGAATAGCTAGAATTACAGGTGTGAGCCACTGGCACCTGGCTAAAATTTGTTTTTTAACTAATTTATTGGTGTGTGTGTGTGTGTGTGTGTGTGTGTGTGTGTGTGTGTGCTGACCCTGGAGCTTGCACTCAGGAAATCACACTTTTACTTCACTTTTTCACTTACGTTTGGTGTTCTGACATTTGAGCCACCTCTACATCTTTTTGCTGGTTACTTGGACTTTTTTGCCAGGCTGGCTTCGAACCATGATCCTCAGGTCTCGACTTCCCAAGTAGGATTATAAGCATGAGCCACTGTGTCCAGCTGAAGTTTTTTTCTCTTAATTTCTTTCTTAGCTTCCTGGCATATCTTCTCTGTACAACTCAATGTATTTCACTGAAGGCTGTTGGCATATCACAAGTCTTCCTCAGCTGCTCTTCAATTCTCTTAGCAGTCAGACTGTGTCCTCTCTAAAGACTTGGCTTGAATTCTTTTTTTTTTTTTGTACCCCTCCCCCCACCCCCTCCCCCCCCAGCCCGGCCTTGTATGTGTGGTACCAAGGAATCAAACCTGGGTCTTCGTACCTGCGAGGCGAGCACTCTACCACGAGGCCAAACTCTCGGCCCCACTCTCCTTGAATTCTGTTCCTGGGTGATCCTGACCCATTCCAATTGGACCCTGATGGATTCTGGGGTTTCTGGTCTCCTCGCATTCACTGAATTCTTACACTTCCTCTGTGCATTGGGACAGCAGGGCCAAGAGGGTCAGGGTGGCCTGGGCTCAGCACTGCTGGGAAACAGCAGTTTTGCCTCTTGGGGCCCAGAAGCACCTCTGTGCACGTTCCAGGCGTGGCTAGGTGTCAGTAGGAGAGGACGGTCTAAGGCTCCGCTTCTGTAGTGAAGAGTGATGGCTGAGCTGGCCGGTCAGTCAGCTTTGCCTGTGCTGTGGACGCCCCGTCTTGTAGGTACCAGCCCCCGAGCCTCGCCATCTCTGCTCTCTACTGGAAGGCCTGGCCTCTGCTGCTGGTGGTCGCAGCATTCAACCCTGAGAACATCGGTGAGCCCTCCTGCCTCGGTGGGCCTGGCTGTGGGTGGATACCCCCTGCGGGCAGTGCCCCATCTCTGCTCTCCTCCTGCTAGGCCTGGCCGCCTGGGAGGAGTACCCCACACTCAAGATGCTCATGGAGATGGTGATGACCAAGTAAGTCGGCCTGTCCTGTGGCACCCCAGGGCATTGGGCACCAGTCGGGACCCGAGGCCCAGGGCTGGACCCCACTAGAGCTGTCGCCGCCCTTCAGGCCATGTCCCTCGGGTATCTGGGCTTGAGGATACATTCAAGTCCAGGTCCATTGAGCTTCTGGCTCTTTTGGGGGTGGGGGGAGTCAGCGTCTCAGCAAGCCAGCCTGTGGGAAGGCCATGTCGTAGCAGGGGAAGGGCAGAGGTCTGATTGGCCAAGCCAATCCAGGCCAGTTGGGTTGGGCTCGCAGCCCTCGGCTGAGGCTGTGTACCAGGTGGCAGCAACCTTGTGGATGCTGCCCCTGCTGGACTGTGAGTGTCCTCGGGCTGGGCACTTGTGGCAGACAGGTCACAGGCCTCGCCCACTGTCTCCAGCAATTACTCCTATCCCCCGTGTACGCTGACGGATGAGGAAACGCGCACGGAGATGATCAGCAGGGAACTGCAGATCTCCCAGCGGGAGAAGCAGGAGATCCTGGCCTTCGAGGGCCACCTGGCCGCCGCCTCCACCAAGCAGACCATCACCGAGAGCAGTAGCCTCCTGCTGTCGCAGCTCACCAGCCTGGACCCCCAGTACGTCCACCCGAGCATCCTTAGCACCCCGCTCCTGGCGTGGGTCTCAGGATGGGAGGGGTCCGTGGGGAGTACTGCGTTGTGACTTGCTGATACCGTGTCCCCTGTGACCTGCAGGGGGCCCCCCCGGAGGCCTCCCCCCCACATCCTGGATCAGGTGAAAGGCCTCAACCAGTCCCTGCGCCTCGGTCACCTCCTGTGCCGTAGCCGCAACCCCGACTTCCTGCTGAACATCATCCAGCGCCAGGTGGGAGCTGGGAGGGCTGGGGCAGTGTGGCCAGCTGGCGGAAGGGACCCACTCGGACACACCGTGATGCGGGTCCACCTTTCCACCAGGCCTCGTCCCAGTCCATGCCTTGGCTGGCCGACCTGGTGCAGTCCAGCGAGGGCTCCCTGGATGTGCTGCCCGTGCAGTGCCTGTGCGAGTTCCTGCTGCACGATGCTGCGGACGACACAGCCTCCGGGGAGGAAGAGGACGAGGGGGAGAGCCGGGAGCAGAAGGCCAAGAAGCGACAGGTTGGTGCCGTTCTTCCCCAGCCTGTCCACCAGCGGCAGGCAGTCCTGCGGACTCCAGAAGCCCCTCTCACCCCAGAACCCCTCTCACCCTGGGTGCCCCCAGAATGAGCCTGGAGCCCCTCTCATTCTCAGAGGCAACAGAAGCAGCGGCAGCTGCTGGGCCGCCTGCAGGACCTGCTGCTGGGCCCAAAGGCAGACGAGCAGACCACGTGTGAGGTCCTCGACTACTTCCTGCGGCGCCTGGGCTCTTCCCAGGTGGCCTCCAGGGTGCTGGCCATGAAGGTGAGTGCCGGCTGGGCTGCGGGAGTCCTGGCGCCTCCCTGACTCGTGCTCACTCCCGGTGGTGGACCTGCAGCCCAGACAACCGGGAGCCCTTGTCTCCTGTGTGGTTGGCTGCTGGAGTGAGATTTTCGGGGGTGACTCAGGCTGTGTTCTGGCCGTTCTGGAAAGGTTCCGTGGAAGGGAATGCCGAGCACGCTGGAGGCCCCGGCTCCATCCTATCCCCAAAGCAGTGCTTGGAGACCGGTAGCAACGGGGCTCTGGGGCTGAGGGGGCTGTGTTCCGTGTGCCCGCAGGGCTTGTCTCTGGTGCTGTCTGAGGGTGGCCTGCGGGACAAGGAGGAGAAGGACCCCCCCATGGAGGAGGACGTGGGGGAGCCGGACGCACTCCAGGGCTACCAGTGGCTGCTACGGGACCTGCCCCGGCTGCCTTTGTTCGACAGCGTGAGGACCACCACCGCACTGGCGCTGCAGCAGGTGCAGGGCTGGGGGAGGGCGGAGCCTCGGGAGGGCGGTGCCCCACCCAAGAGCCCCCTCAGCAGCCGCCCTCCCCTCTAGGCCATCCACATGGAGACAGACCCCCAGACCATCAGCGCCTACCTGGTCTACCTGTCCCAGCACACGCCCGTGGAGGAACAGGGGCCCCACAGCGACCTGGCCCTGGTGAGGACGGTGAATGCCCAGCAGCCCAGCTCTGGCTAGTGTGGCCCACGTTGGGGCTGCTGGACTGGTGTGGAGGCTCCCTGTGCCCAGCCTGGTTGCTGTGGCCTTGGGGCACAACTTGATGGCTGGTATGGGGTGGGGGTGGCAGAGGCCCCGGGAGCCTCTGACAGCCCTCCTCCTGCGCAGGACGTGGCCCGGCTGGTTGTGGAGCGCTCCACTATCATGGCGCACCTCTTCTCCAAGCTCTCCTGCAGCGCCACCTCCGACGCCGTGCTGGGTGCCCTCCTGTCCGTCTTCTCCCGCTATGTGCGGCGCATGCGCAAGAGCAAGGAGGGCGAGGAAGTCTATAGCTGGGTGAGGGCGAAGGCGTCCGTGGCAGGGGAGGGAAGGGAGAGATCCACGACCGGGAAGGACAAGGAGGCTCGTTTCTGGGTCTCCAGCTCTCCTGAGCCACCCGGCCCCCACTCCCTCACCCCTCTCCGCAGTCGGAGTCCCAGGACCAAGTCTTCCTGCGCTGGAGCAGCGGGGAGACGGCCACCATGCACATCCTCGTGGTCCACGCCATGGTCATCCTGCTGACACTGGGCCCACCCCGAGGTCAGTGGCCGCCGCTGGCTGCTGCCTATGGGTTTTCTTTCTCTGATCCTGGGCACGGGTTATGTAGTGATTGCCTGTAAACTGAGGCCCCTGGAAAGGACGGCCTGAGCCAAGAGATGGATTGTCAACAAAAGTTCCCACCACCCCAGCCCTGAGCACAGGCGCAGTTTGGAGGAGCCTTGGGGCAGGAGATGGCATTCCTTGAGGAGATGCAAGCCCATGGCTGCCCGGACGGCCCAGCTTCCCCTGTGGAGGCCCTAGACCGGTCCACTCACGCGGTGGGCAGCCTTCCCTTCTCTCCTCCTGTTGAGACCCATTCCTCCACCACTCACTCACTGATCAGGCCTGCACGAGGAGCGGGTGGGACCCCTCATGGAGGTGAGGCTGTCACCTCAGTGTCCATCCGCTGTGTTGCTCTCAGGAAGGGCAGTAAGGAAGGCTGGCTTCGTGCTGTTCGGGCCTACATGGCCCCTGGGCTGTGTGGAGACTGAATCGCACCCCGGGGCAGGGGCTCCTGTTGTCACACAGGAGAGATCTCAGGTGCCTGGAGTGAGGCTGTTGCCTGGGTCTTTTCTAAAGCTGGTGACAGTGAGTTCCAGGAGCTGCTGGACATCTGGTTCCCGGAGAAGAAGCCACTGCCCACCGCCTTCCTGGTGGACACGTCTGAGGAGGCGCTGCTGCTGCCTGACTGGCTGAAGCTGCGCATGATTCGCTCTGAGGTCCCTCGCCTGGTGGATGCGGGTACGGTAGGCTGGATTCTGGGGGACTTGTGTATCTGTGTCCAGCAGTGCTAATGGCTGGGGACCTGCTATAACAGGGGTTAGACATGAGTCCTGAGAGAAGTGAAGAGAAAAGGTGGGGGCTGAGGCAGGGGTGTGTGTGTTGGGCAGGGAGGGGGGGGCATCTCTCTGTTAGTCCTCAAAAGAATTTGTGGGGTTTGGACAGCCACAATGGGAAGGAGGGTTCGAGCAGGGGCTGCACAAGGGTCAGGCCAGTGTGAGTCTCTCAAGCCAGGTTGCCCCATGGCCTTGGTGAGGTCACTGTGCCCCTGAGGCCTGCCAGTTGCTGGAGAGGGTCCTCTAGCTGTGCTGCTGCGCGAGCCCCTGACCAGCTGACCAGGGGGGGTGGGCTGGGCTGGGCTGTTGACAGAATGCCCACAGCCCTGCAGGACCTGGAGCCCCAGCAGCTGCTGCTCTTCGTCCAGTCGTTTGGCATCCCTGTGTCCAGCATGAGCAAGCTTCTCCAGTACCTGGACCAGGCAGTGGCCCAGGACCCCCAGGCCCTGGAGCAGAACATCATGGACAAGAGTAAGCCACCACCTGCGCCGGGGCAGGTGCTTTGTGGGTAGGGGCTCAGGGTGCTGACCTTTACTGGCAGGTCCCCAGGGGATCTTTACATTGTACCCCTGGCTGTGATTTTGCAGATTACATGGCTCACCTGGTGGAGGTACAGCACGAGAGAGGTGCGTCCGGAGGCCAGACCTTCCACTCGCTGCTCACCGCCTCGCTACCGCCCCGGCGAGGTACGAGCTCCAGCCAGCCCATCCCCTGGACTGTCCCTGGACCGTGCTGGGACATCACTGGGCTCCCTGCGGGCCCAGGGCTAACCGCTGTGACAGAGGCTTGGATGGGATCAATTTGTCCCACTGCCTGCTGGGAACAGGCCAGGAAGACTGAGCCCAGGCATGTGTTCCTTTCTGTGCAGACAGCATGGAGGCACCAAAACCGAAAAGCAGCCCTGATCAGCCTCTGGGCCAGGGCAGAACTCGGGCTGGGGCTCAGGTCCGGGTGCTTGGCCCCGAGGATGACTTGGCCAGCATGCTCCTGCAGGTACCAGTACCACTGTGGGTGGGGCCCGTTACACTCACAGAAGCCTGATTTGTACCCACTCCCATGCCCACCTGGACTGATTGTGCAGGGCTCTTGCTGAGCCACCCTCTGCCGTAGCACCAGTTGTGTATGAGCAAAAGGCCCCTGACCCCTGGCTAGTCCCACCCTGGGGAGCCCATGGGCACTTGGCAGGCCCTGTTTACTCTGCCCCTCAGTTGGTGTCGTTGAGGCCAGAGATAAACAGGGCTCCTAGGAGGGTGGGGGGGCTGTGGGGGCTTAGTTTCCTGCCCTGCTCCTCCTGACCCCTTCCCTGCTCTTCAGATCTTCCCACTGAGCCCTGATCCTCGATGGCCGGGCTCCAGCCCACGTCCCCTGGTGCTGGCGCTGCAGCAGGCGCTGGGTCAGGAGTTGGCCCGTGTCCGCCAAGGGGACCCCGAGGTGCCAGGCATCACGGTGCGCCTGCTACAGGCCTTGGCCACCCTGCTGGGCTCCTCACATGGTGGGGCCCTTGCCATGGCCATGCACCGCAGCCACTTTCTGTCCTGCCCACTGATGCGCCAGCTCTACCAGTACCAGGTACCTAGGCATGGCGCCCCGGCAGAGGAATGAGAGGGGGGGCAAAGGGGAGAGCCTGGGAGACCCATGGGCTGCCACTTCCACAGCGCTGCGTGCCCGAGGACACTGGCTACTCCTCGCTCTTCCTCAAAGTGCTCATGCAGATCCTGCAGTGGCTGGACAGCCCGGCCGTGGAGAGCGGGCCCCTCCAGGCCCAGCTCAAACTCTTTGCCACCCAGTACTCGGCCAGACACAGGATCAGTGATGGTGAGGGCATTGTGGCACGGGGTACCCGGAACCCCAGACTGCAGACTAGCTGGAGTATGGTGTGGGTAGAGCCAGCCTGGAGGGAGGGCTGGGCGGGGTCCTGGGAGCCTCAGCCCAGGAGCCCAAGCCCGAGGTCTCCTCCTGCAGTGCGGAGCGGCCTCCTGCACTTGGCTGAAGCCCTGAGTTTCCGCCGTGACCTGGACGTGGTCAGCTCCACCGTGCAGGCCGTCATCGCCACCCTGAAGTCAGGGGGAAAGTGCAGCGTGGAGCCGGAGCTCATCAGCAAAGGTAGTGCCTGGTGCAGACCCGCCTCAGGGGCTGGCTTCTCCCATTGGCATGTCCCGGGTGTGGTCCTCGCCAGGCGTGACCAGCCCCACTCAGCCCTCCCTGTCCCTGCACAGTGCTCCGGGGCCTCATGGAGGTGCAGTCCCCCCACCTAGAGGAGCTGCTGACAGCGCTCTTCTCCGGCGCAGTGGAGGCCGCCAGCCCTGGCCCAGCACCTGGGCCAGTGGCAGTAGTCAGCGCCTTGCTGCTGCAGGAGAAGGAGGAGCCCCTGGGCCCTAGCCCGCAGGACGCAGATGGCGGCAGGTGAGTGGGAGCCCTGGCCCCGGGCAGGGGCCCTGTGAGCCTGTCCCTGAGCCCCTTTGTCCCTGCAGCCCGGAAACCGTAAGGCTAGGCCCTGCATCAGGGCTGCTCGTGGACTGGCTGGAGATGCTGGACCCTGAGGTGGTCAGCAGTTGTCCTGAGCTACAGCGGCGGCTGCTCTTCTCACGGAGGAAGGTGACAGGGCAGAGGGCATGTGTGGGGAGTAGATTGCCCCCAGGTCTCAGTCCATTAGCCCAGAGTGATAAGAGTCCCTGAGTGTCCTTGGGGCAACTCTGGGGGCCATATCTGGTTTGGGGTGGGAGGTGGCAACACTTGTCAGTCTAGTTCTCCTGTTCAAGGGTTCCAGGTCTCCAGAGGGTGCAGGGGCTGAGGGCGCAGAGGAGGAAGGTGGAGGACTCCTTAGTGTCACTTGATTCTGGGACATCCTCACACACTGCCACCCTGTGTGTTGGTGGTGAAGACAGAGTGGGGGGCCCGGGAAGGCTTCCGGGCTCTTCTGGGAATCATTTCCGTGTCTGCACCTCGGTGCTTGCTGTACCAGGAGGTGTTTGCTGACCACCTCTGGAGGGCTGGTCGGCCCCTGTGCCTAGTTGGAGCCATCTCAGCCTCTTGCGTCCTCAGGGCAAAGGCCACACCCAGGCCCCGTCTTTCCGCCCCTACCTCCTGGCCCTGCTCACACACCAGTCGAGCTGGTCCACACTGCACCGGTGTATCCGCGTCCTCCTGGGCAAGAGCCGAGAGCACAGGTGAGCCCTGCCACAGCCCAGGCTGTTCTCCTGGGTGGCCCTTGCCTGCCGGGTGCTATGGGCGACCAGGAAAGCGTCTCTGCCAAGGCTGCACTGCCCTCTGTAGCAGTGGGCCCAGGACACCCGACCATCCCACACTCGGTGCAGGGACTTCTGCTTATCATTTTCACACAGTTCCTGGCCGGGGGCGCGGGACGGGGGGGGGGGGTGATGTCCAGAGGGTGGCCAGTCACCTAGACCCACTGTGCATTCTCCCTGCAGGACATGAGTGTCCAGCTGCAGCTGCCTGGTCCCTTCCCAGTCCTGTCTTCTAGGTCTTGTCACCGGCTGTGTTTCCTGTCCATAGGAACTCAGGGCGCAAGTGTAGATAGCCCCCAGGTGGGGTGGGGAGCAGAACACAGAGCCCGGGCGCATGCTCTCTTCTCTCATTGATGGCCGCCCAGCTGCAGTCCTCTGCTGGGCTGTAGTAGCTTCCAGAGCAGCCGCCCCGGGCTTTCCGTGCTCAGCCACGGGTTCCTCCCCAGGTTTGACCCCTCGGCCTCGCTGGACTTCCTCTGGGCCTGCGTCCATGTGCCACGGATCTGGCAGGGCAGGGACCAGCGCACCCCACAGGTAGGGGCGAGAGGCGGGGCGCTGTGCGGAGCCGTGTCACGCAGTGCCCGCTGACGGGAGGTGGCCTGCTTGCAGAAGCGGCGAGAGGAGCTGGTGCTTCGAGTGCAGCCTGCAGAGCTCACCAGCCTGGTGGAGCTGGTCCTCGCCGAGGCAGAGGCCAAGAGCCAGGAAGGGGATGCTGCCGCCTGCTCGCTCATTCAGACCCGGCTGCCCCTGCTGCTCAGCTGCTGCCACGGCAACGAGGAGAGCATCCGCAGAGTGACGGAACACCTGAGCAGCTGCATCCAGCAGCGGGGGGACAGGTGCTGCACCCCACCCCCATCCCTTCAGCCGGGGACTGTGCTGGCCAAGGGCTCGCCTGGCCCCATCGGCCCCCCGGTCACCCCAGTGAGCTGCCGCTCTGCTCCCCTCCAGTGTGCTGGGTCAGCGTTGCCGGGACCTACTGCTGCAGCTGTACCTACAGCGGCCCGAGCTGCGGGTGCCCGTGCCCGATGTCCTGCTGCCCAGTGAGGGCGCCGCCGGCAGCAGTGTCTGCAAGGTGAGCTGTGTGGCCCCTTCTCGTGTGCCACCCACAGAGGTCTCCTCCAGCCTCGTCCTCCCTGAAGAACCCCTTGGGATGTGGAGAGTGCCTGTCCCTTCACAGACTGGAACTTGCACACGTGCGTGGTGTGCAGCACTCTGGACCTGCAAGGCTGCTGCCTCCGCCTGCAGGGTGCATTGCTTCACCCCCCGAGCCTCCCTCTGGCTCCAGGGCCATTGCTCCATCAGGCAGGCTAGCCCGTTTGGTGTTCCAGCACCCCATGAATCCCTGCCCAGAGAGGGCCTTCTTTTCACATGGGGTCTGGGAGCAGGCCTTGGGGGGCGGGCAGGGTATGGCCCCTACGCTGCATCCTCACCCCTCCCCCTGCATCCTCACCCCTCCCCGGCCTCCTTGCTCCTTTCCCCAGCTGGACGGGCTCATCCACCGCTTCATCACCCTCCTGGCTGATACCAGTGACTCCCGCTCTTCTGAGAGCCGAGTGGCTGACGCCAACATGGCCTGTCGGAAGCTAGCTGTGGCGCACCCCATCCTGCTACTCAGGTACCCCAGGTCTGGCGTGGCCCTTCCACCTGCAGTCCTGGGAAGGTGCCAGAGCTCTGCCCTGGCCTCCCACTCCCCCACACACCCAGGGCACATCCACCCTGAATGTAATGTAAGGGTTCCACAGCTATAAGCCGGCACCCTGTGCCCCAGGCCCCAGCACTCAGCTCTCTACCAGCTGGCAGCAGCTGCTCCTGGACGCTGGTCTCATGGGGCGGGGGGGGGGGGGGGGGGGAGCCAGCTCAGCCTGGGACTCCCCGATCCCAGGTGGAGCTGTGACCCGGAGTCCTTCTGCCCATCACAGGCACCTGCCCATGATCGCAGCACTGCTGCACGGGCGCACGCACCTCAATTTCCAGGAGTTCCGGCAGCAAAACCACCTGGCTTTCTTCCTACACGTCCTGGGCATCCTGCAGCTGCTGCAGCCGCGCGTCTTCCAGAGCGAGCACCAGGGGGCGCTGTGGGACTGCCTGCTCTCCTTCATCCGCCTGCTGCTGGTGTGCGGGCCGCTCGGCCTCCCCTTCCCTCACCGCGCCTGCGGGGCCCAGCCTGGCCTGTAGCCTCCACTCCACCACCCTGGGGACCTGCGGCACCTTTGGAGCCCACTGCAGTCCCCGGCTTCCTTTGTGTCCCGGGGTCCTCGTGTGCTTAGCCCTCCCTGGGGGGAGGTGGGGCGGTCGGCAGGGCTGGAGCGGGACACTGAGCCGCCCTGGTCTCTGCAGAACTACCGGAAGTCCTCCCGTCACCTGGCGCCCTTCACCAGCAAGTTTGTGCAGTTCATCCACAAGTACATCACCTGCAGCGCCGCGGCCGCCGTGGCCTTCCTGCAGAAGCATGCTGAGCCCCTGCAGTGAGGAGCAGTGGGGTGTCCCAGCGCGTGCTGTGGGTGCTGGGCGGGATGGGTTCACCCGTGGCTGCACCCTTGGCGCGGGCAGCCATGCCCTCTCCTGCCCCCAGCCTCGCCTTCTCACCGGGGGTCCCCAAGCTGAAAGCCTGTCTCTCCCGCAGCGACCTGTCCTTTGACAACAGCGACCTGGTGATGCTCAAGTCCCTCCTGGCAGGGCTCAGCCTGCCCAGCTGCCATGGCAGGGCCGACCGGGGCTTGGACGAGGAGGGCGAGGGTGCGTGTCCCGCATGGTCCTGGGCGGGTGGCCAGGGGTCCTGGGCTCTGGCTGTCCCCGGCACCGAGGCCAGCCCTGGCTCTCTGACGGGCCCAAGGGGGGCTCACCCATGTGACATGCCACCCTCCTAGCAGAGCCCCGTCCTAGGGTGCTGCTGGGCCACCAGGCCTTAGGTCCCCCACTGCAGCTGGGCTTCAGTCCTCCAGTCTGTGAGCCATGTGCCTGGTGCGGGGTGAGCGGTTGGGGTTCCTGCTGGTGGCTGGTGAGGGTTGGTGTCTGAAGCCCTGGTTTTGTCACATGGTTGAGAGTGGCTCCCAGACACCCAGAGGTGCTAAGGGAGCACCAAGGGTGAGGCCTTGGTGCTCCCCCAGGAGCCTGGGGGAGGCAGAGGGGGGACAGGAGGCAGGGAGGGAGCAAGCTCCCCGGCAGGCAGCAGCGGGAGAAGGCTGAAATGCCCAGTCTCCTCCCAGCAGGCTCCGCGCCATCACGCTTGCCGAGTGCCTGCTGTGTGCCAGGCACTCTTCTCAGCCTGCGGTGGCCGGGGAGCCCGGGAAGGACGCCCCATCTCCCCTAGGCTGCCCGCCTGTCACCCTCGGTCAACTGGCCTCTGCCTCTCGCAGGTGAGTGCTCAGCCGGCTCCCTGCCGCTGGTCAGCGTGTCCCTCTCCACTCCGCTGACTGCAGCCGACATGGCCCCGCACATGAAGAGGCTCTCACGGGGCCAAACTGTCGAAGGTGAGTGGGGTTCCTGCCATCTGGCTGCCCGGCCACAGCTGTGGAGGCTAGGGAGTTTCTGGGGGGCCTGGCAGGCAGGGCTGCCCTTCTGGGGTACCCAGGCTGGTGTGCGGGGCCGTGTTGTGCTGTGGCGATCGAGGCCCAGGGGAGTCCAGCGTGTGGGGCCTGTGGGGGCGGTGACTGTGGGTGCCAGGGGTGCATGTTGGGGGCTTCCCAGGGAGATGGGGGCCTGCTGGGTTGGGGTCCTCCGAGGCCCTCTCAGCTCAGCTGGCCTCTGACCTCAGACCTGCTGGAGGCTCTGAGTGACATCGACGAGATGTCGAGGCGCAGACCCGAGGTCCTGGGCTTCTTCTCGGTGAGTGGGCTGGGCTAGGCTGGGGCCCCAGTGGGTCTTGGGGGAGCCCCACTTGCACCCCCTTGCTGCTGCCTAACCCCACCAAGTGGGCCTCAGGCTAGAGCTGAAAGAGCAAGCGTCCCTCCCCCTGTTCCCTAAACACCCCTGCTGGAGGTGCTGGGAGCCTCCAGCACGGTCCCCAGCCAGCTCTGGGCTGGTGGCTGCCCGCTGATGGCCCTGCCCTGCTGCCCATCAGACCAACCTGCAGTGGCTGATGAGCTCAGCCGAGGAGACCTGCCGCAACCTGGCCTTCAGCCTGGCGCTGCGCTCCATCCAGAACAACCCCAGGTGAGCTGGTGCTCCCCGGCCGCTGTCTCGGGCTGCCAGCACCCCGGGCGCGGGCCAGGCCCACGTGCCGTGTGTCTCTTACAGCACCGCAGCTGACTTCTTGCCCACCTTCATGCACTGCCTGGGCAGCCGGGACTTCGAGGTGATGCAGACGGCCCTCCGGAACCTGCCTGAGTACACCCTGCTCTGCCAAGGTGAGCCCTCCCCTGCCGCCCGCCCTCGCTTGAGGCAGCCCGCCGCCCCTGACCGCCCCTGACCGCCTCTCTCCCCCAGAGCACGCGGCCGTGCTGCTGCACCGTGCCTTCCTCGTGGGCATGTATGGCCAGGTGGACACCAGTGCCCAGATCTCCGAGGCCCTGCGCATCCTGCACATGGAGGCTGTGATGTGAGCCCTGCCTGGTGCACAGAACCAGCCCGAGGCCAGCGGGGGCCAGGTCAGGGGTGGCTGGCATGCCTGAAAGGCAGGGCCAGCTTCAAATGAAACGTTCTATGTCCCATGTGTCCAGTGTGGCTCTCTTCCACTGAGACGCGGGCTGCTGGGCGCCGTCCTGGAGGTGGGGACCTGCTCGTTCCCGGGGTTCTGCCAGGAGGAATGCTGGTGCCAGGCTGCTGGGGGTGGGTACAGGATGCGTGGGGCAGGACAGGCTGCGGGCTACTGTGGACCACGGTGTTTCCGCTGTCAGGGTCACAGCGTTTCCCCTCTGTCCTCTGAGCAGCCAAAGACCCCCGCCCAGGACAGGCGGTCTCACTGCTGTTGGGGGGTCTGCCGCTGCCTGCAGTGAGTTCAAGGCAGCTGCTGCCACCTTGGTGCTGGCTTTTGCCCAGCCATCCCATCCGTTTCCACCAGGGGGCACTGCAGTTCAAAAAGTGGCCCAGGGCAGTGTGGGACTCGGGTACTCCCAGAACCCTGACCTTTGGAGACCTCCAATCCCAGGCCCACCCTGACCACTCAGCCCGGAGCTCTGTCCCAGCCCCCAGGCCTGGCCCATCTCCCACATCCACCCACCCAGCCTCCAGGCTCCTGTGTGCAAGGTCCCGGGAGGGAGGCAGAGATGGGCTGGGAGCTGCCCATAGGGCCCCAGCCATGTCTTCCCGTGTGGCCGGGCTGCTCCAGGCCCAGGTCTGAGAGGCCCTCACCCTGTGCTCCCCATTGCCTGGGCCCTGCTGGGCATGTCCCCGCACCCCAGCTTTGCCTCGTGAGCCCCCAGGGCCTCACAGGGGCTCTTGTCTTCTCGGGGATCTCCACCCTTGCACAGACACCAGGAGGCCTTTGTGCCCCCCACAGAGGCCGCAGCCGCCCCCGGTCACCACGTGGCTCCTCCTACCCTGGCACCCCCTGATGAAGGGGCACGGCACGGGTCATGTGTTCTTGAGGAAGGGGGGCATGGTGGGAAGGCGTCTGTCCACTTCTGCTCCCATGCGCCGCCGCCTTCGCGTGTTGCCCTCCTGGTGCTGTAGCTCAAGGGGCAGCAGAGTGGCCTGCAGGGCATATGCGGCGCCCCTGGCCCCCTCCTGCCTGGGCCTGCCAGCTCCCACCAGGCCGGGGGAGGGGCAGATGGTGGACGGCGGCCTGCCAGCGCGGCCCTCCCACTCTCCTGACCAGGCTCGGGTTGGTGGCGGGCACGGGTGGAGAGGGCCGTGTGGGTGCTGAGGGACGCAGTGGCGCGTGGTGGACAGCTGGGCATGCCCCATCACGGGCTCCGCGGAGCTCTGCAGGGGCCATGGCCGAGGTCCAGCAGGATGTGGGCACATGACTGCATGAACCCCAAGTCTGTGGCACCCAGGCATCTGGCCCGAGTAGGAGGCTGGAGGGAGCCCAGGTGTGGTGGACGGGACACGGAGCCACAAGTAGCCTGCAGCCCAGGGCCCCATCTCTGATCAGAGCACAGACCGCAGGCCCTGGCCATGGGATCAGGGGTGGTGGAGGGGAGGGGTCAGCGTGCTCCAGAGGGGGCAGTGGGGAGCGGGCTCCCTGTCCCTGCCCCTGCCTCTTTGTCCTGGGGAGGGACAGTCAAAGGGCAGCATCCCCAGCACACTCCCCCTGGCGTGCCAGTCCCTGGCCTCTCCCCCCCCCCCCCACCCCACGTGCTGGGCCTGGGCCCGGCAGGAGCACCCCTGACCTTCGGACCTGCGGGGCAGAGGGGGACCCACACTTGCCCCAGAATGCCAGGGGTGCCCTGCCTCTCAGACAGGCTAAGGAGGCCCACAGTTACCTGGGATGTGGGGTGGGGAGTGGGGAGAGGCCAGGAGTCCTGAAACTCAGCTAGTTCCTCTCCTGCCCCAGTAGCCCAGCCAGGACAGTGAGGTCACAGCCAGGTATCTGGGCAGGACAAGCTGGGGACTGGCTGGCTGTCTCCCTGCACAGTGTCCCTTCTCTCCTGGGAGGCGGCCTGTTAAGCACTCTGAAAAGACAGGACAAACTAGAAGGGCCAGTTTCCACCTTGACCCTTTCCTGGAGTCACACCCTAAAGGCCGCTTTCCCAGTACCCAGCCGGCTGGACTCTGGATCCCCTGGGTGTACCTCTGAACCCCAGAGGCACCAGCTGTCTGGAGAACCCGGAAGGATCGTTCAGAGGAAGTGGAAAGTGAGCCTTGAGGGATGAATAGGAGTTTTCTATTGTCACGGATCCCAGGACTCCCTAGCCATCTCCTACCACCCAAAATCTTGGTTTTGCCAACTGGTGCCCTTTGGTATCAAGTGGGGGAGATGATGGCTACCCCTAAAATGGAAAGCTAACCCCAGCACAGTTCATGCCTTCCCACTGCAAGTCCCGGCCGCATAAAGATATGTTTATGAGTACTTGCTGTTTTGGGAACAGAGAGGTGCCGTGGTGTGCCCCAGGACACACAGCAGCCAGAGCAAGCTGGGTTTCTTTGGTCACCTTAGGTCCTGCTGCCCGCTGACCCGCAGGCCAGCCCCATGCTCTGTTTACTGTGAGCTTATGGGGCCCAGCCCTATTACAAGAGGCTTCTACAAATGGCGTGAGGCGAGTTAATAATGTATTTATAACACCTCGTCGTCGTGGTCGGCGAAAATGATCTATAAATGTGCGGTAAATGTTTTATAATGTTTTTGTAACCCGTTATAAATGATAAATGGCGGACTATAGATGCGGGATCAAATATTTATAACGCATTGTGCACGGCGCTAGGCTGCTACAGTTCGGGCCAAGCCATTAATATAAAGTGGATGGGAATGGGAGTTAGCACATGCGCGCTCGGCACAGCCATTTGTAATGAAATGGAAAACGGGGGGGGGGGTGGGGGGGGCTGGGAGAAGCAGCCCTGGTCTCCCCTGCGCCCAGGCTGGGCGTCTCCCGGAGGCTGGTGGGGGCCTGGAACCGCAGGAGGACACACATTGGCCCGGTTGGCTACCAACATGTGCTTTCAGAGACCAAGCATCCGGCCCTTAACACGAGGTGTCACCTGCTTCCTCTCCCACCTGGGCCCTAAAAACAGCTGGATGAACCCTATGCTGACAGTGGGCCCGGGGCTCAGGAGGAAGGGAATCCCCTGGATTGTTGCAGAAGGGGCCATGTCTGCCTGTCAGTTCAGCTCCAGCTGGGTTCTGCTTTGGGTTGGGGACTGTGGATGAAGGGAGCCCATGGTGGGGCGGGGGGGGGGGGGTGAGACCTGGTCCTGGTCTTTGTGCATGCTAGGCAAGCACTCTGCCACTAGGCCAAACTCCCAGCCCCTGCCCCAGGACCTTTGCACAGCTGTCCCTCTGCTCCCTCCTCTTCACCCTCCTCCCCGCCCCCTCTTCTCTCTTCTCTTCCCCCTCCTCATTTGGAGCCTTGAATTCATAGCCTGGGCCCTGGGCACAAGGCTGACACTCTACCCTTTGAGCCACAGCTCCACTACTGGCTCTTCGGTGGCTTAGAGGTAAGAGAGAGTCTCATGGACTTTACTGCCCAAGCTAGCTTCGAACCCTGATCCTCAGACCTCTGACTGCTGAGCAGCGAGGACGCCAGGCGTGACCACCGGTGCCTGGCCAGGCCTCCGTTCTGGAGTTCCTTTCTTAGGGAGGTTAACCTGTGTTGACATACCCTCGGGCCCTGGGCACTGAGTCAGGAAAGGACAGGGCCGCTACCTGCAGACCCCAAGTCCCCAGGAAGAAGTGGGGGGGTCTTCTGCCTGGTTAAGCCGTGTCCCACCCTGCCCCTCCTGCTGAGACTGAGCAGTTCAGCTAGCAAATGGAGCTGGACCCACTCCAGAATCCTGGACAGCCATCCAGTCAGCCCCTCCATGCCCGTGTCCCCCCGCAGACACCTCAGGCTGGGAAAGGACAAGAGCCCCAGCCTACAGGAGCCATTTGAGCACGTGGGGTCGTGAGCGGTGAGGGCGGGGAAGGCTGGGAAGTTGGGGTTCAATGTTAGGTGAGGGGTAAGGAAAAGCCTCAGTGAGAAGGAAGGGGATATTTGAGCAAATAACTTAAGGCAGCAAAGGAACAGGCCAGGTGCACATCGGGAACATGTGACTTCCAGGCTGGGACAGCAGTGTGTGCAAAGGGCCTGAGGTAGGAATGTCTCAGAGACCGGTTGTGGAGCTTGAACTCAGAGCCTGGGCATTGACCCTGAGATTTTGAGCCACAGCTCTGCTTTCAGTTTTCCGGTGGTTAATTGGAGATAAAGATCTCATGCACTTTCCTGCCCAGGCTGGCTTTGAACCGTGATCCTTGGGTCTCAACCTCCTGAATGGCTAGGATGACAGGTGTGAGCCTCCCGCAAAGGCTTAGAAGGTTTCTATGGGAATTCACGCAGGCAAGGCTGATGGCAGGAGGCTGTGGTCCAGAGAGGTCATGGGGAGGTCAGATGATGGGAGAGCCTGAAAGCCTGTGAGCCAGAGGCTCACAGCCCCCAGTCCTGAGGGCGAGGGGTGGCAGCCCTGGAGGCTCCTGGGAAGAACCCCAGCCCCTAGCCACAGACAGCACCTGCTAGTCCTGGACCTGAGACCCCAGGCTTCTGTGTCTCCATCCCCAGTCAGCCTCACGTTTGCCTCAGGTCATGGGAATGGCAGCTTTGGCTGGAGTTGCTTTAATTGCTTTCATCATTGTTACCAATTCAGCCTGCTTTGCTAATGAACTCACTCACGACTTTGATTGGACCTGGGTGCTAGTGGCTGGATTCCCAACTATTCAGGAAGCTGAGCTCTGAGGATTGCAATTCCAAGCCAATCTGGGCAAGAAAAGTCTATGAGACTCTTTGTCTCCAAAGAATGGCCAAAAAGTGGAGCTGTGGCTCAAATGGTAGAGCACCAGCCTTGAGAGAAGCCTTGTGACTTGAAGCAAACACCTTACCACAAATCCTTCCTAAGAAGGCTGCTGGACTGGCTTGAGAGTCTGCCCAGAGGCACTTTCCCTTGCTCTCTTGTGGTATTGCAACTTCAGGACCAACAAAAGAGGTGTGTGTGTGTACACGCACGCACGTACGTACGTGCTGGTCCTGGAATCAGGGCCCAGGTATGGTATCTTAACTTTTCCCCCCTCTACCATTTGAACCACTGCTCCACCTCTGGCTTTTTTTCTGGTTAACTGGAGATAAGAGTCTCCGGGACTTTCCTGCTCAGACTGACTTGGAACCACGATTCTCACATCTCAGTCTCCAAGTAACCAGAATTATAGGAGTGACCACTGCAACCTGTCAGAAAACTTTCTTGGAGATTTGAGCACCCCCACCACCACAGGCTCAGTACCCCAGCCCTGCCTGCTGTGTGCTGGGTAGGGGCACACTTGTGGGGAGGAGCTGTGACCTACTCACAGATGGAGATGAGGTCATGAGCCAAGGCGAAGGTGGTCAGAACAGTCTAGGACCGGGGCCAGATGGGGTCCTGGGGACCACAGAGGTGCAGACCTTGGAGACGCACCAGCATGGCAGGGTGGGGCCAGGGAGAGGCTGCAATAAGCAGAGCTTGGCAGATCCTGATAAGGAGAGTGAACTTTATTCAGAAGAGTGCTGAGCAGAGTGACTATCAAGAAAGAACCTGGGGTTCCTAGCCAGGGTAGCCCAGGTGGGGGTGGCATTGCTAGATAAGGGCCAGGGTGGGTAGATGGGAGGCATCGGTCCCTGGTTTGGGGGGACATGTTAGGTGGCTCCAGGCCACCCTCACAAGTGCTGCTTGCAGACACTGTGGTCATAGGAGGTTGGGTTTCTGGGTCCCTTGATGGCTTCTGAGCTGGGAAGCCTGGCCATCTCCCATCAGGTCCTTCCCACCCTGGGCCCTCCCCTGGCCCCCTCACTTGCTTTTCCCTCCCTCCCCAGCTTTTCTGTTCTCCTAATCGCTGGAATCAGGAAAACCTGACCTGGGCTCTGTGCTGCTGGCTTGCCTCCTGGCAGGTCATCCTGGACCTACTGGCATCCTCGGGGATGGGGCCCACTGCCCACCCCCCCCCCCCCCCCCCGGCCTCCTCAGGCAGGGCCCCTGTGTCAGCTCTGTGCTTGTGCAGTGGGTAAAGGAGTGGCCTGGCGTCCTACCAGGGGCCACCACCAGGAAACGTCCTCTTTCCTCAGAGGTTGGCCAGGCAGGCTGGGGCTTGGCTGGGAAAGGTCAGCTAAGGCTTCCGGCTTCTTAGGTGAGTCCAGGTGGCACAGGTAGACTCCCCCGGGCAACGTAATTCCACACAGTGCTCCAAGTGAGAGAACAGGCGTCCCAACAATCTCCAGTCCCGGCACTCACTGGAACTGGGGGACACACCCCAGGAAGGCCCCGAGGGGGGGGTTCCCCACCCCCAGCCTCCATGCCCAGGCCAGATTCCCCCCCCACACCCCGGGGCTATGGAAAGTGGAGCTTAGAAAAGAAAGCCCAGGCCCCGCCCCGTTCTCCCACCGGGATCCGAATGGAGGGGGGCGGGGCCTCAGGGGGCGGGGCCACGCCCCGTGCCGCCAACGCTCGGCATAGGCTCCTGCCCAGTAGGCCCCGCCCCCGGGAGGCCACGCCCCGTGCCGCCAACGCTCGGCATAGGCTCCCGCCCGGGAGGCCACGCCCCCTGAGGCCACGCCCCCGCCATTCGGATCCCGGTGGGAGAACGGGGCGGGGCCTCCCGGGGGCGGGGCCTACTGGGCAGGAGCCTATGCCGAGCGTTGGCGGCGCGGGGCGTGGCCTCCGGGAGGGGGCGGGCTTCGTGTGGGCGGGGCCTGCGATCGCTGGGCGGCTTCTGGGTCCCGCGGCTGCAGCAGCCGCCGCCGCCGATTGTCCTCCGGCGCCGGGCCGCGCGCTCGGCGGGTCCCCGCTGGGGTCTTAGCGTCCGTCCGTGTTCATCCGGCGTCGAGGGCGTCCGGGAGCAGCCGTGCGTCCCGCCGCCCACATGGCGGCCATCAAAGCCCTGCAGGAGTGGTGCCGGCAGCAATGCGAGGGCTACCGGGACGTGAGCATCACCAACATGACCACGTCGTTCCGCGACGGCCTGGCCTTCTGCGCCATCCTGCACCGCCACCGGCCCGATCTCATGTGAGTGCCGCGCCCGTCCCCGGGGAGGGGACCGGGACACCGAGGCCCGGCCAGCGGAGCGGACACGCCCCCACCCCGCGGCCGTGCAGGGCCCAGCCTGCACCCCGAAGTTCAGCTGGGCCCCGGGCCAGGATCTGGGCCGCCCCTGGTCAGCTTAGTCAGGGGTGACTCAGGCGGTGGCGTGGGCCGGGAGCGTTGCTCCCCAGGGCAATGCATTGAGGGGGGGGGGCTCTGGTGGAGGCTGCGAGTGTGGGTGTGGCCTCCCTCCCCGACCCCTTAGCCTCTCCAGACCCCTCTGACAGCGCAGCCCGGAGACACTTCCAGGACGGACAATTAGATTAGGAATCCCTGAACCCCTAATCCAAGGTCCTGCTGGCCCAGCCTCCCTGGGAAGGAGGCAAGGGACAGGCCCAGACTTGACTATTCCAACAATTATTCACTCAGCAAACACTGTGTGATAGGGGTTTCAGCCTCACAAAACCACCTGTGGCCCAGGCGCCTCTGGGCAAAGCATGGTTCTGAGAAGTGGCTGGGGTGGGTCAGGGCTGGGTCTCAAGGCTGGGCGAGGCTAGGGGCAGCTCAGTCAGGCCCCTGAGAGGCCCAGGGCTCTGGGTTGACCTCACACGGCAGTGCCACATTCAGGCAGATCTGACACAGCTCTTCCTCCAACTCAGCTCCGGTCTGCCTGGCATGCTGGAGTCTTGAGCAAGAGGCTGGGTTCCTGCCCTGGAGTTGTGAAACGCGCCTCTCAAGCTGCCCAAGCCTCCTGGTGGCACTTGGGTAGTGATCTCTGCCCCCCACCCAGGCACATGCCACTTTGGCTTTTTTGTTGATGTTCTTTTTTCCTCAGTGCTGGGGTTTGAACTCAGGGTCTAGCCAACTGTCCTTGAGCTTTCTCAAGGCTACTTACTCTACCACTTGAGCCACAGCACCACTTCCGGCATTTTTCTGTGTTTGTGGTCCCTGGGAATTGAACCCAGGGTGAGCATTCTACCTTGAAGCCACCCTCCTGCCCCTGTGTTGTTCTTTTGGTGGTGGGCTTGAACTCAAGGTCTGGGCACTGTCCCTGAGTTTGTTTACTCAAGGCTGGTGTTCTACTACTTGAGCCATACCTTTACTTCCAGCTTTTTGCTGTTTGATTGGAACTAAGAGTCTCAGCTATCTTTGAACCGCGGTTCTCAGCCCTCAGCTTCCTTGAGGAACTAGGATGACAGAGAGCCACCAGTGCCTGGCCTAAGCTGATCTTTGATAGTTGCTGGGCAAGGGACATGGTGACAGGAATTGGGGCTTGACATGAAGAGGCCAGTGGCCAGGCTCCATCAGGGTTCTGGAGTTCAGAAGGAGGCTGGCCAGTAGCCTGGGCCAGGCAGCCCAGAAGGGACACGTGTGACAAGTCTGCAAGTGGATGCGAGAGGGTGGCGCTGTCTGCTAGCTCCCCAGGCTGGGAGGGATGTGGCTGGACATTTGGGGCCTTTCCGGCTCTGGAGGGTTTCCATCTGCTCCCAGCTGGTTGAAGGCAGAGGCCAGTAGTTCATGTGTGCCTGGCGGGAAGAACTTTGGGGAGTGCCTGAGAGAGCCCAGCTCTGAACACCTTGAACTTGTGGCCTCCAAGACCCTGGGGACACAAGTTCCTGTGTGCAAACCCTCCAAACCCTGCCATGTGGTCATGTCATGACAGGTGCCAGGGTATGGACTGAGGACTGCCCCCTGTGCAGAGCTCTGGTGGTGACCGGGGCTGGCAGGGTGCTCTCCCTAGAAGCCTTGATCTTCTGTCTGGGGTTTGGATTCAGGCCATGGAGGGTCTGAAGTGAGACCTTGGCCAGCCCCCAGCACCCCTGCCCTCTCCTTCCCGCGGTGAAGACCCTTTGGTAGCAACAGGAAGGTGGACTTCCTGTCTCCTATCCCCCTCTTTGCCACCAGGAAGTCCTTCCTTGGGTCTGACCTCAGACTTTCCTGCTGCATTTTGAATGTGTTTCCTCTGGCCCTGAAAGGGGAGCAGCTGTGAGGGAGCAGGTCTGGGCTGGGAGCCAGCCAGGTGGGGCTGGCCTTCATCTGTGTTTGTACTCCTGATTTTCCCCAGTGGCTGAGCTCACTGCCCACTCCCCCGAGGAGGTCTGTGGGAATCTCCAATTTGGGGTTCAAGGACCAGCTTACCAGCTACATCCACCTGGAGGTCACTGGCCTGCCCACCCTCGGCTGTGGGTTTGCCTGCTGGTCAAGGGTACTGCCCCAGGGGTGCTTTCTGCGATGAGGTCATTGGCTGCCAGGTGTGTTGGGACCCGCCCAACACAAACAGCCCACAGCCCCGCCCACAGACCTGCCCAGAGGCTGACCCTTCCCCTCAGAGCCTCCAGCAGGCTTCCAGACACAGAAGCCCTTCCTGCTGGTAGGCAGGGGGGGCCTCACCCACCTTCCTCTCTGCTGATGGAGGCGGGGGTGGGGGCCGGGTCAGGGTTGCATGGAGGCTAATAGGATTCCTTGTACTCTGTGGTCTCTCTGAGCTTGGGAGGTCTGTGCTGGGACTAAAGCTGCAGAAGGCAGTGGTGACTGTGGAGATGGAGGGCTTTGATTGCCAGGTTCTGTCCCCCCACCATCACACACACACACACACACACACACACACACACACGCACGCACATCGGGTCTCCCCAGGCTGTTGGAAGTTGGGACATCACATGAGAAGCCCTCATCTGGCACCCCAGAAGCAGCAGCCTTGTCTCCTCTCCTGGGCTAAGCCAAGGGTGGGCTGGCTGGGCAAGGCCCACTCAGGCTGTCAGCAGGAAGCGGCCCCGGGGACAGAGGCCTTCTGTTCCCCTGCCTGAGGGCCTGCTGCCCAGACCTCTGCTGTCCACTGCCAGGTCTGCCCCCCCCCTGCCTGCCCATCCCTCCTCAGCCCTGTGCCATTTTGTCTTGCTGTCTCTGCCTGCTTTTCCTGGTGGGGTTCACACTCCATGTACTGGGGATTTCCCTGCCCAGCACCCCTTCCCCCTCCTATTCTGTATTCCAGGAAATAAGCCAGCCATCTGGGGGTTTGGACTGGGCCCAGGGGCACCCCCAGGGGCGCTGGGGCAGGAGGCCGGCTCTCTTCCCCAGCTGAAGTGCACATTCCATTGTGGACAGTGGGTGGGAGGCCTGGCTGGTCAGGCCTCGAGCTGGACAGGGCTGGACATGCATCACCAGGCAGCTCGCCAGTGCACCACTCACCTCTAGACACCACCAATTTATTTATTAGGCTACTATTAAAAGAGTAAGCGGGAGAGATGCTCATGCTTATAGTTCCAGCTACTTAAGAGGTTGAGGTCTGAGGACCAAGGCTCAAGACTGGCCAGGGCAGAAAAATCTGTGACTCCAACCTCCTTTTTTTTTCTTTTTCTTTCTTTCTTTCTTCTTTTTTTTTTAATGTGTATCAGTGGTGGGGCTTGAGCTCTGGGCCTGGGTACTGTCCCTGAACTCTTCAGTTCTGCCACTTAAACCACAGCACCACTTCCAGTGTTCTGGTGGTTAGTTGGAGGTAAGAGTCTCACGGACTTTCGTGCTTAGGCTGGCTTTGAACTGTGATCCTCAGATCTCAGCCTTCTGAATAGCTAGGATTACAGGCGTGAGCCACTGCACCCGCCAACACACTTGATTTCCTAATACTTCAAATTCAAATCAAAAGGCTCAACTTGAGAGGATATCTTGAGTCCAGGCCTGAGGGCAGGATGTGGCTGGTGAGTCAGGCCAAGGGGCAGAGGGGGTTCATGTGGGGGGGGCGGGAAGGAGGGGGAGGGGGGGACAACAGACAGCTTGGGGCCCCGGTGTAGGCCAGGTGAGGCTCAGAGACCAGGGAAACAGCATGGACTTCTTCTGATGGCTGTTGTGGGCCTTGAACTTGTGTCCTCAGCCTGAGCGCCAGCTCAGTGTGCTGCCATGGGGGGATGGGACTCCAGAAGGTTCTGGGTGCCCCCTCTGGGGTCAGGGAACTGCTGGCCAGGCCTCCAGGGAGTCTCGGGGCTAATGGAAGAGGCACAGGCCCCTTTTTGCTTTGTTTAGATACAAAACAGAGCTTGTTTTCCTGCCTGCCCAGCTGGTCACCAAGGCCAGTGAACGGGCAGTGGGGAGGGGAGAGCTGATATTCTTGAAGGAATGGGGGGGGCATTGAGCCCAGCCTGGTCACTGCTTCTGGACAGAGGCCTTGGAGCTGGAGGGCGCCCTCCGAGCCATGCTCCTGGCTCTCCTGTGTGCGGCTGCGCAATGCCTGTCTCCAGGGTGGTCCACACATCTGGTACTCGTTACCTGGGAGGTGGTCCCAGTCGCCGGAAGTACCAGGTCTCCTCTGCAGAGCTGATGGATGGCCAGGCGGGATGGTGGCTGGACATTCCTAAGGGGGGAGGTGGGACCTGCCCCACAGATGCCGCTGGCTGTGGCCTCAGTTGGCTTGCCTAGAAAGTGGGCTTGTTTCTCGTCTCTCTTTTGGTGGGGTGGGGGGCTCACAGCTTGGTGAAGCCGGCCTCTACTGGTTGTTTGGACTCAGGCTTGAGGGATGCAGGTAGGTAGGTCAGTCCTGTCCCTTCATTTGAGATGTGCCTAGTTCTAGCCTGGTTCTAGAATAAAGCACAAGGTGGGGGGGGAGTTGGTTCAGCCTTAGCACTGAGTGTGTTTGTGGGGAATGCAGAGGAAGGAAGGAAAGGGAAAGGAGAACTGGAGGCATGGCTCAAATGGTTGAGCACCACCCAGAAAAAGAAAGCTAAACAAAAGCATGGGGTCCTGCGTTCAGGTCCCAGTACCAACATGGAAGGAAGGAAGGAAGGAAGGAAGGAAGGAAGGAAGGAAGGAAGGAAGGAAGGAAGGAAGGGAGAGAGAGGGAGGCTCATAGATAGGAAAACTGAGGCTATAGAGAAGAGGCGCTGCCCGTGTCACACACCAGAAGCGGGAGGAGGACACAGTTATGGATTGCAACCCTTCCTCTGTGCCAGGAAACTTCCATAACAATTCACTAACAAGGAAGATCTCGCTGGTTGTGTGAGCTGGGCGCTGCTGGTGGCTTTGTCACTGTGGAACCACGTGCTGGCTGGCCTGTCCACTGCCACTTCTGGTGGGAAACGGCTCAGCCTTCCCTGGGCCTGGAGGTGAAGGTTGAGCTGCCTGTTGGTGCCCTGATGGAGTGGCATGGGGCCTGGGAGATAAGTTGTGTCACTGGTTAGTGCCAGCTTGCTGCTTGGAACTGTCTCGAGATCTCATTTATTCTAAGTACCCTCCTGGGGCTGGTGTGGGGGTGGGGTGATCTTGGAGACCCCCAACCCCTGCTTTCTCTGATCTGAGTGGCTTTGGACATATAGATTTTTTTTTTTGCCAGTCCTGTAGCTTTATAGAATTCCATTTGTGTGTGTGTGTGTGTGTGTGTGTGTGTGTGTGTGTGTCTCACATTTTTTGTACCCATTCATCTGCAGTAGGGCATCTGGATTGTTTCCATCGCCTGGCTACTGTGAATAGTGCAGAGATCAACATAGCTGAGCAGGTGTCCTTTATATCCTGGGTTATGATGTTCAGGGTAGATGCCCAGAAGTGGTATGGCGGCGGGATCGTAGAGAAAGTCTATTTTCAGTTTTTTGAGGAACCTCCACACTGCTTTCCAGCAGTTGTACTAGTGTACATTCCCACCAGCAGTGCAGTAGGTTTTCTCTTTCTCCACAACGCTGCCAGCATTTGTCATTGTCTGAGTTCAGAATCTTGACCATTCTTGTTGGGGTAAGGTGGCATCTTAGGGTTGTTTTTATTTGCATTTCCTTTATGACCATGGATGATGAGCATTTTCTCATATGCTTTTCTGCCATTTTAACCTCTTCTTTTGATAAGTCTCTCTTTAGTTCTCTTGTTGGGTTTGAGGCGGATTCGTTTCTTGAGTTCCCTGTAGATATTGGATATTAAGTATTTGTCTGATGTATTATTGGTAAATATTTTTTCCCAATTGGTTGGCTGTCTTCTTTAGTAGCTATGTCTTTGTGTAGATATTTCTTTATTCTTAGGTAGTCCTATTTGTGGAGTCTCTCTCCAAATCTGTTATGACCCTGGGACTCTGCTCAAGAACTTTTTGCCTGTGCCTGTGAGTTCCAGTGTCTCTCCTACTCTATCGTGTAGCAGTTTCAGTTTCAGGTCTGATATTGAGGTCTTTGATCCATTTTGAGTTAATGCTTGTGCATGGCAACAGGCTGGGGTCAATTTTTAGTTTTCTGCTTGTGGCTGCCTTCTTTTCCCGACACCAATAATTGCAGAGGCAGTGTTTATTCCACTGTATATCTCTGGCTCCTTTGTTAAATATAAGTTGACTATAGGTATATGGTTCTACTTCTGGATCTTCTATTCTGTTCCATTGATCTCCTGGTCTATTTTTGTGCTAGTGCCATGCTGTTTTTGTTATTATGGCTCTACAGTAGAGTTTGAAGTCTGGTATTGTAATACCACCTGCATGGCCCCTGAGTTTCTTTTACTCAAGTCGAGCACTCTATGACTTGAGTCACAGCACCACTTCCAGATTGTGTGTGTGTGGGGGGGGGAGGTACTGAGGAATCAAAACCAGGTTGGCTTTGAACTGGGGATCCTCAGATCTCAACCTCCTTAGTAGCTAAGATGCCAGGTATGAGCCACCAACATCTGCTGACACTAGTGTTTTTATCTTCCAGAAACTTCAGTGCCCTCCAGAAGGAAAACATTTATGACAACAACAAGTTGGTGAGTCACCCCTTCTAACACCGGCCATGTCCTGCCCTCCTGGCTCTGGCATCAAAGTTGGCACGCAGCCACATCCAAGGGCCACGAAGTCCTGCCTGTGCTGCCTGCATCCCACCCTGGAACCCGGTCTAACCTCCAGCTCTATGGCTAGGCCTCAGATGGCTAACTCTAGAATTATGCTCTTATTCTTCCTCCTCCCCCTCCTCCCCCTCCTCCTTCTCCACCTTCCCTTTCTTCTTCCTTCTTTCATCTTCTGCACTAGAATTTGAACCCAGAGTCTTCAGAGTCTTGTGTTTGATAGGCTTGAACCACATCCCAGTCCTTTCTGCTTTGATTTTCCCTCCTTCCCTTCCTTTTTTGCTTTCTTCCTCCTCCCTCCCCACTTTTTTTTTGGGGGGGGGGTTGGTCATGGGGCTTGAACTTAGCCTTGGCTCTGCCCCTGGGCTTTTTCACTCAAGGCTAGTGCTCTGCCACTTGAGTCACAGCACCACTTTTCTGTTTATGTGGTACCTAGAGGACAGCCCAGGGCTTCATGAATGCCAGCCACGCTCTCCCTAGTGATTGTTTTTCATATAGGATCTTGTGCTTTCGCCCTGGTCCGCCTGGGTCTCTGGTCCTTCTGCCTCCATCTCCCTCGTCGCTGGAATTACAGCTGTTAACCACCATGTCTGTTTTTGGAAATGGGGCCTCGCGGAGTAGCTGGTACGATAGGCCTGAGCTGCCACACTTGGCCTGCTTGGAGCCCCAGGTCCCCTCTGTCTGTGGGGTGGTGAGGGTTGGGCCAGGGCACCTCCTGCCCTGCGAGTAGCTGGCTCTGCAGAACTGCTGCCCTGCACCGTGAGGACTGGTATCTGTGACCTCAGAGATTCCAACTTCATTCTTTGTGCCCAGCCGTGGAAACCTCTTCCACGCCAGCCTCAGTTTCCCTGGAGCTTCTGCCTTCCCTCATGGTTCTTACACAGGAGGCAAAGCCTGTGTGATCATTCTGATGGAGTGGGGGCCCACACAGACCGTGCATGGCCTGCTGGGATAGTGGGTGTCTCTCTAGCCTGCTCAACCAGCGCTTACCCCACAACTTAATGACAGCAAACTGCTTTTAAAAATTAAGTTCCCAGGTGCCGGGAGTTTGGCCTAGTGGTTAAAGTGCTTGCCTAGCATGCACGAAGACCCGGGTTCCATTCCTTGGTACCACATACATAGAAAAAGCCAGAAGTGGTGCTGTGGCTCAAGTGGTAGAGCTCTAGCCTTGAGGAAAGCCCAAGGACAGTGCTCAGGCCCTGAGTTCAAGCCCCAGGACTGGCAAAAAAAAAAATTGAGTTCCAAGCTGGGTGTAGTGGTTCACGCCTGTAATCCTTGCTACTCAGAAAACTGAGATCTGAGGATGGAGGTTCAAACCCAGCTGGGGCACAAAAGGACCTGAGACTCTTATCTCCAGTTAACCTCTAGAAAACTGAAAGTGGCACTGTGGCTCAAGGGGTAGGGCAGTAGCCTTGAGCTGAAGAGCTCAGGGACAGTGTTCAGGCCCTGAGTTCAGGTCAAATTACACACACATATCCTCAATCCTTGGGTAGGTGTCCTGGCCACATTTCAAAGGCTTATAGCTATGTGTAGCCAGTGGCTGTCAATTCCAGTCATGTCTGAAGCAGTAGGGCAGGGTGGAGGGGAGCGAGGCCGGCCAAGTCTCATGGAAAGCTTTCCCAGGGCTCTTGAACAACCTCACACAGGGACCAGCAAAGGCCCTGGGGTCAGAAGGAGGCCACAGTGGGTAGGAGAGGACAGGACTCTGGGAGGCTAGACAGGACCCCATGGCCTGGGAGCTTCAGGGCCCCAGGGAGAAAGGGAGGGAGGGAGGGGTGAGGGGTATGGAGGCCAAGGAGACATCCAGCTACCATGCTGGCCACAGGCGGGACAGCTTCTGGGTGCCTGAGGGGCTCAGAGCTATGGCTTGGTGTGCCATTGAGGTTGCAGGCCTAGGGGAATCCCAGCTTGCAAGCACGTGGGGGCTGCATAGGCTGCAGTGTAGGGGGGCTGGGGACAGAGGTTTGGAGTCTCCCGGCCTGGGATAGCCACTGAGGGAGGGGGCAGTGAGGCCTGGGCGGGGGAGGCTCCAGAGGTTTTCTGTGGCCATATTTGGTGGTTTGGCACTCATCCCTCACAGATGAGATTTCTGTTAGCACAGCTGGAGTCCTTTGTGGGAGGGAGGGGCCGTGTGAGTGGCTGGGGAGTGGGAGGGAGAGGGGACTCTAGGCTCTGCCGCTGCTGTATGGGGGTGCAGTGATGCAGTGGGTTCTCTGTGGGTATGCAGTTGGTGCAGTGTAAGTGCAGCTTTCTGGCTGTCTGCAGCCCAGGGCATCGGGTCCCTGTCTGCCATGGCGTGGGCTCTCAGGACACGGAAGCCATGCGTGTTCCTTCTCTGGGCAGAGGATGCCAAATGAACCTCTGGTGTGTGGGCAGCTGCCACGGGGCAGTTTGGTGTCCGTAGGGGTGTGGATTGGCGCATAATGCTCACAGTAACACAAGACCATCTTGCCATCCCAGTACAGTTAGGTAAAAGGGGGAAGTGGAGGAAAGCTCCATCCTGCCTGCCAACCTCACCTCTCCTGCCTTCCAGGCCTTCAGCGTGGCGGAGGAGCAGCTGGGCATCCCGGCCTTGCTGGACGCAGAGGACATGGTGGCCTTGAAGGTGCCCGACCGACTGAGTATCCTCACTTATGTGTCTCAGTACTACAACTATTTCCATGGCCGCTCCCCCAGTGAGTCCCGCGCTGTGAGGGTCTGTGCCATGGTGGGGCCGCTGGGTCTCCCTGTGCTCTAGCTTGGTGGCCCTCAGGATGCATGACCAGCCTCTGTGCCCTGACGCCCAGCACTGCTTTTAGCACTTGGCCAAGTGAGCCCTTTCTGGGTGGGGTGCAGATTCCCAGCAAGGCCCCTGAGCACTTCTGCCCCCAGCCTGCCCCTTCTGAGGACCATAGGCTCATGCCCATGCCCTTGTGTGACTCGTGCCTCTGCACCCCTGAGCCTGGGCCAGCAGGGGCGGGCAGGGACCGGCAGGAGTAGGCAGGCCCAGGCCTTTCCAAACCCTGGGTGTGATGTGGCTGCTTGCCTCCAGTCCCACATTCCTCTCTGGGCCTTAAAAATCTCTGGAATCACCCGGGCACAGGGCCAGCCTTGCCTGGAACAGACAAATCCCTTTTCCCTAACCCAGGATAGAGGGGTCTCAGTGAGGACGGAGCCAGGAAAAATGAGGGATGGTGCTGGGAAAAATGTGCCCTTTGGTCCCTCCTGGCTCTGCACCCCCGCCCCAGGCACCAGGACCCTTGGGGAGGGGACCCCAAGCCCTTTGAGAGTGGATATGGGCCACACAGAGCCCTTTTGATCCCTGGATGCCCTGTGTGACTTAGTTGGGGGCATGGCTGGTGTGAAGAGGCCTCCACCCGACTCCACCGAGGAACCCTACAAGAAGGCCCCATCTCAGCCCCCTACACTGCCCTCGCCCGCCCCGGCTCGGGGGTCACCGCTGTCTCCAGCCAGGACAAACCCCGTGGTCCAGAGGAAAGACAGAGGCTCTGATGACCTAGCCCCGAAGGCTGTAAGCACCCAGCCCACTTCCTGTGTGATTTCTTGGGTTCCTCAGGAGACTTTTCTGAATGGGGGTGTCAGGAGTATGCACCTCTTAAACTACACTGTGGGGCTGTAGCCCTGGGATTGTTCATTGAACACTCTCTGGGACTCCTCTGCAAGGCAGATGCTGTGGCTCCCATTACCCAGATGGGTAAACTGAGGTATGGGGTGGTCATGTGGGTAGAATAAAGCCAGACTTTTTGGGGTTCGCAGTTGGGCTTGACTCCTTCTGTGTAATAGGAATGGGTCCTGGGCTTTGTCTCCAGGCCTCCCTTGCTTTGGGGGAGGGGGAGGAGGCGGGGCCTGGACAGGCAGTGGCATGTGCTGGGGTGCCCCCTGCTGGCCACGGATGGTTATTCCAGGCTCCTGGGAGCCACTGTGGGGCTGGGGGGGGGGCCGGAAATGGGGGGCTGCACCCTGAATCTGTCTCTTGCCTCCCATCCTGGGGCCCCATTCAGGCTGGAGGCCCTGAGCTTGGAACCTTGCCCACCTGCTGGGGCCTCCTTGGGGCAGGTGGGCCTGGCAGGGGTGGGGCCCTGGTGGCCAGGTGCCTTCAGCAGCCTCTGTTTCCCCCCACAGAGCCTGGCGGGGCCAGGCAGCTCCATCAGCAGCTCCTGTGGCGTCTGTGGCAAACATGTCCACCTGGTCCAGAGACACCTCGCTGACGGGAGGCTGTACCACCGGGGCTGCTTCAGGTAGGTCCCCCCCGCTCACACAGGGCCTGCACGCCCCTCCACAGCCCTCCTCCACCTCCCGTGACCCTGGCCTGGCTCTGGGCCTTCCTCTGGACCCTCTGTGTCCTGCTGTCTTCCTCCCAGGCCCTCGGGGACCCTATCCTTATTCTGCCTCTGCATGGTGCATCACCAAGCTCCCCAGCTGCGGAAAGCTTTCCTTCTGAAAGGAAAGCCCACAATGCTTGAGGATGGATTTGTGCCCTCATTGGGGCTCTGGGGTATCCGTACCCCTAATAAACTTCTCAGTGGGGTTGGGGATTCTAGTCCTGGGTGGAGGTTTGTTGGATGAATCATCGATTCCATGAGGGATGCAGGTGGATGAATGAATGAATGAGCGGGAGTGAATGAGCAAGCGGGTGGTGGAGTTGCAACACCGGGACAGGCGCTGAGGTCTCGGGACACCCTCCCCAGGTGTAAGCAGTGCTCCAATACGTTGCACTCAGGAGCCTACCGGGCCACAGCGGAGCCTGGGGTCTTCGTCTGCACCAGCCACCACCCAGGGGCCACATCTTCCAGCCCGAAATGGCCAGCACTGACTTCCAGAGCACCAGGGGCCCGCCCTCCCGTGCCCCGCTCCCCCAGCACCCCGCAGAAGGCCCAGGATGTGAATGGACTGAGGGACCCGGCACCCAGCACCGAGCTAGCCACTCACAAGCCCGAAACCAACAATGCAGAGGCTAAAAGCTTCACCCGGGCCACGTACAACTCTCCAGCTGCCCTCTCTTCCCCTGCCAACAGTGGGGGCCCCACTGGATCTAGGCTGTCCCCAAGCCGGGTGACCCCCTCTTCAGGTGCCACAGGCAGCCCACGTGTAAGCAATAGCTCCCCGATGGGGTGGTCCTCTCCCGCTCAGGGCACAGCAGCTGTCACCTCCCATCCTGCTGTGTCCCCAAGTGCCCTGGACACTCAGCCAGCCACACCCCAAAGCCGGACAGCCCCCCAAGGCGTGGCCACTTACACCAAGCCCAATTGGAGTGGGCTATCTCCAGGTACAGCCGTGTGGACACCCTCGGCCTCCAGGACTCAGCAGGCCCGAGAGAAGTTTCTCCAGACGCCAGCCCTGCCCAGCAGTGGTCCAGCCAGCAGGGACCCTGCACCAGCCAGGGACAGTAACAGGGGCCCCACGCCAACCAAGGACAGCAGCAGGGGCCCCATGCCAGCCAGGGACAGCAGCAGGGGTCTCACGCCTACCAGGGACAGCAGCAGGGGTCTCACGCCAACCAGGGACAGCAACAGGGGCCCCACGCCAGCCAGAGACAGCAGCAGGGGCCCCACGCCAACCACAGACAGTAACAGGGGCCCCACGCCAACCAGGGACAGCAGCAAGGGCCCCACGCCAACCAGGGACAGCAACAGGGGCCCCACGCCAACCAGGGACAGCAACAGGGGCCCCACGCCAACCACGGACAGTAACAGGGGCCCCACGCCAGCCAAGGACAGCAGCAGGGGCCTTGTGCTTGCCGGGGACAGCAGCAGGGGCCCTGCGTCAACAGTGGACAGCAACAGGGCACACGCGCTGAGTGTTCTCCGCAAGGTGCTGCCTGGGCCTGGGGACGCTGGCACCCAGGTGTCCAGCAGGTAGGTGGAAAGGGGGCTGGGGTGCAGTCAAATGCACCACATCACTGGGTGGGACCACTGTGGATGGTCAGGGAGGATAGGCAGCCGCTGTCAGAGCACTGTTGAGGGAGGACACTGTTGTGGCAGGCCCCGGGTGCCTCCCAGGGCCCCTCCTGCTTCTCCCCGCTGCTGGGGCTCCAGGCTCTCCAAGGTCATGTGACCTCCGTCAGGAGTCTGCCTCCTCTCCTGTCTGTCTGCGATGATGATCATAATATTTTGTGTCAGTCTGGGGGCCTGAACTAAGGGCCTGGACACTGTCCCTTAGTTTTTCCACTCAAGGCTGGTTCTATACCATTTGACCTACCTGAATTCCACTTCTGGATTTGGGGTAGTTAGTTGGAGATAAGAATCCTACAAGCTTTCCTATCTGAGTTGGCTTCAAACCTCGATCCTCAGATCTCAGCTCAAGGCTACCACCCTACCCCTTGAGACACAGCACCACTTCTCATTTTCTAGTGATTAATTGGAGATAAGAGTCTCATGTTCTTTAGTGCCCTGGGCTGGCTTTGAACCTTGATCCTCAGATCTCAGCCTTCTGAGTAGCTAGGATTACAGGTGTGAGCCACTGTGCCTGGCACATCTGGGCATTTCTTATTTTTTTTTCCTTGTTCTTTTTTTTTATTGTATTTAATAAAAGGGTAACATGATATTTGCCAGATAGAAGGTGTATTAATTCACATACATTGATACCCTTCCACATGTCTTGGTCCCATTACCCTTCCCCCCCAGCAGTCCTTATTTTTATTTTTATTTTTTTTGTGCTGGTACTGAGGCCTGACCTCAGAGACTTCCCCAGCTTTTTCATGCAGCTGGCTTCATGCAATGGCCCTGGGGCTTCTGCCTGGGGGACACTGCTGAGAGGGAGCTCTTGGATCCACCAGTGCCTGATGCCTGATCTCTTGCCCACAGGCCCAGCTCAGCCAGCTCTTCTACCTCACATTCCTGTCTCAAAACGGAAGGATCTCAAGCAGTTTCTTTGGCCAAGCTGGCACATTCGGGCCCCCCCAAAGCCCCCAGCCCCTCTACCAGGACAGAGCCACTCAGGCCTCCCCAGAGTGCAGGCAGCCCTGCCCAGGAACCCACACCACTCCAGGCCACGGGGAGGAGGCCGGCTGTGTCTTTAGGGGCTGGTGGGGTGAGTGCCAGTTCAAAGCTGAAGCCAGCGGCCCCCACGCTAAAGGGTAAGAGCCGCTGACAGGGTGGTAAGGGGGCTGGAGCACAGGGTTTGCCAGGATCTGTCACTGGAGGTTCCTGGACCAAGCCTCCCACTGGGACTGTGTCCCCTGAGTTCCATTCTGGTGCTGGTGGGTTTCTGTGGCATGGTGCCCTAGAAGCTTCTGTCTGCAGCTGGGTTTTCTGGGCTAGCTCTTCCTGGGGGACCCCTGGGCCCTGCATTCTTATCTTAGGGCCTGAGATGCCTAGGGATGAGGTCTCAGTGTCTGTGGTGACTCTCATCTGGGCAGATGGCACCGTCAGGCTGAGCTCAGGACAGACTGCACAGTTATCCTGTGGGACCGAGGGTCAGTCCCCAGGGCATCTGCCACATGTCTGCCATTTAGCAGAGGCAGGGATGCGGCCCAGTGATGGGGAGCCATCACCCCTGGGACACACAGCTCAGAGGCAGGCCCTACCCTGGCCCTCTCATTGTGCTGGGGCCACTCCATGGGCAGCTGAGGTTGGGAGACTAACTAGGATACCTCCACACCCCCTCTCCCCACCCAGACCCTGCTCCCCAGGAAAGCAAGGAGGGGCCCCAAGGCTGGAGAGCTCTCCTGAAGCCCGTGGACCGAAAGAACCCTTCCGGGAGGTGAGATAAGATGAAGTTCTGTTTGGCTCCCCTTGCTGACTCTTACCTGGGTCTGAGGGTCTTTGCTGTGAGTGGAGCCAGCCTGAGACCTGGCAGACAGTAGGCGCTTAGTAAATGCCTGTGCACGGGGAGCCAGGAGGCTCATTCTTGCTTCCCCCCCCACCCCATGCCAGTCTTGGGGTTTGAATTTAGATCCTGGGCACCATCCCTGAACTTTTTCAGCTGAGACCAGTGTGCGTGTGTGCGTGCGTGCATGTGTGTGTGTGTGTGTGTATGTGTGTTGGGGGAGGGACAGCGATGCCCGGCAGCTGAGGGTCATAGGCCAACACTGGGCCATCAGGCAATGGGCTTCACCATGCACCGTGCCTGCCTACATCTGAACAGCCGGAGGGCTGGACTGGGCCCTGCGCATGCGCCAAGGTGCTGTAGGCACCTGACTTCCCAGGTGAGCAGGCCGAGGTCAGCATGCCTGCGCGCCCTTGCACTAGGACACAGGCACCACCTGCCTTTCCTGTAGCCACAGGCTTCCTTTGGCTCCTGGCTGCAGCCTTTTGCCATGCTTCAGTGGCCCCTTCCCGGGACCAGGGCTGACCTAATGCCTTCTGACCAGGACTCTGGAGCTGCAGGAGCCGAGTGAACCACAGGCCTTGGCCACACCACGGGCAGGGGACACCCCCAGGAAAGCATCAGGCAGCTCTGAGCGGGGAATCCAAATCATACTGACCCCTGTGCGGCCTGCCAGGACCTTGGGTCCAGCTGGCCCCGGACCCAGCATTGCAGGTAATATGTCACAGAGGGGGAGCAGGCAGTGTGGGGGCCATGTGCTCCTGGGGGAGGGAAAGGGCAGAGACACTCCCCCACACACACACACATACACAGGTTCTGCCATGTGCATGGGAATGGTCAGTCATAGTACATGCCCCGGGCTCTGAGTGGCTCATGCCACTCTGAGTGGCTGGGTCCCAGCCATCGTGGACATCCTGTCTGTGAGTTCACAGCCTGGCCCCGGGTGGAGTGGCCAGTATGGATACAGTCCCGTCCTGGTCCACTGTCAGCCATCTTGGGACAGAGCCCGGGTCCCTGGGGGCCCTGATGCTCAGGGATGGGCTCTGGTCTGACTCCTGGCTCTGTCTCCCACCTGCTTGCCCGCAGCCACCTCCCCGGCCCCTTCCCCAGCCCGCCGCAGGAAGCTGGCCGTCCCTGCCAGCCTGGATGTTTCTGCCGATTGGCTTCAACCAGAGCCTTCGAAGCAAGAAGTGGGAGCCCGGAGCTCAAAGGAGGAGGAATGGCATTCTCAGCCCCAGAGAGGCGCTTCTGCCTGGGGTGAGGATGAGGAGATGTCTTAGGGACAGGACTCGAGCATTTCTCATGGGAAGTGGGATCTCCGAAGCATCCTTGTCAAAGAGGCCCAGTGACAGTGGTGGCCTGAGGGACTGTGGCAGCCAGAGATATTTGTGCCTGCTGACCAAGGGGCCAGCAGGGCCAGGGCAGGCTAGGATCTGTCCACTTCAACCTGAGTGGTAGGTCTGAGTAAACCTAGCAGTCCCAGAGCCAGCCCCGTCTAGGGTACTCGCAGGTCTGGCCCCCCCAGTCCTCCTGAGCCCAGCAATTCCCCCTTCTCCTCCTCTAGGGAGACTTGCGGGCCCGGCTAGTGCCCCTGCTCCGCCTGGTGAGACAGTGACCTCCCCCACGAAGGTAAGTGGGTGGGCAGTGGGGGTGGCTGGACCTCTGCCCGTGTCCTGGTCCTCACTGCCTTTGCCTCCCCCCAGCTGCACCCCAACCACATCCCCCAGGAGGAGATCCAGAGGCAGGTGCAGGACATTGAGAGACAGCTGGATGCCCTGGAGCTCAGGGGCGTGGAGCTGGAGAAGCGTCTTCGGGCTGCAGAAGGGGGTGAGTGACAGGCTCACCGTCCCCCTACTTCAGGCTGACCGTATCCACAGACTGGCCACGCCCACCAGTCTGATCCCACCCCTACTGTGGTCTGACCATGCCCACAACGGGATGGCCATGCCCTCCACTGCTCTGCTGGCCATGTCATCCCGCTGCAAGCTTGAACCATGGCCTAGGCCTGTGCCCCTGTCCTCGAGCTGGGCATGGGAGCAGATGGACTCCAGCCTCTCCTTATCTCCACAGATGCATCGGAAGACAGTCTCATGGTGGACTGGTTCCGGCTCATCCATGAGAAGCAGCTGCTTCTGAGGCTGGAGTCTGAGCTGATGTATAAGTAAGGCCCTGCTGGAAGGCCGGGGTGTGAGGAGGCCTTAGTTCCTGGGTGCCAGTCTCACACCTGAGTGTCCCACAGGTCCAAGGACCAGCGCCTGGAGGAGCGGCAGCTGGACCTCGAGGGCGAGCTGCGCCAGCTGATGGCCAAGCCTGGTATGTCCCGGTACCTGCTTATCAGGAACAGGTAGCTCGGCCTGAGCAGGCAGGAGGCCAGGCTGCATGGGGTAGAGGGCTCAGCTGAAGGGGGCTAGGTGGTGTAGCTTCTCCGGGCTCTGCCCTGGTCACTGTAGGAGGCCCAGCTTTGAGATTTAGCTCTTCCATTGTCTGGCTGTATGTCTGCAGTCAGGTCTCTCATCCTCTCTGTGTCCTGTCAACTAGATGGCTGTGTCAGGGAAATCGTGCATGAGAGGGGTTGGACAGAGTGGGCAGGGCTGTTGCGATGGCTCATGTCTGTCACCCTAGCTACTCAGGAGGCTGAGATCTGAGGGTCTCGGTTCAAAGCCAGCTGGGGCACTACAAAGCTATGAAACTCTTATCTCTAATGAATCATTAGAAAACTGGAAGTGGGGGCCGGGAGTTTGGCCTAGTGGTTAAAGTGCTTGCCTAGCATGCACGAAGACCTGGGTTCGATTCCTTGGTACCACATACTTAGAGAAAGCCAGAAGTGCTGAGGCTCCAGTGGTAGAGCTCTAGCCTTGAGAAAACTCCAAGGACAGTGCTCAGGCCCTGAGCTTCAGCCCAAGACTGGCAAAAAAAAAAAAAAAAGAAAGAAAACTGGAAGTGGGGTTGAGCTGAAGAGGTCAGGGACAGCACCCAGGCCCTGAATTCAAGCCCCATGACCTACAAGAAGAAGAGGCTTGGGCTCCATCCCATGAGAACAGGAGAGCTCCGTTATCATACTGAGGGGGGCGGGTTCCTCCCCTCGCCCAGGCCACCCTGCCTAGCACTGCCACCCAGGTGTCCAGCCCCTCACCCTCCCTAGAAGTGGAGGAGCTGGCACTGGGCAGTGGGGACACAGTGCTTCTGACGACATGGCTCCTGCTGACAGCCGGCTGTCCCCACAGAGAGTCTCAAGTCACCCCAGGACCGGCATCGGGAGCAGGAGCTGCTGAGACAGTATGTGAGCACTGTGAATGACCGCAGCGACATTGTTGACTTCCTGGATGAGGACAGACTCAGGTGAGGGCAGGGCCAGGGGCCAGGACCACGTGGGCCAGTGCTGGCCAGGGGCCAGGCTGGGCCCAAGGTGACCGTGTCCTGGGCAGGGGCTCGGCCACCTGTCCCTCAGCACCTGTCCTGCCTCACCCACCATAGAAGACGTGCTTTGGCAGGTTCTCCAAAGCTGATGATAGATAATAAAAATTAAAAAAAAAAAAATTAGCCAGGCACCAGTGACTCACGCATGCCTGTAATCTTAGCTACTCAGGAGGCTGAGATCTGAGGATTGCAGTTTGAAGCCAGCCCAGGCAGAAAAGTCCATGAGCCTTTTTTTTTTTTTTTTTTTTTTTGCCAGTCCTGGGGATTGAACTGAGGGCCTGGACACTGTCCTTGAGCTTTCTCAAGGTTAGCGCACTCTACCACAGGAGCCACAGCACCATTTCTGGCTTTCTCTGTGTATGTGCTAGGCAAGCACTCAACCAATAGGCCGTGTTCCTGGCCCCAGTCCTGGGCTTGAGCTCAGGGCCTGAGCACTGTCCTTGGATTTTCTCAAAGCTAGAGCTCTACCACTTGAGCCTCAGCACCACTTCCGGCTTTTTTCTATGTATGTGGTACCGAGGAATCGAACCCAGGTCTTCATGCATGCTAGGCAAGCACTCGGTCCTGTCTGTGAGACTTGTATTGCCAGTAAACTACTTAGAAAAAGCTGGAGTACGGCTGTGGCTCAAGGAGTAGAGCACTAGCTTTGAGTAAATGAAGTTTAGGAATAGCACCCGGTCTCTAATTTCAAGCGCCAGGACTGGTAAAATAAATAAGTTAAATAAAAATGTATGAAGTAGATGCGTGTATTTATTTTGTGACAGTGTAAGTGCTATCTCTGAGCTGCTCTGCTACAGTGCCAATTCTGGTTTAGTGTCTCCCAGCCTTTCCTGCCCAGACTGGCTGTGAACCATCGTCCTCACATCTCCTGAGCAGCCGGGACAGGCGTGAGCCACGGAAGCCCGGCTGGCCTGTTGCATTTTTATCATGAATGTGTGTGGCAACACTGGGGCTCCGTCCCGAGGATCCCTGGCCTCTGGCTGTTGGCCATGTCTGGGCTACTTGAGGCTGGCAGCCGAGGGTGATCCTCTGGATGCCCCCTGCTACCTTGGCCCTGACCAGTCTGGGGTTCAGAGTGCCAGGGTCTCTGGTCTGGACACGAATCTCATGGCTCCCGTCTCCATTGCAGGGAGCAAGAGGAGGACCAGGTGCTACAGAACATGATTAAGGACCTAGGTAGTTCTGGGATTGCTGGGCTTGGGGGGCCCGTGGGAGGTTAGGACCTAGGACAGGCCTTCTCTTGGGGGGAACGTGGAAGCAGTTGCTGGGTGCTGTGCAGTGGGGCACAGGGGCTGGGCTTGTTTCCTGGGTGCTCGGCTGGGTTGGGAGGGGCCACTCTGCTGGTGGGGTGCATGCAGTCGGTGCTTCTCTGCATTCCTGGCTTCTTGAGGGTCCTGGAGGCTCCTGAGGGGGTGGTGGGGTGCGCCTGCTGGAGACCTGGGTGGTCTAGTGAAGCCTCATTTTCTTTTCCTCCCCCTCAGACCTCCAGCGGAAGAAACCCAAGTTCCGCTTGTCCAAAATCTGGTCTTCCAAGAACAAAGGCACGTGTGCTCAGTGAGCTGCCCGGCCAGGGTGGCAGGCCCCTTGCTGCCCCTGCCTGGAGTTGCCCCAGGGCTCATGATGGAGCTGGTATGTGGACCTGGAGCCGCCTTGCCTCCTTCTCCAGGGTCCTTGTGGCCTTAATAAAGACACTGACCGTCACCTCCTGCAGGCCTCCGGCTTGCACCCGTGTTTGCATGTATGTGTTGGCTGGCCAGCACCTGGCTGGAGTCCCTGCCTGAGTTCTGTCTGTTCAGGGGCCTTGGATGGGTACTGGCTCTCCCTGGGCCTGGCCTGACGAGGTGAGTGTCTTAGTTGTTTCCTGGCTACAGGGATGGGCCGTGTGTGTGTGTGTGTGTGTGTGTGTGTGTGTGTGTGTGTGTGTGTCACGAGAGGCCTGGGGTGGGCGTTGTGTGGGCCCCACAGGTCCTGGGGGGCTGGAGATTCCGATCTTGGTGCCTTGGGTACCAGTGATCAGGGGAGGGTGTGGCTGTCACATGAGGTCCGCAGGCCTCAACTGGGCAGTAGAATGGCCTTGTTCCTTAGGCACTGGGCACGTGGGCAGCTCGGGGCAGAGTCCTGGGGCCGCTGTGTGTTAAGAATACAAAACTGGGTCTCAGGGGTTCTGACAGACTCTTACCTCCCATTTGCCAGCTAAAAGCTGGACTGGAGGCATGACTCAAACGGTAGAGCACCCACTGAGCAAGTACCAGGCCCTGAGTTCACACCCTGGTAGTGGCACATCCAATACTCTAAAGCCAGGAAGGGCTAAGCAGACCTTCCTCATCCTGCGGCTGAGCTGTGGTGCCTCCCAGACTCTGTGCTTGTGCTGTCACCTTGGATTTAAGCCGCATGGGGACTTGCAGCAGTGAGGGCACATGGACACCAGGGGGCGGCAGAGCCCCGTGCAGCGGGTCCCTGACTACCTGGGGCTGTCCCCCTCCTCTCCCCTCCCTTCCCCTCCCCTTTGGCTAGCTCCATTTTATAGATAAGGACACTGAGGCTCTGAGAGGAAGGTGGAGACTGGGAACTGACATCCATTCTCCTGGGCTGTGCTTTTGGGACACCTACCTTCCTTCCTGCACCCCGGGAGCCCAGGACACAGACTGGTGGGTGCTGTCACTTCTGTGTTCCCTTGGCCCAGGCCCTGTCCACTGGATGCCTGGCCCCACCTGGGCATGGCCATGTTCAAGGAGGAGGGGCTTCCTGAGGCACCCTGGCAGGAGGTCATGAACTCTGGGGCATCATGGGCAGTCTCTGCCCACGGGTGGCCCCCTGGGGCAGGGGTGCAGCCCCCTCTTCCCCTTGTACACAGGGTCTTCAGTTTCTGCATCTTCAGGAGAAGGGTATGTCTTGTCCTGCAGGACCTCCGTCTCCTACAAACAAAATCTGGGGCTGGGAATGTGGCTTGGGGGTAAGCGCTCGCCTAGCAGGCGTGAAGCCCTGCGGTTGATTCCCAGTACCACACACACAGAAAAGGCCAGATACAAAGCTCTGGCTGGCTTGGAGCTTACACCCAGGGCCTGGTTGCTGTCCCTGAGCTTTGCTGCTCAGAACTAGCCCTCTGCCACTCCAGCCACAGCTCTACTTGTGGCTGGAGTTCATTGGAGATGAATCTCCTAGATTTTTCCTGCCCTGGCTGTCTTTGAACCTCCATCCTTATATCTCAGCTTCCTGAGTGGCTAGGATTGCAGGTGGGAGCTACCAAGACCCAGCAAGGAGAGGGGAATTTCAAGGACTGCCTGCCTGGATGGTATCAAACCACAATCCTCCTGCTCTCTGAAGTGGCTGGGATTACAGGTGTGACTCACCGTGCTCGCTCCTTTGAGCAGGAGGTTGTGGCAGGTACTGGGAACCCAGGTGCCTCCCTGTCCTTGCAGTCTGTTTTTAGGTGTGGGCCACATGGATGAATCTTGGCCCTGCAGCCCCAAGGTTGGAGTTTGGGGTTCCCAAATGGGCTGGTAGCTGATGAAAAGGGAAAAAGTAAAGGGCAGCCCATCAAGGTGTTAATCAGATGTGGCCCCCCTCCCCCTCTGCCTCCCCCAGCCACACGTTCCCACGTAATCCAATTGAAACCGCAATATCCAGAACATCCTACCTTCTCACAAATTGAAATTATATCATATTCCAGTTTTCCTAAATTAAAACGCCAAAGCCTTTGCGTTTGGCCCTCACGGGGTTAGGTAAAACTTCATCGGTGATTTTAACAACATTAGATCCCCATACGGACCATTTTGAGTCTCCTATTATTTACGAGACAGAACTTTCTGGAAGGCAGTTGAGCTGGATTTGCCTTTGTTGACAGGCAGAGGACATTGGAGTGATGTTCATGTGTGAGTGCGCGTGAGTCCGTGTGTGTGTGTGTGGGGTGTTCAGAATGTCCCTGATGGGGCTGAGCTATGAGAACTGTGGGTTCGAAGCCAGCCTGGCGAGGAAAGTCTGTGAGATTCTCTCTCTTTTTGACGAGTCCCAGGGCTTGAGCTCAGGGCCTGAGCACTGTCCTTGGACTTTCTCAAGGCTGGAGCTCTACCACTTGAGCCACAGCCCCACTTCTGGCTTTTTCTATGGATGTGGTACCCAGGCATCAAACCCAGGTCTAGGTCAAACTCCCAGCTGTTCCTGAGGGATGGGAAGAATCTATTGTGTGGCTTATGGGGAACCTTGGTCGGTGCTGGTGGCTACTCAGGAGGCTGAGATCTGAAGACACAGGTTCAAAGCCAGCCAGGGTGAAAAAAACTCCATGGGATTCTTACCTCCAAGTATTCACCATCAAACTGGAAGCAGCACTGTGGCTCAAGTTGTGGAGCCCAAAGAGCACAAGCTTGGAGCAGGAAAGCTCAAGCTCAGCTCCCAGGCCTTGAGTTCAAGCCCTATGATGGACCAGAACAAACAAAATGCGAAGGAAGGAAGGTCTTGGCCCTTCTAGATGCAAGTGTCTCGAAGCTTCCAGAGGCGAGCGTCTGCACAGTTTGGGGTGGAGGGGTGCAGGGCCAAGCAGCCATGGGACAAGAGGCTGGAGGGGCACTTCAGCTCTGGCTCCTTGTGGGTTCACCTGGTGCTGTCCAGAGCCTCAGCCTGCTGCAGAGCTGGAAGGAAGGGGGCACTGCCATGTTCCCATTCTTTGAAGTCTCATTAACTTCTGGCCTGGGCTAACCTTGAACTGTCCTCCTCTTGACCTTCACTTCCTAAGTAGCTGCGGTGAACCTGAGCCACTGCACTTGGCCTGGCCCTGCCAGTCTGTGCTATATGTGGCAGGCAGTCTATTCTAGGCATCTAGTGAACCCAGGAAGTTCTACCTCTTATCTGACCACTGCAGGAGTTTGGGGTCCTGCCAGAGGTCACTTCATTCCTTGGCATGGATGCTGGCTCTGGGAGGGGGTTCTCTCTCCCTCAGTGAGGGTTGAACTTTGTGTGACCCCCGCCTCCAGCCAGAGCTGAGGGAGGATGCTTCCCTCCCTGCCCCGTCCACTGGGAGCTGATGAGGAGGAGAACGGGAGGGACCTGGCCAGCCAGCCGCGCTTGGCGAAGCTCCAGGCAGCAGCCAGGTAGCCGGCTGTGCGCCTCCCTCTCCTGGACTAGAGGGGGGGGTCCCCCAGGGGATCCCCAAGTCACATGACCCATCAGCTGACAAAACAGGATGACTCAGCCAGCAGCTGTCGACCCCCTGAAATAATGACAAAAACAATTAGCAATCCAAGCAGTAGCCTTTCCTTAATTATCTCCTCCGAGTTTAATTAACTAGCTAAATTATCAGCAGTAATGTAGGCATTAATTATGTCAAATTACAGTGTAAAACTCACAGAGTGTGCAAAATGTCAGTTCAGCAGCCCTCACCTGCCAAGCGGGGTTGCAGGCGATACCTATGCACCCACCTGTGCACCGGGGCGGGGGTCGAGGCCGGGGGGACTGGGCAGGGAACGGCGGCCTCGGGGCTGGAGGGGGACGGGCCCGGGGGCTGGCGGTGGGGCCTTGGGGACCCCGACAGAGCAGCTGAGGAGCTGTGGCTTGGACTGAGGGGTGCAACGAGCTGGTTCCCTGACCAGATGGTCAGGACGCAGAATTATTAAATTATGAATATTAATACAAATCAGACACAAAAGAGGTAATAATTTTGCTGCCCTACAGAAATAATTAACATAATTTTGATAAATTACATGATAAGAGGATCTCAAAATTGAGGTAGATTTATCTTAATTAATATCTTGGACCAGGCTCTGAAGGTAAATGGCTTCCCTAGGGGGTTGGGCGTGTAGGTGGTCCCCGCCCCGGCCCAGGTGTCTTCCTGTCACAGAGCCAATACAGGGGAGGCTGGGGGCCCCCGTCAGACCCAGATGTAGTAGAGAATTCTAGCCCCCCAGAAGGCCCCGTCTCTGGCCAGTTTTTCTGGACTTTAAGTGGAAGCCTTTAGCTCTGACTGGCTAAGGATCGCTGTCTGGTTTTGGCCAAGTTTGGTTCTGCCGGCCAGGTGAGGCATGGACCTTCCACTCACCTGTTCACACTGGCCAGGAAGGGAGGACACTTTACAGTTAGTCTCCCTGAGAATGGGTGTCCCACTGCAGAGCTGGTCAACTAGAATGCCCGAGGCTGGGTCAGGGTATGTGGGGCCCAGAGGGGCCCCCTTGCTTCTCTTCCTGCTCCTTCATTCTGCTCCTGCAGCAATGGCCTAGGCTACTGTCAAAGAGATCAGTGAGGCTCCTACCCCAGGGCCCTTGCACTCGCTGGTGGGTCTGTCTTGAGCCCTCCCTTGGCCTCTTTTCTCAGCGTATTCTTTTTTGTGTGTGTTTGTAGATCTGCCTGGCAGCTGCCACGGTCTTTCTTGTAATTTTATTTGTGATCACCACCAGGTGATCACATTACATTAGACATTCTAATGTCCAGCCTTTCCCACAGAGCATGAGCCCCAAGAGGGCAGGGACAGTGCCTGTTGAGTGCATTGCTGTGTCCCCAGGGCCTGGCACACAGGAGGCTCAACCTGTCATCCTAGCTGCTTGAGATCAGAGGATCAAAGGTTCGAGGCCAGCCAAGCATAAAAAGCACAGCTCCACTTGTGGCTTCTCTGTGTTTAACTGGAGATAAGAGCGTCCAGGACTTTCCTGCCCAGGCTAGCTTCTGGTCGCCATTGTCAGATCTCAGACTCCAGAGAAGGTAAGGATTATTGGTATCAGCGACACTATCTGGTTTGACTCTTTCTTTCTTCCTTTGTGAGCCATGGGGCTTGAACTCAGCCTAGACACAGGCCCTAAGCTCTTCAGCTCATGGCTACTGCCCCACCCTTGAGCCAAGCCCCACTTCCTGTTTTCTAGAGGGTAATTGAGATAAGAATTTCAGGTCCTTTTGTTCCAGGGCTGGCTTTGAACCTTGATCCTCAGATCACCCCGCTTCTTTCTCTCTCTCTTTCATTCTATCTTTCTGTCATTGAGCTCTTCAGCTCAATGACATTTGAGGGGCGGGACCACAGAAATCCAGATCCTAGGGATTGGCCAGATCCTATATGACA
This sequence comes from Megascapheus bottae, assembly GCF_031878675.1. Taxonomy (NCBI): domain Eukaryota; kingdom Metazoa; phylum Chordata; class Mammalia; order Rodentia; family Geomyidae; genus Megascapheus; species Megascapheus bottae. The sequence continues at coordinate 1,080,663 of NC_143542.1, read as the reverse complement.
TCACAAGGGCAGGGCATAATAAATGGCTAGGCGGTCTGGATCAGCTAGGCCCTGCTGGCCATGAAAGGGGTGGAGCCACAGATTCAGAGGCTCTAGGGATTGGTCAAGCCCTGTGTGGTGTCACAGGGGGTGGAGCCATAGTGTACCAGGTGCTAGGAATTGGCCTGTTTCTGCATTCTTTTTTTTCTTTTTTTGTTTGCCAGCCCTGGAGTTTGAACTCAGGGCCTGAGCACTGTCCTTGGACATTCTCAAGGCTACAGCCTTACCACTTGAGCCACAGTACCACTTCTGGCTTTTTCTATGTCTGTGCTACTGAGGAATCAAACTGAGGTCTTGGTGCATGCTAGGCAAGCACTTACCACTAGGCCAAACTCCCAGCCCTTGTCTAGGATTTCTGTCGTGGTCACACAAGTTGTGCATTGGGACCACAGTGGCAAAGTGACAAAGAAGCTGCAGAAGCCTGTCTGTCTGCCCTGGGCAGAGCAGACAGGTGGGAGAAGTTGGGGGAGAGGTGGGGAGAGCTGTGCACATCCAGGCATGGTAAGAGGGTGGGGCAGGCATGGGGGGGTGAGGAGAGCGGTTGGGGGTATTGGCCCGGTGGGTCCTGAAGCATGGAATGGGGGTGGCAGTGGAGCCTGCCACCTCTTGCCTGGCATGGCTCTCCTGCACGCAGGCTCGGCCCACCCCTCCATGTTCTATGAGGGCTCAGACCTGAGGGTCTGGCAGCCTCATAATTAATTCATCAGGCGCCATGCTGGGGTGTCTGATGATGCTCACGTGTTTAATTACAAACTTCTCCATAACCACACACTTTAATTACCTCGGGCGGTGAGAGCTCACCGCCCCTTGCACGCCCCGCTTCTGAGCACTTCCTGGCCAGCCTGAGTCCTGAGGGGGTTCTGCAGAATCAGGCAGCAAAACTGGGTCCCCAAGGCCACTGGGGGTGCAGGGCTGGGGGAGGAGACTCAAGAGGAGGAAGGGGAGGAGGAGGGAGAGGAATAGGGCAGTCTGCCAGACTGCAGGGCTTACAGGGGGGCAGATGTCCCAACACCCTTCAACATGTAATTCCAGCCTTGTCCTAGTCTAACTGAGACCCTCAGGGGTCTGTGTGGCTCCAGTGAGCTCACCCTGGTCCTGGCCGCTCCTGGAATTCCATGTCTGATCCTTATCAGCCTCTTGTGCCTGGCTGCCTCAGTTTCCCCAACCATATCTGCTCATAGCAGATATCAAAGTAAACCTCTCTATGCTGAACATCGGCTTTTGTTTCTCCATGCCCAAGGTCCATCTGCTCATCCAGCCACAAGTCCGCCCCATCCACTTGCTCACCCACACTCTACCCATTGCCTACCCATCAGAAAACACCTGTCTACTGAGTGTTGGTGGCTCAGGCCTGTAAATCTATCTAGTCCCAGAGAGACTCTTATCTTCAGTGAAACACCAAAACAGCCAGAAGTGAAGGTGTGGCTCAAGTGGTAGAATGCCAGCCTTGAGCAAAACTGAGACAGCACCCAGGCCTTAAGTACAAGCCCCAGGACTGGGGCACACACACACACACACACACCAGGAAAATACCTGTGCAAGGCAGAATATGAATGTCAGCAGGTGGGAGCTGACACACATAGGGGGAGGTGTCAAGCAAATGGTCACAGCTTGGAGGCATGTCACCACCATTTTTGAGTCCTTGCGCTCAATGTCCTTCTCCCGCCCAGAGCTGGCGCTTAGTTCAGCCCCCACCCACATACCAATGAGGAAAGCAGCCTTCCACTCTTATTTCTGCTGTGGCCAGTGCCACGTCGTAGTGAGGAGGGGCTGGCTGCTCATAGGTGTTTGCTGTGGTCTAGGAGGTCTCCAGGTCGATGCTAAAGGACAGAAGAGGCCCAAGGTGCCAAATTCTAAGCCAGATGCCCCAGGGGATGCCTGGGGACTGCTGGGCCTAAAGATGGGCCGCAGTGACTCCTTCTCCAGCCCTGCCTATGCCAAGTAGCAGGTTGGACGCTTTCTCCCCTCCTCTTTCACGGGAACATCTCATTGCGGCTTGGAGGCCCCATTTTCCTGTCTCTAAAATGGGTTGATGAGGGCAACTCGAGCTGCCTCTCCCGACAGACAAGAGGGTAACATCGAGCAGCAAGATACTAAGTCAGTCCAGGCGTTTGGCCTAGTGGTAGAGTGCTTGCCTAGCATGCACGAAGACCTGGGTTCGATTCCTCGGTACCACATACTTAGAAAAAAGCCAGAAGTGGTGCTGAGGCTCAAGTGAGCCAAGTCAATGGCTCACACCTGAACTCCTAGCTATACAGGAGGCTGGGGAGTTGAGGATCACAGTTCCAAGTCCGCTTGGGCAGGGAAATCTGTGAGACTTTAACCCTCTCTCCAAAAGCCAGGAATGAGGGTAGAACACTAGCCTGGAGAAAAATAAAAAAGCCACATCAGAGTGGGAGGTCCTAAGTTTAAGCCCTACACTACATTCTTTCTCTCTTTACCTCTTCCCCCCTCTCTTTCACACACACACACACCCAGTCTTCCACCATGCTGCCAGCACACTGTGTGTCTTTCTAGGGACAGCCTGGCTCTGCACCTCCTCTACCAGGCTCTGTTCCAGCTGGGTCCACATATCAGAATAGGCCAGAACGACTGCCCATCTTCCAGATGAGGATAATATAGATCAGAGAGGCAAATAGACTTGTTTAAGGCCACACAGCCATGGTGTACTGCGTGCCACATGCCACTGTGTCCTGGAGTGATGTGGCAGGTGAGTGAATGGAGGATCAGTGACAGCAGGGGGGAGGAGGAGGCAGAGCAGAGTGGGAGGGCCTTGCCCAAGGTCACAGTTGCCATGGATGGTCCTGGGCCAGGCTGTTTCTTCCCCAGGCTCCGGCACGACCTGCCCTGTGCCCTGACCAGGTGCAGCCGAGTGGTTGTGCTTGGCAGAGGCTCTCTCGACAGCAGCAGGCTGTGCCCGGCTCTGGCTGGGTTGGCACCGAGGCCAGTGCCATCTGTCTCTGGCAGCCCCCTGCTCTCCACCCAAGATCCCCCCTCAGAGCAAGGCTGGGGGAGGAGGAGGGTGCAGCTGGAGGTGTGGGCAGCTGGAGGCAGAGAGAGGCCCAGTGGTGGCTGCAGGTCCCGGGGGGCTGCACTACACGTGGTTAGGCCGCCCCTGAACCTCCAGCTTTGCCCCAGCTCTGCCCTTCAGAGATTCCGGGAGATCTGCAGAGTCTGGGATGGAAAGGAATTTAGGATGAATTGCTCTCCCCCCATCCCCACCCATCACCTGCCAGTCTCTGTGACTGCCCACCATGCTCCGCCCTGCCTGAGAGGCCCCCACCACCCTCAGATTCTTGCCCATGGAAGGACAAGTAGAGACAGCTCAGGAGTGGGGTCAGGTCCTAGGCACCCAGGCAGGGGCGTGGCCTCTCATAGGGGCGTGGCGGAGTGGTGGTGGGCGTGGCTTCGCAAGAAAGACGTCTCAAGCGTGGGGCGGGGCATGGGGCAGAGGGCGGGGCCTTTTATGAGTGGCCAGGATGCCAGGTGTGAGCCCCGGGTGCTGGGCTCACCTGCTTGTTTTGTTTTTTTTGGCACAGGCTGGCCTTGAAATTGTGGTCTTCCTGTTTATGCCTCCTGAGAGCCTGATCTGGTTACATGAGCAGAAACAGATGAGAAGTGATGCCCAGAAAGGTTAGGCAACCTGCTGGAGGGCACACAGAACCCCAGTGGCAGGCAGGCTGAGTCATCCAAGGCCCTCTGTCCCCTCCTTGTGCAGGGAGTGGTCTCATGATTCCCTCAGGGCCTGGACACAGTACAGCCCCATTGTTGGGGATCAAGGAAAATGGGATTGTTTAAAAGAAACTGCTTCTAATATATTCAATTATATGTCATTTATATAATGATTGCTGGGGTTTCCAGACCAAAAATAATCATTATCATCATCATCTCCTGACTTTTCCTTCCAAGACCCCAGAGACAAATTAAAACAATGCAAAGCAAATTCCTAATTGGCCTGGGCTTGGGGAGTCAGGGCAGCTCCAGGTGTGGGCACCCGGCCCCCTGAGACCTGGCCTGGCCTCCCCTCGCCCCGGCCACCCTCGCCCTGAGCCCCACTCTCAGCTACACACCTGTCCTTGTGCCCTGTGCGCGCCCTCCGCGTGCCTGCAGCCTGGGCCTCACCTTGCATGGAAGCCCTGGCTAGTGCTAGGGTGGCTCTGGAGGGGGTGCTGCCCGGCCCCTGGGTCCTCAGAGCTTTGCTGTAGCCAAATAGTTCTTCTTCCTGTTGGGAAAAAGACCTGCAAGAATAGCCAGGATTGCCGCACTGGCATTTGAGGGTGCCACCCCCCCTCACCTTTCCTTGCCCTGCCTACATGCAATAGAGCCAGGCTGAGTCTGAGAACTGGGACCTTTGGACCCCCTGCCTGCCCACCGTGGTCCATGGGCACAGCAGGACACCCCATCTTCCACACACACACACAAGGGAGGGCCCAGCACGGAACTGGGGTCCCCACGCTGGCCTGGGAGGAGGAGCAAAGCAGCCAGCTCCATCCTTCTCTCCAGGATCAATAACCAGATCTGATATTGACAAACACATCCCTCACTTGTCACATGACGGATCATGGGGTCCAGGTGGACGCTGGTCCCCGGGGGCACCCTGGGTCTCAGCCTGCTTGTGACCCCTGAGCTCCAGTTATGGCTGGGAGATGGGGGCTGTGGGTCCCTTTACAAATAGGAGGTGGCATAGCTGGGGGGCAGGGGGCCCTGGGGAAGAGAGGATGGGGAGGGGGCCCTGGGGAAGAGAGGATGGGCAGGGGGCTGTCTCATTGGACCACTGTCCCCTCCTCTCCAGCCCCGCACCTGGCTGGGCTCTGGTGGGCACCTCTCCCCCTCCCCCATCTCCCGGGCTGCAATTACAACTAATCAGATACCTGAGCCGCCTGCGAAGCTATTAGCGGCTCCCCCTGCCCGCTGGGAAATCAGGCGGGCTGGACAATTAGCTTTTTAGTTCCAACTGGATTCTGAAGTAAGCAATAAACAACTCTAAGCTGCTGCTGAGCCCTGCCCCCCACCGCTGCAGCCTCCCCCTCCCTCTCCGGCCCTGGCTACCCGGTTCCCCGGGGCCTTCTCCCTCTCGGCCACCCCTGCCCTAAGCCCTGGGGCCTGGGCCCATGGCGTGGCCTCCCGCCAGCCACCTGCCCGGCGGGTGGTGCGGCCTGCGCTGTGGGTCTGCAGGGGGAGGTGGCGGTGACCTGGGTTCTTCCCTGGGGTGTCTGTAAACTGCCCCCTGCACTCCCCCAGGCGGATCCTCCGCGCCTGCCCTCCCTGCGTGCGTGTGCACGCGTGTGCACGCGTGTGCGCCTGATTGCACGCGTGTGCGCCTGATTGCACGCGTGTGCAGGCATGTGCACGCGTGTGCGCCTGATTGCACGCGTGTGAGCCTGATTGCACGCGTGTGCACGCGTGTGCGCCTGATTGCACGCGTGTGCAGGCGTGTGGAGGCGTGTGCAGGCGTGTGCGCCTGCTTGCACGCGTGTGCAGGCGTGTGGAGGCGTGTGCACGCGTGTGCGCCTGCTTGCACGCGTGTGCAGGCGTGTGCGCGCGTGTGTGCCTGCTTGCACGCGTGTGCACGCGTGTGCGCCTGCTTGCACGCGTGTGCAGGCGTGTGCGCGCGTGTGTGCCTGCTTGCACGCGTGTGCACGAGTGTGCGCCTGCTTGCACGCGCCTGTTTGTAATTAAGCAGTTAATTGCGCGGGGCTCTGGAGGAGCCGGGGGAGGGCGGCGGTGCGCGAGCCGGATGAGGTGTTGTGTACAGTTCAGAATCATTTAGAGAAATTGGAGCTAATTTTGCTGTCTGCGCTTATTACTGCATTAATTTAATTTGGGTTGCTTTTAGCTCATTAACACGTCTAATTAATTCGTTGACATCACTATTAAGATGTCTCTTTGAAATTGGCGTCTCCAGATAATCAGGATGGAGAGGCTGGGGCGCGGCGCGGTGCGGTGGGGTGCGGGCTGGGGGCCCCGCGGGCGGGAGGGGAGGGGAAGGGGGAGGGGGAGGGGGGCGGGGGAGGGGCGCTCATGAAGTTTCCCCCTCCCCGGCCAGCGGGCCGGGCTCCGCCGGGGGGCGCGCGGGGGGCGCGGGCGCGCGGGCGGAGGGAGCGCAGACAAAGGAAGGGGGAGCCCGAGAGCCGGGAAGCCGCCGGCGGCGGCGGCTGGCCGGGTCTTAAATATTGAATTGCTTAGGAAAACAAACAAGCCGAGCGAGCGAGCGAGCGAGCGCGGGCGAGGCGGGCGCCCCACGGCCCGGCCTCGAGGTCCCCCGCGGCACCCGCCCCGGGGCAGGCCGCACAGCCGCGGAGTCCTGGCCGTGTCCCTCGCCTTAACAGATGAAGGAAACTGAGGCCCCGAGCCTCACTGAGAGTCGAGTCCGAGGCGACGGCCACCGGTGACTTTCCCGGAGGGCCCAGCCAAAGCCAGGCTAGGGAGGGAGGCAGCCCCATGGCTGTCCCCAAGCCCAGCCCCAGTCTGTGTCCCCTGGTGCCCAGGCAGGAAGTGACCGCTGACCCCAGGCCATCAGGGCAGGGCTGGCAGTGTCTGCGCATGGCATCTGCCAGCTGGGCACAGGCCCTGCTCTTTTGCCCTGCAGTCTATTCGGGCCCTTTTCCTCAAGCTGGTGGGGCCAGCCTGGCTGTGTGTCAGATTGTCAGATGCCCCCTCTTCCAGGAAGACTCCCAGATTTCTTATCTGTCCTGGACTGGTTCACACAGACTCAGCTTGATGCCACCAGACCAAACCCACTAGGGCCAAACCTCCCCTGACCCACTCAGCTCCTGTGGGAAGAGTGCAGGGCCTCTAGCTTCCTGTTGAGGGGCCTGCTGTGACAGGAACAGGCCTGTCTGTCAGGCAGGTGACAGGCTTGCCTTCTACTCGGGGAGGTGTGCTGGGGAAGTCTTCATGGAGGTGGTGACTCCCCAGTTGGGCTTTGAAGGATGAAGAGGAGTTTGTGTATCTGTGTGTTGCAGGGGGAGGAGGGGGTTGGAAGGGTGGCACTCCCACAATCCCCCCACATGCAACAGGGGTTCTAGCAGTGTCAGCCTGATCAACCCAGAAGTCCTGCTGCAGCCCTTGCTGGCCACACAGCTGTGCACTGGAGCCGACAGGTCACCACCGGAGCCTTCCATGCCGGCTTCCACTGCTCACAAGTCAGAGTGCATGAGCCCAGGGGACATGGCTGGGGCCGATCTGAGCCCCAAGGGACAGACAAGAACCTGGGGTCTGCCAGTTTCCTGGTGTGTCAGTAATAGGAAAATCATCCAGTGGGCAAAACTCACCAACCATGGTGTGCTAAAACTGCAGCAAACATCCATGTGTCCTCAGGGCATGGTTTTGGGGCTCCACAGCACCCATTAAGTTGCCCCTAGATGATACCAAATAGTTGCTCAGTAAACTTACCTCCTGGGAGGAAAGAAGGATATCACTGTAAAGCCAGGCCAATCAGCTCCAGCCCTCGATCCAGACACCCAGGCCAGCTTTGCCCAACACCTTGCCTTTGGGCTTCTGGGACATGGTTCTGATTTCCTCCTCTTTACCTCAATTGCTTACTGTATGCCTCCTGCTGCCTCTACTAAGGGCTGCACATCCCGCTCACACCTCAGCCTCAGGGTCTTTCTCCCCCCCCACCCCCCATCCCCGCATTCCCTCTCCTCCCTCTGTCACTGGGTATCCACAAGGTCCTGGTCAGGAGCCTCGGTGGAGAGAGTCCTCAGAGCCTCAGAGCTGAGGAGCACAGTTGGTGGCAAAAGAGCAGGTGGGCTGGGTACCTGGCCTCATACCATATACAAAATGACTCTCAAACAGCCAGGCACCAGGAGCTCACACCCGGAATCCCAGCTGCTCAGGAGGCTGGGATTTGTGGATCGAGGTTCAAAGCCACCCTGGGCAGGAAAACCCGAGAGACTCTTATCTACAATTAGTTACCAAAAAAAAAAAAAAGCTGGAAGTGGAGCTGTGGCTCAAGTAGTAGAGTGCTAGCCTTGAGCAAAAGTGCCCAGGCCCTGAGTTCAAGCCCAAAACAAAACAAACAACAAACCCCAACTACCTACAAGTTGGGAGCGGTGGCTCACATCTGTAATCCTAGCTACTCAGGAGGCTGAGATCTCAGGATCAAGGTTCAAAGCCAGCCCAGGCACAAAAGGACCTGAGATTCTTACCTCTAATTAACCTCCAGAAAACGGGAAGCAGGGTTCGGCTCAAGGGTAGGGTGGCAACCTTGAGTTAAAGAGCTCAGGGACAGCACCCAGGGCCAGACTTCAAGCCCCACAACCCACAAAACAAACAAACCCAACCACCCACAGACAGATCGAAGACTGAAACAGAGGGAAAACCAATTTTCTTCAAAGAAAACTGGACACTTTTTTTTTTTTTTTTTTGCCAGTCTTGGGGCTTGAGCTCAGGGCCTGGGCACTGCCCTTGGGCTTTCTCAAGGTTCTACCACTTGAGCCACAGCACCACTTCCTGGTTTTTCTGTGTATGTGGTACTGAAAAATTGAACCCTGGTTTTTGTGTATGCTAGGCAAACATTCTACAACTAGGCCAAACTCCCGGCCCCAACCACACAGCTTTACCACAGCAAATTTGGCAATGATACCTTGAATATGGAAACTGATACATAGGCAATAAAAGGAAAGTTGATAAATTGGACTTTAAAAATATTGCACCAGGGGCTCCGAGTTTGGCCTAGTGGTTAAAGTGCTTGCCTAGCATGCACGAAGACCCGGGTTTGATTCCTCGGTACCACATACATAGAAAAAAGCCAGAAATGGTGCTGAGGCTCAAGTGGTAGAGCTCTAACCTTGAGAAAATCCAAGGACAGCGATATATATATGGCACCAGTCCTGGGGCTTGAATTCAGGGTCTGGGTGCCAATCCTGAGCTCTTTTACTCAAGGCCAGGGCTCTACCATTTGAGCTACAGCACCACTTCCAGCGTTTTTTGGTAATTCACTGGAGATAAGAGTCTCCTAGATTGTCCTGCCTGGGCTGGCTTTGAACTCCAGTCTTCAGATCTCAGCCTCCTGACTGGCTGGGATGCCAGATGAGAGCTTCTGGTGCTGGGCACCATTTTCATTTAATCACAGTCAGCGGGCAGGAGCTGGCATCTCCATTCCTTCCCCCTGGCCGCCTCTCCTGGGGTGTGGGCTGCCTGGGGGAGCTTCCTTAGGAAGCACCCGTGCGACCAGTGTCCTCACACAGGCTGGCATGCGAGCCCATCCATCCCGTGCCACCTAGCGCTGGAGGGCACTGCCTTGTCCAATCTGGTAGGTAAAACAGGCAGCTGGGACTTGTGAGAAACCTGGTGGAGTCCTGAGAAAGCCACGGGCTGGGAGGGTGGCCTAGTGGTAGAGTGCTTGCCTAGCATGCATGAGGCCTTGGGTTCGATTCCTCTGTATCACATACACAGAAAAAGAAATGAAAAACTCCTGAGCTGGGGCAGAGCTGTCTCCCCCATGGCCCCAGGTTGTCTGGGTCACCAGGGTCTGAAGGTGGCCCCGGCGGGTGGTTCAGACTGGACAGTGGCTCCACCCCCATGGGCTGGTCACCAGAATGGAGTCACTCGTGACAGGCCTTAGGGGTCCTCCTGTGACCCCAGAGCAGGAAGCCCTCCTCCTGAGTGTGGTACACCCACCGCCAGTGGACACCCCACCCCCCCGGCCCACGCCCCCACGGCCAGTGGCTGTGGATGAGAACGCAGCCTGTGCCACTGCAGCTTCAGCTTGTGGATGTCCTGTCCCAGGCTCCCGGAGGCTGTGAGGTGGGCCACGCTCTGTGGGGTAGAGTGGCCTGGGCTTCTGGAAGGCAGAGCCAGCTGCAAACTACCATTGTGGGCCACCCTCGAGCCACCTGTCCAGGGGCCAATCTCTCCACCCCTCCCCGACTCCTACGTCTACCTCACAGGAGCCCCTGGGCCACAGCCATTAGGTGGCGTCTCCCACAAATTCCTGACCCTTTGACGTGTCCAGTGTGCCCAACTCTGGCTGCTATTTTAAGAAAGTGGAGGCTGAGACTGGAGGATCCTGGTTCAAAGCCAGCCTGGGTAGGAACCTCTATGAGATTTTTATCTCTGATTAACCAGCAAATTGCTGGAAGTAGAGCTGTGGCACAAATGGTAGAGTGCTAGCCTTAAGCGGAAAAAGCAGAAAAACCTAAGCTCAGTGAGGTTTGTGCCCTTATTGGAGAAGCACAGCAAGTGAGGATTTGAACTCAGATCTGCCGGACTCCAAAGCCTCAGGCCTCCCCAGCGATTCCTCCTCGGCATCTCTGATGTTGGGGCTCCCGGGGTGGGGGGTCAGGACCACTATCTGAGGTCCCATTCTCCCCATAATAGACTCGAATGGAGGGCAATTTCAATCCAATAATATAAAACTGTAATAACCGTTATAATTAATTTATACAAAAGACATTATAAAATTCCAGCCTGTGCATTGCAGCCGCATCCAGAGCCCTTGCCGGCTTCCTGGTTGAGCTACAGGGCCTCGTGAAGACAGACGGAAAGCAGGTATTTCAATATTTCTTATAATTTTATATTCTCTCTAATATCTCTCATGCTAATTTCATTATGCAACGGAGTCGGCACGGTGATGTAATTATTGAAAAGTAATTTTGCAATAAATGCATTTAAATGTGTTGGCGTTGGTCGTAAATTCAATCTGGAGGTGGGAGGGGTGGGTGCGGGCAGGAGGTGGGGAGGGGGCCGGGCCAGGGTGCAATCCGAGACTCGCTGGTGGCCTCAGCCAAGGTTCACCTTATACCCACCAGGTGGCCCTGAGAATCTAACCCTCACTGCTCAAGCTCTGGTCCTCTGGTCCTCTCTATGGTCCTTCTTGTGTCTCCTCCCAGTCACTGGGCCCCAGGCTTCATTCTCCATCCCTTTTCCTAGGACCCCCGACATTGCTAATCTTAATGTCAGTGAGACCTTCTGTCCACTTCCATCCTACCCCAGGGCCTTTGCATAAGCTGTTTTCCCTCTGCCTGACCCTCTCCAAATGCCCTGCTCTGAGGACAGCAGTGGTATGAGACCTCCTCCTCCTCCTCCAGGGAGCTGTCCTTGACTGACGGTGGCCACAACACTCAGATGCTAGAAGTGGATGAAACAGGAGAGAGACTCCCACAGCAGGGCCATCATGGGGCTTGGAGAAACTCTGGTGTACAGAGGCTCAGTGCCCCTGCCAGGCCTGGGATTCTCACCTGTAAGGGGAAGGCAGCTAGGCAGACATCCGTAGAAGAGGCACTCAGTAAATGCCCACACACACTCACGGCAGTAGTGTGTGTGTGTGTGTGTGTGTGTGTGTGTGTGTGTGTGTGTGTGTGTGTGTGTGTGAGTGTGCATGCACAGCTCCTGGGGTTTGAACTCATGACCTGGCCATGATCAAGAGTCTCACAGACTTCCCTGCCCAAGCTGGCTTGGAGCCATGATCTTCAGATCTCAGCCTCCTGAGGAGTAGCTAAGGTGACAGATGGGAGCCCCTGGTTCCTGGCTAGCCAGCCATTCTTTCCTGTGACCATGACACCTGCCTGTCAGCCAAGCCTCCAAGGGCCCGTGGTCACCTCAGGGGTGGCCAACAGGGCGGATCTCCTTAGAGAGCCAGGCCTTGCGCAACCTCCCTGGCCCTGTGGGGCGGGGCCTCTGCGATCCCCTGGCCTGGGCAGGGGAGAGATCTCACCCTCCCTCCAGGGCACCTGCCCCTCTGCGCATGCTCTCAGTCGCTCAGTTCCCCCCCCACACACCCTGTCCTGTCACTTCTGCAACTCTCCCGCTCCAGGCTGGCACAAGGGTCCTCTCAGTCACAGCCAAACCCGAGTGTGCAATTTGTTCTTGGGCGATGTGTAAATTGGCACTTCATTGATTATTAATGAAGTGCTAATTGCTCTTTGCAACCGATTTCCATGTGAAGGCAGCTGGGCCAGTGGTTTGGCTTGTCAGTGGAGGGAGGGGGTGGGGGGCAGTGCTGGGGGTGAGGGGAGACCCGCAGCTCTGGGTGGAGGGGAACCCTGGGGTTTGGGCAGCAGCAGCAGGGGACACAGGACGAGTGGCGATTTTCAAGACCTCATTGTGCTCCCTCTCACCCAGGTAGGGGCAAGGGTGGAGTGGGGAGCCTGCGTGGAGACTACCCACTGTCCCCAGAGAGGGTGACATGGTGGCAGCCTGAGCTCCAGGCCTGGATGGTTCCTGTGGGCATTCTGCACAAGACACCCCGTGGCCAGGATGTCACCCACCCCTGGACACGGGAAGGCAGCAATCACACCTGCTGGGGCCACGCGGGGATGTGACACAGGAAGGACCAGCATCTCCGCTGTCCCTGTCGCAGGGCCGCTCAGGGCCCGAGGCACTGACAGCAATGGCAACACCACAGCCCTGGTGAAACTCAAGATGGTGGTTGCCCGGTTACACCGGGTGGTTGCCTGGCAACAGGGGCTCAGAGATGTCCCAGCAGGCAGAGCGTTGCTCTGGGGACCGCCCCCCTGGGATGGGGCAGGAAGCTCTAGCTGCCTGCAGACTACTGAGGGCCAGCGAGCCCCAAGTCGCCAGAGCACATCAGATCCAGGCAGGCCACAGGACCCGTTTGCCAAAGCCACATATGCTCAGGTCACGTGGCCTCTAGCCATGGCACCACAGAGGTGGCATGGGAATGGCCTGATGGGATGTGGGGGAGGACCCGGCGTCTGAGCCACTCTGGGCAGAGGGAGACTGGAGTTCATTCACAGTTCTGGAGAACCAGGGTGGTGGCTCAGAAGACATCCGAAGTGGAGCGCCTGCAATCCCAGCTACTGGGGAAGCGAACAGCTAAGGGTGTCACAGTTCAATCAGCCTCTAGGAGACTCATCTCCCGTGAACCATTGAAAAGCTGAAGGCAGAGTGCCCATGGCTCAGGTGGTAGAGCCTTGAGAAAAAAAAAAAAAAAAGAGAAAAAGTTCAGGGCTGAGCTCACGCCTGTAATCCTAGTTCCTCAAGGAGGTTGAGATTTGAGGATCAGGGTTCAAAGCCAGCCTGAGCATGGAAATCGGTGAGACTTTTACCTCCAATGAACCACCAGAGAAACCAGAAGTGGCTCAATGTGGTAGAGAGGTGGCTTTGAGCTGAAGAGCTCAGGGACAGCACACAGACCCAGAATTCAAGGCCCACGATCCACCCCTTCTCCACACACACAAGAGCTCAGGGTCCTGAGTTCAAGCCCTAGTATTGACATAGAAGTGCTAACACATGTAAAAAACAAAAACAAAAAACGAGTCCATTCAAATATGCTGTCAGTGGACTGGGAGCTAGGGAGTCTGGATCTAGTGGGAGCTGGGATTTGCGGGTGCAGCTCTTGCTGCCCCCTGCTGGGGGAAAGGGCACCCTCTGCCTGCATACTGTGGTCAGGGCCACCAGACAGAAGGACAGTTGGGTGGATCTTCTGCATGGTATGTAGTGACTTTGGACAGTGACTTCTGTGGAGTGGAGCCAGAACCTGGCTGACAAGGTCAGGAGGAGCAAGAACCAGGGAGCCGGGTTTATTTATTTTGTAATTTGTGCTGGTCCTGGAGCATGAACTCAGGGCCTCCCCTCTCGGCTTTTTCTTTTGTTCAAGGCTCATGTTCTACCATTTGAACCACGTGTCTACCTGTGGCTTTTTTTTAGTGGTTCTTTGAAGGTAAGAGTCTCACAGAGTTTCCTGCTCGAGCTGGCTTTGCAGTGGGATCCTCAGATCTCAGCCTCCAGAGTAGCTAGGACGACAGGGGTGAGCCACTAGCTCCCACTTGTTTTTGAGAGGGAGTCTTGAGAACTTTTCCAGGGATCAACTCCAACCAACACCTCCTGTCTCTACCTCCTTCTTGAATAGCTGAGACTATAGGTCATGAGGCACCAGACCTGGTTTCTGTGTGCACATTTCCCAGTATCCTCCCTTATCACACTTGTAATCAGAAGAACAACTTTCTTACTGTAGGGACTGGGGTGCAGGGGAAGGGAAGAGGGGACAATAGTATTCCTGTTTGGGAGGGAAGCCAAGAGTGATGGGACAGGAGGGGGCCAGGGTCCTGAGTTCAAATCCCTCCCCGAGTTTCTGCCCCACAGGGCATATTTGAAAATCCTTCACTGGGATCAGGTGTGTTTCTTGCTCTGGGAGGCATGGATCATGGCACTGGGCCCTAGCTGGCCTGGCAGGGGTGGGAGGTTAGGGGGTCCCTTGCAAAGGGACAATTAGGAAAGAAAGATGGAGGACAGAATGGAATGATGGGAAATCAAACAGGAAAGGGGACTCCAGCTTGAGTGAGCAGGGGGAGCTGTTCCTGGCCAGGTCCCTGGTCTGTTCCCTGGGGGTCTCTCCTTGTTTCCCCGGGATAGAGTAAGTCTTCTGAGGGGTGGGGCTGGGGTGTTCCTGTGTTTCAAACCTTGGGGGCTATGATGGGGGAGTACCAAATGAGGGATGAATTCTTTTTTTTTTTTTTTTTTTGCCTGAGCACTGTCCTTGGGCTTTCTCAAGGCTAGAGCTCTGCCACTTCTGGCAGAAGCACCACTTCTGGCTTTTTCTATGTATGTGGTACCAAGGAATCAAACCTGGGTCTTTGTGCATCCTAGGCAATCACCCTACCACTAGGCCAAACTCCTGGCTCCGATGAATTCATTTTTAAATATAACACGGAACCCCTAAATGTAATAAATACTCCATTTTATTTATAGTTATTTATTTAGCCAGTCCTGGGGCTTGAACTCAGGGCCTGGGCACTGTCCCTGGGCTTCTTTTGCTCAAGGCTAGCGCTCTACCACTTGAGCCACAGCACCACTTCGGGCTTTTTCTGTTTTATCTGGTACTGAAGAATCGAACCCAGGACTTCACGTATCTAGGCCAGCACTGTACCACTAAGCCACACTGCCAGGCCCTCAATTTGTTTTTACTAAGCATGGCGGTGGTGTTGGCGTGGGCTGCCCCAATGATCTGTTCTGACAAGGTGGGTGGCGGGCGGCGGGTGGCGGGCGATGGTGTGTGGGTGCGCCCCGACCATAGGTGCCCATTAAAACAGGGCTGGCGGCTGAAGGCACCTCATTAATGTGTTCCTGTATTCCACAGTGGGAGAACCCCCCGGCTGCCAGGAAAGAGGTGCCCCCAGTTTCACAGGGCGCAGCCCCTCTCCAGCCAGCGCAGCCCATAAAATTAATCACTGTGCTTCTTCGTCTAATTGAATTCCTGATAGATGGATGGGGCTGCAGCCGGGTCGCCCCGGGCATCCTGGGATCCACAGCAGAGCCCAGGCTCCAGACCCAGGGCCTCAGCCTCTGGTGAGACCCCCTGATAGGCTCCATCCTGGACAGTTCTCGGGGGCAGCTGGACCTTGCACACCTCAGGTTGTCTCCGTGTCCTTGGAGAGCTCAGCTGTGTGACACCGGGGTGAGTCTCCGGCTGTGCCGAGCCCCTCTGTGAGCACCACAAGCTGGCCACTCTGTCCAGGCCTCTCTGTGGGCTGGACAGCCCTGTCCCCAGCAGACAGCCACACCTGGAGAGGGGACAAAGGAGAAGGGAGGGAGGAAGAGAGGAGAGGGGAGGGGAGGGAAAGCCCCTTCCCCATGCAGACCTGACCCTGCCCACTGGCTCTTTGATCCCCTCTCTTCCTCTTGCCCCCTTTGGCCACTCTTTCTCAGTCCCTGTATACTAACTCATCCTGTCCCCCTCCCCATAGCTGTCCCTTTGTCCTACAGGGAGCCCTGGCTACCTCCTCCTCCTTTTTCACCTCTATCCCCAGCACTGAACACACAAGTGACCTGGACAACTTGGGGCAAAGGACAGAAGTCAAGCACAGCCAAAGTCTCTCTGCCTGCCTGCCTGCCTGCCTGCCTGTCTGGCTACTGCTGGCATGGAAGTCAAAGCCTCTACCACTAACTATGCTTCCATCTTATCTATCTATCTATCTATCTATCTATCTATCTATCTATCGTCTATCATCTGTCCTGTCTGTCTTTCTGTCTATCTTCCAGCTCTGGTCTAGTGTGTTCATGCTCTATCATTCTTTTTTTTTTTTTTTTTTTTTGCCAGTCCTGGGCTTGAGCTCAGGGCCTGAGCACTGTCCTTGGACTTTCTCAAGGCTAGAGCTCTACCACTTGAGCCTCAGCACCACTTCCGGCTTTTTTCTATGTATGTGGTACCAAGGAATTAAACCCGGGTCTTCATGCATGCTAGGCAAGCACTTCAACCACTAGGCCAAACTCCAGGCCCTCTATCATTCTTCTATTTACCTATCACGTCAGCTTATCTAACCCCTCTATCTCCTCTGTGATCTATGGATCAATGACCCATCTATAGTGTCTGTCATCTGTCTGTATCCAGCAGCAATATCTATTATCTATGCCCTTCCTATCAGTCTATGTCTACCAATGTATCTCCCTATCAATGCCCTACCCACCAATCTATCTCGACCAGGTATCAGTGTCGATCGCTCTTCTGTGTGTCTTCATCTGAGGATCTGTCATTTCTATGTGTCATCCGACTGTGACTCAGCCAGCCTCCTATACCTGCTATCACTCACCCATATCTACCACCCACCACCCTTTTCCATCCCTGTCCCTCTCTGCGACCCATCTCCCATCCTTTGTAAGAGTCACAAATGCTCCACTGAATGCTTCCAGAAACTCCGGGAAGTCTGGGTGACCAGACGTTGAGATTCATTGTTGATGGTCTGCAGACCATCTCAGATGTTCCAGGAACATTTGAGCGCGGTCGTGGGTGGAAGGGGTTCTCAGGGCTGGTCCTCGGTAAAGGTGGTCCCCCCTGGTGGGTGGGGCGATCAGTCAGCACGGTCATTGGTGGAAGCGTAATTAGAGGGTGGGCCTGCCGGTGGGCGGGGTTATGGCTGAAGGTGGTCATTGGTGGAAGGGGATCCAGGGGGCGGGGTCGGGTCTGGCAGGGTCCGGCGGAGCCTGCGCTCCCGCCCGCTGCCTGCAGAGGGCGCCGCGGCTCGCCGCGCGCTGGCCGCCCGCCCCTGGTGCAGCCTGCGTTCTGCAAGGGCCCTTGTGCAGGCCTCAGTTTCCTCCACGGGGGAGCAGGGGTTCTGCTGGGCGAGGACGGGCACCCCCGCTGGGGAGAAGGCCGCTCCAGGGCGGCTCGGTTCCCAAGCCCGAGCTCATTCCCCCGATGGGGGAAACTGAGGAAGGGAGTCGGAGGGAGCAGTGGTGGCCCCGGGTGAGGTCACCTTCCCACCGAGCCGCAGCCGGGCCCGGGACCCCCTCCCCCACCCCCCCCCACCCCACCCCCGCGCCATGATTTACAAGCATTTCAGCAGTGTTTGTATCCGAGACTGATCCGAAAACCACACCTCATCTCCCTGGGTGGAGAGGTGCGGGGGGGAGGTGTCCCGGGTCACCCCACTGGGACAGAGCTGATGTCACCCCTGAGACACGAAGAGCACGGGGAAGACGGCAGGCAGAGGCCGGGAGGGGAGCTGTGCACAAGCCCCACGCGCCCTGGCCCAGGAGAGGCCAGGACGGCGCGCCACCCACTCCCACCTGGGTCTCAGCATGCTCCTGGAAGAGAGCCTCCTTGCAAACAGCAAATTATTGAAAGCCCCATTTGTATCCTGCAGTATTTATGAGCACAACGATGCGGTGTCTGGGATTTGTTTGAAAAAAAAAGGACTCCAGATGTGTTAGTTGTGCAATGTGCAAAGAGGTTTAATACAAACGGGGAGGGGGGTGGGGAGAGACCCACCCCCCTCCCCCCCTGGCTGCAGGGATTGGGGACAGGATCTGCAGCCCAGAGCCTGGCTGCTGCCCCTCCACCCCCCCTTTTTTTTTTTACTCAAGGCTAATGCTCTACTACTTGAGCCACCATCAGCATTCCATGTCTCGCTTTTGGGGAGTTCATTGGAGATCAGAGGCTCTCAGACTTTCCTGCCCAGGCTGGCTTTGAACTGCTGTCCTGAGCTTTCAGCCTCCTGTGAGTAGCCACCGTGTCCCCTGCACTGTGGATTTCCTCCCCCCCTTTCCCCCAACACACACCCTGGTGGCTTGGCTTTGGGGACAAGGCCATCTGCAGTACTGTGACACTGTGGTGTCTTCCTGGGAAAGAGGCTGGGATGAAACACTCCCGGCAGGACCCAGTGAGGGCTCTGGATGGGCTCCATGTGTGTGCCTGGGGTACGGGTGGGAAACAACCAGGAGAGTTGGGGTTGGTGTCTGAGCTTCAGCTGGGCCACTGCAGGAGGAGAGATGGGGGCTGATATCCCAGGATGGCTTAGCTCCCAGGGGCCCTTGGGCTTGTTTATCCTCCTCTGGTCTCTGGGGAGGCCCTCCAGGTGAGCAGCAAGGGCTGGGCTTGGTGATGATCCAGGGCCTGGAGGCTGCCAGGCTGGGGGGGGGGTCTCCCCCAGGACGCCGAAGCTCAGGGCCCAGTGTCTAGAAGCACACCCATTTAAAAAAATGTATTGGTCCTGTTCTTTCTTTCTTTCTTTCTTTCTGTCTTTCTTTCTTTCTTTCTTTCTTTCTTTCTTTCTTTCTTTTGCCAGTCCTGGGGCTTGAACTCAGGGCCTGAGCACTGTCCTTGGGCTTTCTCAAGACTAGAGCTCTACCATTTGAGCCACAGCACCACTTCTGGCTCTTTCTATGTGTGTGGTACCAAGGAGTTGAACTCAGGTCTTTGTGCATGCTAGGCAAGCACTCTACCACTAGGCCAACCTCCCGGCCCACTTGAGCCATAGTTCCACTTTGGCTTTTTTGGTGGCTTATTGGAGATAGGAGTTTCACAGACTTTACTGCCCCAGCTGGCTTTGAACCAGGATGCTCAGATCCCAGCTCACAGGCATGAGCACCTGTGCCCAGTCTTCTCAACATTCAAGAGGAGTTGAGCCAGGCATGCTACTGGGCAGGAAAGGAGATTTTGTCTTAAAAATAACCAGTAAAAGATAAGGCTGGCAGTGTTGCTTAACAGTATTGCATCTGACTAGAAGTCATGGGATCTTGAGTTCAAATCTCATGACCCCCCAAAAAAAGCATTCAGACTGCTCTGAGAAGAGACTCTGGGTAGGCTCTGTAGGAGCCCAGCCTGGTGGTAGGCATTGGGCAGGGCCTCCAGCCTCTTCCCAGGCTCTGGCCCTAAGCTGCCTGCAGCCTGACCCTGTGCAGGCTGGCCTGGGAAGAGTTAAGTGCAGGCTCCCCCCAGCCACAGGCTGCCTGATCCCTGAATCCTCTTTTAATTATTTTTGTTCTGATGAGGCGAAGCTTGGCGCCTGCCCGTGGCTGCCCGGATTGGTACAGGCCGCTGGGCCCCGGTGGACACCTTGCCTGGCCACACAATAAACAAGGCCAGCATCTAGCCAGAGGCAGGCTGGCACTCAGCCGTGCCGGTGGGCAGCTGGGCCTTCCAGGATACCCAGCAAGACAAGGTGGGGAAGGCAGCCTGGGGTGTCAGCCTGCTGTACCAAACCACAGACTGTGGCTTCTTCTGAGATTTTCCCTTGGGGGGGGGGGTTCAAGTCTAATAGCTAGATTCCAAGACTCCTTTCTTACTTTTCCCAGCTGGCTATTGAAATGTGTCTGTGTGTGTGCATGTGCATGTATGTGAGTTGTACAGGGACTTGAACTCAGAGCCATGAGCCCTCTCTCACACTAAACTTTCATGTTCATGGCTGGTGCTCTACCACTTGAGCCATGTTTTCAGCCTGGCTTTTTGCTGAGTAATTGGAGATGAAACCTTTGGAGCTTTTTTTTTTTTTTCTGCAGCCCAGGCTGGCTGCAAACCTCAGTCCTTACATCTCGACCTCCTGAGTAGGTAGCTAGGGTGACAAACACAAACGACTGTCCTCAAAACTGACTTCTTCAGGAAGTTTTTGCCTGAACTGGTTTCCAGGCCGGGCACCATCCAGCAGACACATAGCTCAACATGGGCGGCCTGTAACCTGGCTGTAATCCTGGCTACTCAGAAGGCTGAGATCTGAGAATCATGGTTTGAAGCCAGCATGGGAAGGAAAGTCCATGACATTCTTACCTCTAATTCACCACTAAAAAGAAACAAAAAAGGAAGTGGCGCTGTGGGAGAGCACTAGCCTTGAGCACAAAAACTCCAGAACAGCTCCCAGGCCCTAAGTTTAGGCCTCAGGACCAGCCCCCAAAATGAATAAAGTAAAACAGATACAAAATGCAACACAGGTAAAGAAGAATTGGCATTTGGCAGTTGGAGGGGGCAGAGCCTGAGTGCAGGAGGAGAAATATCTGTGGATATCTGTACCCCACCCCGCTTCACTCACCTAAAAATCACCAAGGAGGCACATTTCAGGATTTGCACATTGCTTCTCTTTGGGGGAGGTAGTGGGGTTTGAACTGGCCCTCTCATGTGCATTTGCAGGCTCTCCACTCTTGGTATCACCCCTCTACTCCCTCCCCCCAGCCAAACAAAACCAAACCAAACAACCCTTTTAACTGGAGTTACGCTTATGATAGGGTCTCTATAGGGTTTTAGTCCGCACTGGACTGACCTGAATCTTCTTACTCATTCTTCTATGCAGCTAGGATTACAGGTGTGAACCATCACCTGGGGTTTTGCTAACATTTCTTTGGCAGGGGGAGGGGTAGGCTGACCTCAAGCTGTGATTTTCCTGCACTGTCACAAATAATACTTGTCATCCCAATTTTATTTTATTTTTTTTTATTTTTTTTTTGCAAGTCCTGGGCTTGAGCTCAGGGCCTGAGCACTGTCCTTGGACTTTCTCAAGGCTAGAGCTCTACCACTTGAGCCTCAGCAGCACTTCTAGCTTTTTGCTATGTATGTGGGGTACTGAGGAATCAAACCTGGGTCTTCATGCATGCTAGGCAAGCACTTTAACCACTAGGCCAAACTCCCAGCCCCCCAATTTTATTATATATTATATATAATCATCCTCTATCTCTCTTCCCTCCCCTTTATTCTCACCCCCTCCATTTGTATGTAGACCTTTCAGACTCCTCTCCATATATATATATAATTTTGGGGGGGGTCATGGGGCTTGAACTCAGGATCTGGCCACTGTCCCTGAGCTCTTCTGCTCAAGGCTCGTGCTCTACCACTTGAGACACAGAGCCTCTTCTGGAGGTTCATTAGAGACAAGACGCTCATGTTCCCTGCCTGGGCTGGCTTTGAACTGTGATCCTCAGATCTCAGACACCTGAGTAGCTGGGATTACATCCGTGAGCCATGGTGCCTAGCCCTCTCCATAATCTTTTTTTTTGGGGGGGGGGTCAGTCATGGGGCTTCAACTGTGGGCCTGGGCACTATCCCTGAGCTCTTTAGCTCAAGACTACCACCCTACCCCTTGAGCCACAGTGTCCCTTCTGGTTTTCTAGCAGTTCATTGGAGATAAGGGTCTCTTGGATTTTGGTGCCTGGACTGGCTTTGATCACGATCCTCAGATCTCAGCCTCCTGAATAGCTAGGATTGCAGGCGTGAGCCACTGTGCCCGGCTGGACATCTTTTTATTTTGCAAGAGCTGGTCTTTAACGGTGATGCTCTGGATTTCAGCCTTTGGGTAGTTAAGATGACAGGATGAGCTCCTATACTTGGACGTCCTGGCGTTGTCACGGCTGGGTGGCTGCATGTTCAACTCCAGGCTTTTGGATCTAGAAGGTGAATGCAGACTTGTTGCTCAGGTACTCAACGTCAGCAGGAAGCGGTGCTGGCTGGCAGGAGGTAGCCAGATCAAATTGAATAATATTCAGCAATCCTGCCCATCTCCTCGTCCTAATTTATTAATAGGAGGGAGAAGGAAGGACATGGGCTTGCTTTATTTCCCATTATTATTCAATTGGGATTGGATTTTTTAATCTCATAATAAAGTGACAATTTCCATTTTGCCAGGCAATTCATTTTCACAAAATGCCAGGGTCACCACCCATGTTGAACAAATCCACCGTCCACGATGGCTCCACGGATCCCGTAGGCCCACTCACCATAGCCGGCTTTCCTCTGGAAGGCCTCAGGGTGTGGTGGGGAGGGGTAGGGGTGCAGGGGGGAGGGTTTGACGTATCCTGCAGCGTCCTGGGTGGGGCGGGAGCTCTGTCCACTCGTGGGCTGGCAGATCGGAGGGCGAGGATACAGGTGCTGGTTTTGAACAGCGGGATACTGTGTCTCCCGATGCCTCTGGGGGACAGAGCTGAATGTCCTGGGCTGAATGTCCCCAGGCCCCCAGCCAGGGTGTCCTGGGGTCTCTCTAGGACTGGAGTGGGTGAGAAGGGGGAGCCAGGGTGTGGGGCATGGAAGGCACACAGGGCAGCTGCATGGTGGAAGCTCTGGGCTTGTGGACAGCAGGCAGACCCAGGGCCCAGCTGGCCTGGGGACATCTTTTCAGAGTGGCTGTCCCTGGAGCTGGGAAGAGTGTAGGGATCTCAGGGAGAGGACCCCACCAGCAGAGCCCAGGCCTCACTCACTCCAGCAGTCCTTAGGGTCTTCTGGTGCTGGCGGTCATGGTGGTGCAGACAAGTGTGACCAAGCTCAGCTCTGCTCTGTCACTGTCCATGGAGGCCCTGATTTTGTGCATGGCTCAGGGGAGGAAACTGAGGTACAGAGGGAGCCTGATCTGGGCTACTCTCTGGGTCTGTGTGTGTGGGGGTGGCAGCCTGGTCACTGCTTTGCCCAGGAGTGGCCAGGCCTTTGGCTGGCCCGGTGTCCTTTTCTCCTGGTGTGCCTGGCCGCCTGGATGTTGGCTATCCTGGAGGAAGGTGGCTCAGAGGCAGCCGGGGGCGGGGGGGGGGTGGCTGGCACAGGAGCGCACCTGGAGACGAGGCCCTGGCCCCACCTGGGTCAAGATGGCCCATTCCTGCTGCCCAAGGCTTCCTGCTGCCCCTGGCTGCCCATCCTCCTCACCCAGCCCCCTCCCCACGCTGGACACTCCCCCATGCCCATGAAGTCTCCAGGGCCCTGGTGGGAAGCTGGCCTCTCCTGGTTCTGGGGACATGAGCGCTAGGCCGGGAAGATGTCTACCTTCATCAGGGGGTGTCCCCACTGTGGTCCCCACTGTGTGACGAGACTAGTGAGGGCACGCCCACCTCGTGCACGCCCACCTCGTGTGAGTAGACACGCCTGAGTGTTGAGGAGCCTGTGCTTGACGGCACACCTGTGGTGGGGCAAGGATGTTGCCGCCCTCCATTCACCGACCCCAGCACCTGCCTGGGGCCTCCAAGCAATTCAGGATATTCCAGAGCCATGTGATGGACCCCAACCAAGCTCCCGGACTCTAACCTTGTGCTGTACTTGATGCAAGCACCCAGGGCTACTATGTACTATGCAATCACAATTACTCAGGGCCTTCACTTGGTTTCCTTCCTTCCCCTCTCTCCCCCTCCCCCTCCCCCTCCCCCCCTCCCTCTCCCCCTCTCTATTTTTTTTGCCAGTCCTGAACTCAGGGCCTTGGCACTGTCCTTGGACAGTTTTTGCTCAAGTCTAGAGCTCTGCCACTTGAGCCACAGCGCCACTTCTGGATTTTTCTGACTATGTGGTTCCAAGGAATATGAACCCAGAGCTTTGCACATGCTAGGCGAGCGCTCTGCCAACTAGGCCACACTCAAGTCTCCTGAGTAGCTAGGATTACAGGTGTGAGGCACCAGCGCCTGGGCTTATTTTACACATTCTGAGACCCCAAGTCTTCAGAATACAGGTGTCTCACCTGGGAGCCAAGAGCCTAAATAGAAAGGCTGGTGGGCACTCCAGCACCTCCGTGGCCAGGGGAGAGAGGAACAAATGTGTGTGACCCACTTGTGTGTGTGGCCTGAGGTGAGGTGGTGATGGAAAGGAAGGATTGAGCTGGATTCCGGGGTAGAAGGAGGTTGAAGGAGAGCAGGTAGGGATTGCTCAGGACACTGGGTGAGGTGGCTTGAGTCAGTGGCCTCTAATTGGCCAAGTCTGGAGATGGAGGGAGCGGGGCTTCCGGCGCTCACAGATGCCATAGGCCCTGGGGACTGGGACCAGGGGGTCACGGGCTGTGGGGGTGCTGGGCTGTGGATGGGGGTCACGAAGAGAGGCTTGGGTGTGGCAGCCACCCTGGAGCCACAGGGCCTCACCAGTGTCTGTCAACCCCACATGTTCAGCAGGTCTGCCCGGGCCACGCGGCCGCTGCAGGCAACATTGTTGACTGATAATTGCCCTGCTCCCTTTAGCCTGCGCTTTAATAAATTATTTATTTGAATTATTCACATGGAAATTTCAACATTATTAAAAATTAACCAACTTAAGTGAGTCCATGGGAAATCGTCGGGTGGCTCTTTTGGAGGGCAGGACGCTGCAGACAGGGCAGGGAGCAGCTGAAGGGAAGTGGAGGGCAGCAGAGGGTGGGGACACAGGTCCCCCATGTTCTCTGGGTAGCCATGGCGGCTGGTGGGTGTAGTTTCCTAGACCCCAAACTGAGCACCCTCAGGGAAGTGGCTGCCCCTCTCTAGGCCTTTGCTATGGTGAGATCGTTGCTGCAAAATATTTTCTTTTTTGGCCAGTCCTGGGGCTTGAACTCAGGGCCTGAGCACTGTCCTTGGGCTTTCTCAAGGCTAGCACTCTACCACTTGAGCCTCAGCACCACTTCCGGCTTTTTTCTATGTATGTGGTACCGAGGAATCGAACCCGGGTCTTCATGCATGCTAGGCAAGCACTTTAACCACTAGGCCAAACTCCCGGCCCCTGCTGCTACGTTTTAAGACCACATTATGTCAATTCCTTATGTTGTAAGTGTTGAATGCTATCTTTTGGCTCTTTTGGGATTTGGACTGAGATTTTAGGCAAGTATTCTACCACGTGAGCCACCCTGTCAGCATTTTTTGGTTTCTTATTTTAGTTATTTTCTGCTAAGTTCTCATGTTTTTGTTTTTGTTTTTTTGCCTTGGTTAGTCTTGAACTGCTGTCCTCCTATCTATACCTCCTAAGTAGCTGGGATTACAGGTTTGGACCACCCTACCAGGAAAATACTTTTGTTCAGTTTCCAAATCTGGGGATGTGTCTGGGTCTCCACCTGCAGTTCCAGCCATCGCGCTTGTTTCTTTTGTCAATTGTGGGGCTTGAACTTAAGGCCTGGGAGCTATCCCTGAGCTCTTCAGCTCAAGGCTAGAGCTCTACCATTTGGAGCTACAGAGTCACTTCCTGTTTTCTGGTGATTCATTGGAGATAGGAGTCCTGGACTTTGCTGCCTGGGCTGGCTTTGAATTTTGGTCCTCTGATCTCAGCCTTCTGAGTAGCTGGAATGACAGTTAAGAGTTTCCACAGGAGAGGTGAGGGTGCCACAAGCTCTCCTAGTGGTGTGGGCAGATTTGGAGAATTACATCTCCCAAAAATGAGATCTTAACGTAATTGATGACACTGTGATTTTCTGGACAGTGCATTGATTCATTTGAGGGATTCCAAAGTAAATGGATTTGCAAGGAATGGGGCCTGCTGCTGGGAGGCAGGCGGACAGGCAGAGGCAGGGTAGGGGTGCAACCTGCTCAGGGGTGTCACCAGGTCTCCTGGCCCAGCAGAGGACTTAATTAAACCTGCCCGGCCCCAAACACCTGGCCCAGGAGGCCGCAGCCAGGGGCGCGCTGCTGGCAAGGGTAACGGTTAGGCCTTAAGCAGGTGCTGCTGGCCTGACTTCACGTTAATAAAATCACAGCCCTGGTGCTGGCCCCTCATAAATGGTTATTGAAGAAAGCAAATAACTTCACCTGGAGGAGGGGTGGCCCCTGGGTGACAGTGGAGCCCTGCCCCAGCCTCCAGGACTGGGTAGGGAGCCCAGCATCAGAGCTCTGCCATTTTATGAAGAACTGCAGGAAGCAGGAGGGGGGGTCCCTGAGAACCAGCTAGGGTGGCTCTTGCCTGTGATCTCAGGCTACCTAGAGGAGCCAAGACCTGGGGATTGTAGTTCAAAGCCAGCCCAGGCACACAAATCTTCAGTGAAGCCACCAGAAATGGAGCTGTGGCTCCACAGACCTTGAGTGAGTCACGTGAGAATGCAAGGTCCTGAGTTCAAGTCCTAGTACTGTCACCAAACATAAAAAAAAGTGAGGGGCTGGGAGTGTGGCCTAGTGGTGGAGTGCTTGCCCCGCATGCTAGGGGGAGGGGCGGAGGGCGGGGGGGGGGGGCGCGGAGGGCCCGGGGGGGGGGTCGGAGGGCGCGGGGGGGGGGCGGAGGGCGCGGGGGGGGGGTCGGAGGGCCCGGGGGGGGGTCGGAGGGCCCGGGGGGGGGGGCGGAGGGCGTGGGGGGGGCGGAGGGCGCGGCGGCTTCTCTGGCATTTGCCAACCGTGGGGCGGGGAGCCGCGGTGCCTGCGGGCCCCGCCGGGCGCGGCGGGCGGCCGGCCTGGGGGCTCTGCGGGCGGGGAGCCGTCGGTAGCCGCAGAGGCCCTGCCTGCGCCGGTCCACTTCCCCTCTGAATTCGTCTGGGTTTGTAAGCACGATTAGCCGGGTGCCCAGGGCCAGGGCGCGGGGCGCCGCGCGGGTGAGCACAGGCCGCGGAGGAGGGGGCGGCAGCGGCGGGGGCGGGGTCGGCGGGGCGGAGTCAGCGGGGGGCGGGGTCGTCGGAGGGGGCGGGGTCGGAGGGGTCGACGGGGGCGGAGTCAGCGGGGGGCGGAGTCGCCGGCGGGGGCGGGGTCGGAGGGGTCGGAGGGGGCGGAGTCAGCGGGGGGCGGGGTCGTTGGCGGGGGCGGGGTTGTCGGGGTCGGTGGAGGCGGGGTCAGCGGCGTCGGGGCGGGCTCGGCGGCGTCGGCGTCGTCGGAGGGGGCGGGGTCGGCGGGGTCGGCGGGGGCGGAGTCAGCGGGGGGCGGGGTCGTTGGCGGGGGCGGGGTTTTCGGGGTCGGTGGAGGCGGGGTCAGCGGCGGCGGGGGGCGGGGTCGTCGGAGGGGCGGAGTCAGCGGGGGGCGGGGTCGTTGGCGGGGGCGGGGTTGGCGGGGTCGGTGGAGGCGGGGTCAGCGCCGGCGGGGGCGGGGTCGTCTGAGGGGGCGGAGTCAGCGGGGGGCGGGGCCTGCGGGGCGGGGTCAGCGGCGGCGGCGGCGGTGGAAGCCACGGATGTCCGCGCAGGCCCAGGGCGGTGGCGCCGGGCTGGGCGGAGTGGAATTCACCGGCGCCCGCCTCGCGCTCCGGTTCGTCCGGGGAGCTCGTAGCATCTCCGGAACCTCCTCCGGGAAAGGACCCAGGGGAGCCGCAGGTCTGCGAGCCGGCCGCGGGGGAAGCGCGCGGGGAGCGGGCGCCGCCCACCCCGAGTGGATTCGCCTGGGCGCTGACCCGGCGCGGGGCGGCGGGGGCGCCGGGCACCCGGGGCTTGGGTGCGGGGGTCACACGGCCCCCTCCCGAGGCGGCGGCCCTCCCCGGTGGCTGTCACCCCAGCGCGGTGACACCGAGGGCCGGAGTCCCCTGAAACTGGTGCTCCCTAGGAACAGGATTGCGCCAGCCATTTCCTCACGCATCCCAGGACCGCTGCCCACGGGGGCGGGGTGCTGACAGATTGACAGCTGGTTAATCCGTGTACTCCTCCCTCCCCACAACAGGGCACCGGGCACCTGTAACGACTCTCCTTAGCCCTTCCTCTCTGTGGCCCCGCCCACAGGCCTCAGCCTGGGGAATCACAGAGGGACCCCCTGGCAGGGGTCCCCACATCGCCCCTGGGGGCTAGGAGGTTCCCTTTGTCTCCAGTTACCTGCCTAGGCAAACCTCCTGGGAGAGGATGGGTCAGGGGTCGGGGGTCAGGAGTCCAACATCCAGGTCCTCGGCCGGGGTCTTTATTAATTTGTTATTATTTGAAAGCAGGGCTGGCAGAAGATCTTTCAGGAAGTCTGAAGCCCTTAGGAGCCCAGCTGCTGCCCGGCTGGAGAAACAGGAAGATTATTTATTACCAGGCCAGGCTGGGGGGCGGGGGTGTCCTTTCCCTTCCTCTTCCTTCATGGGGAGACATTGCAGATAGAGTTGGCTCCAGACACAGCATCCACTGCCCCACCCCTCAGGGATGTGGGCCCCCAGTCCGGGCCCAGGCCTCATCTCCCCAAGCGAAAGGCTTGAACTTGCTGTGTCCAGCCCTGGGTGGGCCTGGCCCCATACCTAAGGGAAGGGACCACTTCTGGAAGATGCAAAGGCCCTGGGGTCAGGATGGGCAGGGCCAAGAGAGGCAGGACAAACCTGCAGGACAGGAGGGGAATGGACAGAAGTGTGGCCAAGTCGGATTGTGCTGGGATTCTGCATTTTATTCTAAGAAGTTTGGGACCCCTATAGGTTGGGGGCAGGGAGCAGGGGACACGTCCTCTGCTGTCACCTGGTCAGAATGGGCTCTCAACTATTCAACTGTTAAGCTGGGCACCAGTGCTCTGTGGCTTAGGAAGCTGAGATCTGAGCATCGGGGTTCGAAGCCAGCCTGGACAGCAAAATCTGTGAAACTCATCTCCAATTATCTAGCAAAAAAGCCAGAAGTGTTGCTGCAGCTCAAATGGTGAGCACCAGAGGAGCAACAAAAGCTCAGGGACAGTGCCGGGCCCTAAGTTCAAGCCCCAGGATCAGCACATGTACTGGCATGTGTGGGCACATGCACACACATCACGTTCCTCTCCCACTTATCTCTACAGGCCCTGCACAGTGGCTGCAGACACCAGTCTCTTCCCTGCCCTGCAGCCTCTGGGCCTTTGCACATGCTCCTCTACTCCCCTTTGCTCCAGGCCATGGCTCCACATTGCCTTCTTGGGCAACCAGATCTCCAGCCTTGAGCTCACTTCCTTCTTAGAGGCCCCTCCTTGGGTGTCCTGGGGATGGCTGATTTGTTCATGGCTGTGGCAGCCCAGACCTTGAGAGAAGTGTAGTGAGGACGGGAGGGTCATTGATGGAGAGATGGTGGATGGATAGATTATGGGTAAATGGAGGGCTGGATTGTGGGTAATGGACTGGTGGATGATGGATGGATGGGTGGGTGGATGGATGAATAGTTCTTGGGAGCAGCAGACAGCCATGGGATCTATCTTTCTTTCTTTCTTTCTCTTTCTTTTGTGGGTCGTGGGGCTTGAACTTGGCCTGAGCTGTTCAGCTCAAGGCTAACTTTTGAGCCAAGCCCCACTTCCCGTTTTCTAGAGGTTCATTGGAGATAAGAGCCTCAGGTCCTTTTGTGCCCAGGCTGGCTTGGAACTTTGATCCTCAGATCTCAGCCTCCTGAGTAGCTAGGATTATAGGCTTGAGCCACCACGTCCAGCTTCAGTGGGATGTTTCTAAAGTGTGCACCAGTGTAGGAACTTGAACTCAGGCCCACATACTCTCACTCAGTTTTCTAGCTCATGGTTGCAGTTCTACTATTTGAGCCACTCTTGCAGCCTGGCTTTTTGCTGGTTTATTGGAGACACAGTCTCAGGAACTTTTCTGCCCAGGCTGGCTTCAAACCCTCCAGATCTCAGTCTCCTGAATAGCTGGAATTACAGGGGGGAGCTGCCAGCTCCCAGCTGCACAATGATCTGGAAGGGTCACACAGCTCTGCAATCACATGCCCCGGCTGCCAGCCTGGCTGGAATGGTGTCCTCACGCTGTCTCCTCACAGAAGGGTGGGCTCTGAAGACCCCAGTTCTGCTGGTGGCAGCCGCTCTGCTCCTCAGCCTCAGCTTTTCTCTCTGTTCAATGGGTACACAGGGGCCTGGAGCAGGGATGGAACCAGGACGTGGCCCCCTCGGGGACCTGGTGCCCCTATCCTTTCCCCCTTTCAGGCCGGGAGGGCACAGGGTACAGGGGAGGCTGGGGCAGTGCCCCCCCACCCCCAGGTCTGGCAGGCGGCCGCAGGCACAGCTGTTTGCTGGGCCTGTCGTGAGGCAAACACGGGAAGTGTTTAACGATTGAAGCGCTAATGAATATCGGGCCAGATAGTTTCTGGGCCGCCGTGAGTTCTGGGAGAGTGGAGTGCGCCTACCAATTACCCAGGCAATTAGGCGACTAATTAAACACTTACCCTCCGCCTCATAAACACACGCGTGTGGGTGGTGGGTGGGGGTGGGCTCGGACGCCAGTGAAATATTGGCTGTCAGGGAGGCCCACGCGCACACACACACACACACATACACCTAGATATGCACATACACATATGCACATACACACACACGCACACACAGGCACACCAGATCTTGGCTGCTCTGTGTACAGTGGTTAGAAAAGTAGGGGCTCTGTTCCGATGTTGCTGGGGTCAGTGTCCTCTGCAGAGGAAATCTTCCAGGCTTACCGAAGCCCCCAAACCTGAGCTATGACCCTGGCCTGTGACCTCTTCCTCCCCCTGGGCATCTTGTCTGGTTTTGTTCTGGGGAGTGGAGCCCACAGCCTGTCTGGCTCCGTCTTCTGCTTCCTGGCAGGACGGTTGGTGTTTGGTCTGTCCTGTGGCTTGAACTTGAGGCCTAGGCACTGTCCCTGAGCTTTTCTGCTCAAGGCTAGCTCTCTACCGCTTAAGCCACAGCTCCACTTCCGGTTTTCTGGTGGTTTATTGGAGATAAGAGGCTCATGGATCTTCCTGCCCTGGCTGGTTTTGAGTCTCTACCCTCAGATCTCAGCTTCCTGAGTAGCTAGGATTACAGGCGTGAGCCACCAGCTCCCAGCAAGTCTGTCGTGTGGCAATACTGGGATTGAACTCAGGGCCTCATACATTCCTTACCATGGGGACACCCTTCCCAACCTTTTCCTGTGTACTTACTTGTTTTGAGACAATGTCCAGAGTGGCCTCTATTTGTCATGAGTCTGCATTTGCATTCTGAATACTGGGATTACAGGTGTGTGCTACTGCTTTTGCTTCCCGTGCGTGATTAGTGAGGGAGAGCTAGCTTACTATGTCCCCAGAGGATAAAGTTTGTAGACTACCAAACGGCTTCATTGACCCCAGGAAAAAGCAGGGCACTGCAGGCACGTGTACACGCATGCACATGTAAGGTGTTTTCTATCCTTATTCAGGGGCTAGGAACATGGCCTAGTGGTTGAGTGCTTGCCTAGTGTGCACAAAGCCCTGGGTTCAATTCCTTGGTACTACATACATAGAAAAAGTCATAAGTGGTGCTGTGGCTTAAGTGATAGAGCTCTAGCCTTGAGAAAGCTCAAGGACTGTGCTCAGGCCCTGAGTTCAGAGCTGGCAGAAAGAGAGAGAGAGATAGAGAGAGAACAAAAAAGAAGGACAGTCTGGGACTTGGCATAGGTGGCTCATGTCTGTAATCCTAGCTACTCAGGAGGCAGAGATCTGAGAATTGTGGTTTGAAACCTGCCTGGCCATGAAAAGTCCATGTGACTCATCTCTAATTACCCACTAGAAAACCAGAAGTGGTACGATGGCAGAGTGCTAGTCTTGAGCTGGAGTTTGGTCTGCCTGAGGAGATGTGGATTCATGAGCATTTCGTGCTTTTCTCCACACATTGTGGCACGTGGGCATGTGGGACCAGCTCCATCATGCATCTTGTTAGCCACGCCCCGTCCATATTTATGTCACAAGGTGCACTCCAGCCACCTCCTCCAGGAAGGATTCTACTGCCACCCCTGCTCTATGTTTCCCCCTCCCATCACCCCTCTTCCTGCCTCTGGCCCCCACTCCCACCAGAAACAATTGAGCCCCCTCCTCATGGGATACAGGGCTCCCCCCCCCCACCATCTATCAAAGCTTTCCCTCCTCTTGGCTTTAATTCACCAGAGACCTGCCCAGGTGTCTCTGGCCCACCAGGGAGCTTGCTTGGCCCTTGCTCCACTGTGGAATGCTGGTCCTAAGGTCCTGGGGTTGGGGGGGGGGAGAAATGAATGAGTGAATGAATGAATGATGTTCTGAGAGTTTGAGTTGAAAACAGCCCCTCCACTTTCTGAGCCTCAGTTCCCTCTTCTGTAAACTGAGTGAGTTGGGTGTGATAGCTCACATGTGTAGTTGTCCAGCCAGCATCGAGGCAGACATAGGGAATCACCCAGGGCCTGTGGCTCCCCACTTGTAATCTGTACTCAGGAGGTAGAGATCTGAGGATCATAGTTTGAAGCCGGCCTGGGCAAAAAGTGCAAGAGAGAATCTTATCTCAAATTAACTAGCAAACCTGGAGGTGTGTGGGGGCCAAGTAGTAGAGCTTGAACAAAAAAAGAAAGAGAAAAAGAAAGAAAGAAAGGAAAAGGAAGGAAAGAAGGACAAAATTAGGAGGATCAAGGTTCATACTAATCTAGGCAAAAGGTTAGCAAGACTCCATCCCAATGAACAAGCTGGGCCCGATGGACTTGTCTGTAATCTCAGCTACTCAGGAAGCATAGGTAGGAGGGGCAATGACCGAGGAATCCTACTTCACAAAACAACAAAAGGGAGGGAGGGAGGGAGGGAGGGAGGGAGGGAGGGCTGGGAATGTGCCTGGCAAACCCCAGGCCCTGAGTTCAAACTCAGTACCACATATACTAATGATAACAATAAATTCAACAAGCTGGGCCTGGTGGCTCACCCCTGTAATCCTCGCTACTCAGGTGGCTGAGATCTGAGGATCACTGTTCAGAACCAACCTGGGCACCAAAGGTCTGTGAGACTCTCAATTCCAATTAACCTCTAGGAAACCGGAAATGGCCCTGTGGCTCACGGGTAGGGCCGTAGCTCAGAGACAATGCCCAGGCCCAGAGGTCAAGCTCCACAACCAACTGAACAACTAAAAATGAATGGAGAAGCAGGGGAGAGCTTTTACTTCAGGTGTTTCCCTTCAGTTCCCCAGAGGACACCAAAGGTATTTGGCACCTGGGCATTGGGCCACGTGCCACGCAGGGCAGAGATCTGCCAGGCCTTCCCTGCTGGCCAAGGTCGGGAGCAGGGTGTCCAACCTGCAGGCCCCGGTGTCTGGGGTCCCCGGCCAGGCCAGGTGGAGGAATGCCAAGACAGACAAAACCCTTCTGTTTGGGGCCAGCTGCCCGGGGCCCCATTCGTGGTGTCTGTGGCAGGCCAGGAGTTTAAGCAAACACGGAGCTTCCGCCCACGGGCGAGGCCACGGGGGGAGGCCTGGCTGGGGAGGCCCGGCAGAGGCCTGCACAGAGGTCGATTGTGCGGCTCAGATGGCGGGAAGTATTTATGGCGGCTCAGGTGGGTTAGGAAAACACACACCGGGCCTTTCAGCACTGCCTGGGTGAGATTTAGGGGCCCTCTGCCGCTGAGTGATTCCACACGCTTGGGGAGGGGGGGCGTGCCCATCCATCTCTGCTGCCAGGAGCCAGCGGATGTGGGTAAGTCTGGGGGGGGGGCTGATTTATGGTCCCCCCAGGCCTTGCACACCTGCCAGGCTGGGGGCCATGGCCTAGTCTGGGCCCTATTCCCCTCCTCCACTGCCAGCCTGGGGGAACAGGCACCTCCTGCTCTCCCTCTCTGGGCCTCAGTTTCCCTCTCCAGGCCCTGGACAGGAGTGTTGGGGAGGCCTGAGTGTCCCCAAGTCTGGATGTCAGCGCTCACCCACTCTAGCTGCTCTTTCTGAGCACAAGTGGGCAGAGCAGATGCAGCTAGCTCCAGGGGGCTGTCCTCAACCCTGGGTGCAGCTCCCATGCATGCCTGCCTTCAAGGCCCCAGGTGGGGGCTCCTGTGAGCCCCCGACAGTCCTGAGTGGATTCAAGGCTCAAGTGTCAAGGGTCCTGGAGGCTGAGGGACAGGGGCAGCTCAGGACACAGCTGAGGGACGCAGGCAGGCAGGGGGGTAAACTCACTTTGCCGAGTCCTGACCATGTGGGGGCCTGTGTCCGGTCATCTTGGGCCCCCAGAAAAGTAGGGTGGACGTGGACTGATGAGGGGCGGCGGTGTAGAAACTGGGGCACTGAAGGAAGGAGACCCTAGACCAGATTAATGGGGTATGCTGCATAGCTCAGCATAGCACCCCCAATCTTTCACTTGTCTCTCCTTTTCTGGGGACACTAGTCCAGCAGTAAGTCCCACTTGGGCTGGGGTCCCTCCTCTCTGGGGTGCCATGATGGGGTAGTGTGCCCGTCTTTGGATGTTTCCTTCAGAAACCAGGAGGCTTTGGCTGACAGCTGGGGTGGGGGGGAGTTGCGCTGCTGACACCCCCATTTCTGCTCCCAACACGGCTCCCCTGTGCAAGCGTGGGGTGGGCACTGGGGCCCCGGGCTGGCAGGCAGGCGCGCGTGCCACCCAGCCCCCGAGCCTTGTTAGCAGCCGGGCGCGGGTCGATGGGGCGGCCCCCCGCCTGCGCGATCAATGTCCCCCCATCCCAGTCCCTGAGCAGTGGAGCGAGGACCCCCACGGCTGGGCACAGCAGGGCCCTCTAGAGCGAGGAATCAGCCTGCCCACACCCCAAGCCGGCTCTCCCGAAGCCCCACTGCCCCACTCCCCCACGCCAGCCTGAAGTAGACAGATCCAGGCCCAGGGACCCAGGTTCAACCCTGGGCATCAAGGATAGACGCAGGTGGGGCCCTCAAGGCCTCCAGCCAGACAGGGCAGTGCAGCCCTGGCCACGCCTATGGGCTTCTCTGGGCTGGCTGGGGTCCACGGTCTCTGCCTGGGGGCTGCATTGGAGCAGGCAGGGCCTGGGGCCAGGCCTTCCTGAAGCCATCTCGGGGTCTGAGCTCGCCCAGCAGCCCTTTCCCACATTTCTCCATTATTCGGCTGAACTGTGAAGTTATCGGGTTATGCTGGGACAGGGACAGCTTGCACTCAGTGACAGGGACAGTGGCTGTCAATCCAGTATGGTTGCACAGGTCTGATTCAGGTGACTCAAGAGCCTGAGACAGAATGGTGAGTTTGAAGCCTCTTAAAGAAGGGACTGTGAGGGGCAGGCTGGGATGGCATGGTTTCCCCAAACCCTGGGCCCCCTCCTATGCCACCTTCACACACGGCCTTCTTCAAACTGTCTTGACTGCCTCACCCCATTGTGTGGGTCAGAACTCAAGGCTGAGCCAGCTGTTCTTCTGCTCCCCACGGCATCCACTGGAGTCACTAGGCAGCTCCACCATTGTCCCCAAGCAGTGGGGACACAGGCAGGTCTAGACACTGCGGCTGATGTAGAATGGTGACAAGGTAGGGGCTCAGAAGTGACCTTGACTTTCATATAACCTGCCCTGAGACTCAAGCTCAGTAACAGGCCACCCAAACACCTTTGTGGGATCTGGCTATTATTATTATTAATGATCAATTTAGTGGTCTTTGGGCTTGAATGCAGGGCTTTGATCTCTGTCTCTCTCTGTCTTTCTGTCTCTGCCTCTCTCTCTCGTGTGGGTCATGGGACTTGAACTCTTTCTGGGTGTTGTTCCTGAGCTCTTTAGCTCGAGGCTACCACCCTACCCTTGAGCCAAGCCCCGCTTCCCGTTTTCTAGAGGTTAATTGGAGATAAGAGTCTCTGGGCCTTTTGTGCTGGGCTGACCTTGACTCTTGATCCTCAGATCTCAGCCTCCTGAGGGGCTAGGATTACAGGTGTGTGGTGCAGGGCCTGGCCTATTCATCGTTAGTGCTGTTCAAATGCTGCTTGTGTACTAGGAACGAGGCAGGCTAACCTTCAATTAAAACTGCCTGACCCACTCGCTCCCTCTCCATCTGGAAAGTGACCCCGTTACAAATCACACATGCTAAGGTGGCAGCCTTGAGCTGAAGAATTCAATGACAGTGCCCAGGCCCAGAGTTCGAGCCCCATGACCAACCCTCCCCTCCACACGGGGACTGGGATGTAGCTCAGTGGCGAAGCACTTGCCTAGCAAGTGCAATGGCCTGGGTTCAATCCCCAGTCCTAAAAAAGAAAAAAGACCCCCCCCCAAAAAAAATCCCATCTGGTCTGGGAGCATGGCCTAGCGGTAGAGTGCTTGCCTAGCATGCACAAAGCCAGGAATTTGATTCCTCGGTAACCCATACATAGAAAAGGCCAGAAGTGGTGCTGTGGGTCAAGTGGTAGAGTGCTAGCCTTGAGAAAGCCTAAGGACAGTGCTCAGGCCCTGAGTTCAAGCCCTAGGACTGCCAAAAAAAAAATCACACATATGTCAGATGTTGGTGGCTCACACCTGCCCTCCTAGCTACTCAGGAGGGTGAGCTCTGAGGATCATAGTTCAAAGACAGTCTGGTGAGAGGAGTGGGGAGCCGAGAGGCCTCGGGCCTGGCGGTATGACAGGTGGGGGTGTGGGATGTCACGCTCGAGAGTAGAAGAAAGGGACTGGAGACTACGAATAGGGATAAGCCTTGAAAACAAGCACAAAGTGGCTCTTTCATCAGTTCCAGGCCAATCTCGAGGCTACTACGTAGACTGGAAAAATGTTGCAGGAACTAAAGAGATGGAAAATGGCCTTTGAATATGCAGAGGAGAGACTTCAGATCAACTCACTCAGAAAGAATACCATCTTGCCAAAATACCTGCAGTCATGCAGTTCTTAAGACATTGGGAGGCATTGCTACCTGATGGGGCCATTGGTCTGAGCTGTCTTGATGGAAATACCTGAACTCCCGTACCCACGAAGTAGCTGATTATGAAATTGCTGCCCTCTCACGGGATAGCTGTCCTGTTAGAATCAGAAATCGCTGTGTGACGAGGACGTCCCGTCCTCCTGGTATAAAGCGGCGCTGGGGGCTTAGTTGAATTGTATTCCGGCACTTAGCTGACCATGACCATGAGCAGCTTTCTGGGGTCCAGAGAGCTGCATGGTAAATCAGCTTCAGAATCTACAGAGCTTTCAAGCAAGCTAGTCTTGCCTAGAAGAGACCAGTAGACAAAACTCTAAGTTTTCGTTTGCTGTTGTCTAACTTGTAAATGAAAAGGCTTGGCTCTTTCATTCTGCCACTGGCTTATCCTTTCTCTTTTGACTTTATGTAATAGATTCTACTGTTCCCATGCTTACTGTGAGAAAAAAAAAAGTCTGGTTAGGAAAGTCCATGAGACATTTTTTTTTTTTTTGGTCAGTCCTAGGGCTTGAACTCAGGGCTTGGGCACTCTCATTGAACTTTTTGGCCAAGGCTAGCACTTTACCACTTGAGCCACAGCACCACTTCTGGCTTTTTCTGTGCATGTGGTACCAAGGAATCAAACCCAGGGCTTCATGCCTGCTAGGCAAGCACTCTACCACTAGGCTAAACTCTTGGCCCAGAGCTAAAGACTCGTATCTCTAACTAACCACCACAAAACCAGAAGTGGAGCTGTGGCTCAAAGGGGTAGAGGGCTAGCTTTGAGCAAAAAAAAAACTCAGGGACAGCACCCAGGCCCTGGGTTCAAGCCCCCAAATATTGGTATTATTATGCCAAGATTTTCTTTCTTTCTTTCTTTCTTTCTTTTTTTTTTTGCCAGTCCTGGGGCTTGAACTCAGGGCTGGGCACTGTCCTTGGACACATTTTTGCTGAAGGATAGTGCTCTGCCATTTGAGCCACAGCGCTACTTCTGGCTTTTTCTGTGAATGTGGTACGGAGGCTTCATGCATGCTAGTTGAGCACTCTACCATTAGGCCACACCCTGCCCCCCAAGTTTTTTGTTTTTAAGCAAAAATGTTCCTATATTGGAAGATTTAAAAAGCTAGAAAAAAAATTACACACACACACACACACACACACACACACACACACACACACACACACACCACACCCAAGTACAGACAGCAAAAGGGACTGGGAATGTGGCTTAGTGGTAGAGTGCTTGCTTAGCATGCACGAACCCCTGGTTTTGATTCCTCGGTACCACATACACAGAAAAAACCAGAAGTGGCCCTGTGACTCAAGTGATAGAGTGCTAGCTTTGAGCAAAAGAAGCTCAAGGACAGTGCTCAGGCCCCAAGTTTAAGCTGCAGGACTGGCAGAAAAAAAATAATAATAAAGTAAAACTAAACTAAAATATAAAATGAAACAATACAATAAAGTAAAAAGAAAGCAAAATAGAACTAAATGATAAAGGAAAGCCAACCAAAATAAAACCAAAATATAATCATGAAGTAAGAAAAACCAAAACAAAATAAAGCTGAGTGCTGGTGGCTCGCACCTGTAATCTTAGCAACTCAGGAGGCTGAGATCTGAGGATCGAGGTCCAAAGCCAGCCTGGGCAGGAAAGTCTGTGAGACTCTGATCTCCAATTAACCACCAGAAAACCAGAACTGGTGCTGTGGCTCAAGGGGTAGGGCAGTAGCTTTGAGCCGAAGAGCTCAGGGACAACATCCAGGGACAGAGTTCAAGTCCCACAACCGACAAAACAAAGAGGCGAATACAGATGGCAGCATGCTGCCTTGGGGTCAGGGGTACAGGGTCTGGGGTGCAGGGTCCGGGGGTGCAGCCCCTGGCTGCAGCTGCCCCAGGCTGTCTGGGGAACTTTGAGCCAGACCCTCTCCAAGCTGTGCTTGTGCCCCCAGCACTCCCAGCAGAG
This sequence comes from Megascapheus bottae, assembly GCF_031878675.1. Taxonomy (NCBI): domain Eukaryota; kingdom Metazoa; phylum Chordata; class Mammalia; order Rodentia; family Geomyidae; genus Megascapheus; species Megascapheus bottae. The sequence goes on along the minus strand of NC_143542.1, from coordinate 1,042,438 downwards.
GCGCCACAGGAAGCATGGGGCTCTCAGACCCTCCCAGCCCCCCTACCCCTTCATTAGGGCTAAAAGCACATGTGTGGGGACCACCAGAACCCCCACCATCCTCTCGGCCCCCAGTTCCCATAACCTCTGAGCTTTGCTTTTGGTCTTTGCTCCAAAACCAATTGATTTCTCACTACCTGGGCCACATAGATCTTCCATCTATCACTGTTCAAAACGACCCGGTGTCCCTAGCAGAGCACCGCCTCCAGCCCAGCCCCGTCCCCACATTCTGCCCCAGTCACAGGCCTCCCTCATGCCCATTCCAAAAGTACTCTGTGGCTGGGTCCTGGGATCTTAGCTACTTAAGACAATGTGATCCAGAGAACTGCAGTTCTAAGCCAACCTGGACTGAACGGTAGGTGGTGCTTCATCTCTAAATGCCAGCTGGAGGCATGGCTCAAGTGGTAAAGCAACAGCCGAGGGAAACAGGAGAGTGGAGCTGGGTGCAGCTGGCTCACACCTCTCAGCCTAGCTCCTCTGGATCTGATGATCACAGTTCAAAGCCAACCCTGGGTAGACAAATCGATGATGAAACTTTTTTTTTTTTTGGCCAGTCCTGGGTTTGAGCTCAGGGCCTGAGCACTGTCCTTGGATTTTCTCAAGGCTAGAGCTCTACCACTTGAGCCTCAGCACCACTTCCGGCTTTTTTCTATGTATGTGGTACCGAGGAATCGAACCCGGGTCTTCGTGCATGCTAGGCAAGCACTTTAACCACTAGGCCAAACTCCAGTCCATAAAGACTCTTCTCTCCAGTCAGTTATCAAAAAGCCAGAACTGGAAGTCAGGCTCAAGTGGTAGAGCTCCAACCTTGAGTGAAAAATCCAAGTGAGAACATGAGGCCATGAGTTCAAACCCTAGTACCGGCACAAAACCAAAATAAATAAATAAATCCCCACACCGTGAGACCAAAGGCGGACACTCAGGGAAGGATCACAAAGGCGCAAAGCCTGTGTGCTGCCCTCCTGTGAAATCACTGTTATTAAAACTCCAGGAAGTGGAAACAAGAGGGGGTTTCTCATTTCCTTTGTTGCTGGTTTTGTGTTCGTTACTTTCATCTTGTCTGTTCTTGGGAGGAGAGAGGAGGCAGGTACCAGTGGCTCAGGCCTGTAATCCCAGATACTCATGAGGCTGAGATCTGAGCATCACAGTTCAAAGCCAGCCTGGCCACTAATGCATGTGAAGCTCTTATCTCCAATGAATGGGCAGAAAACCCACAAGGGGTGCTGTGGCTCAAGTAGCAGAGCACTAGCCTTGAAGAGCTCAGGGACAGTGCCCAGGCCCAGAGTTCAAGCCCCAAGACTGACCAAAAAAGAAAGGACTTGTAATCTTAGCAACTCGGGAGGACTGCAGCTCAAAGCCAGTCTGGACACTAAATAACTACTAGAAAGCCAGAAGTGACACTGTGGCTCAAAGGGTAGGGCAGTAGCCTTGAGCTGAAGAGCTCAGGGACAGCGCCCAGGCCAGAGTTCAGCACCATGACTGACAAAAAAAAAAGACATTGTCCCCAAAGAAATGTACTCATTAACCTGACTCATGTAATTCTGACCCCCTCTGCTCATGACCTTTACAATGACAGCAATAAATACATTAAATAATAAATAGAGAACCCCAAAATGAAAGCAGACAAGCCCTGGAGGTGCAGCTGGAGTAAAAAACAACAAAAGCAAAAACCAAAACAACCACCACAAAAACCCAGGAGTGACAGGCCAGGCCCTGAGGCGTCCCTGAGTGCCGGCACCTCCTCCCTGCAGTCCTCTGCCTGCTGCCTCCGGGGTAGGCCAGGAGGGGACCGGAGGCCCTGGCAGCCCTGGGCACTCCGTGTCCACCAGGCCTCCACTGCAGCCAGACGCTGCCATCCCAGGAGGGCGAGCAGGAGTGGCAAGCCTGAGTCCTGGGAGGGGCTTAGCCGGGTCTCCGGGGTGCACGTCTGAGCCAGGCCCCTGTGCCATCAGCCAGATGGCGGCCTCAGCACACCATTGCCAACAGATTTCACGGCAGCCTCAGGCTGAGCTCCTGACAGCCCCGCCTCTGGGGAGCAAACAGGACAAAATCGCCAATTACAGAGGCAGCTCTGGTGTGGCCACACACTTGAGGCTGGAGCCACAAGGACAGAGGGCAGAAAGGAAGGAGTTGGCTGGGGCCAGGCGCTGCCATCAGCGCACCTGGCATCTACCAGCTGGGAGAAAGACACCAGGATGCTCTGTGAGGCAGGGGCGCCCAGAGGGACCCCAGTTTACCTGGGCTCTACTCCCTGTGACTCCCCGGGTGCAGGAAACACAGCTGAGCTCAGGTCTGTCCACTCTGGGGCCACGAGGCAGGTGCTGTATCTACCTTTGGGGCCATACCTCCTGTCACTGCCACCTGACCTCTGTGCCCCAAGAAGCTGGGATTACACACTCCAGTCTCCATTCCCACTGCTTCCGTTATTTTCCAAATTGAACTGATGAGGAGGGAGAGGGGGAGGGGCCCCTTCTGGACCACGATCCTCCTATTTTCATTTCCCAAGGAGTTGGGATTGCAGGTTCAGATCACCACACCCAGCTTCTTGGTTGGCTTCAAACTTCAGTCTCCTCAGTCTCTACCTTCCGAGGACCTGGGGTCACAGACAGGAGCCACTGTACCTGACTGTGTTCTCTCTTTGGGGACAAGCTGGACAGGTGGCGGTGCCGTAGTCCCTTGCTGTCCTCTGCCTGCCTTCTCTGGGTCTTCAGGCTGCAGCCATTAATCACGGCTTGTTGAGCACGGGCGGGGAGGAACAGAGAGCCAGCTCCCAGGTGATGAAAGGCTCTGGGGGGGACCCCTGCCCCTCCCCACAGGCCATTGGTGTCCCCAGGGCCCTCCATCGGTGACAAGCGTGACAATGACAACACACCTGGAATTCTCATCTTGGCTGCCTGGGCCCCAGCCTGGTGGACGGATAGGGGGAGGAGACTCAGCCCATTACCCAGAGGAGAAACTGAGGCCAGAGGGCCAGGTCCACTTGTGCGGTGAGCCAGTAACATAGCCAGAACCTCAGCTTCTAGGCTCTTCCTCAGATGACTCCCCAGGGACCCCATGGTTCCTCCCCCCCACCACGCAGGGGAGCAGACGCATCTGGGCTCCCGGCCCCTCCCCACGCAGGGCCCTCCTGGCCACACATCTGGTTCCCACGTGCCCTAAAGATCAGGAGCCAAGGAGAGAGGAGGCCAGGTCACCCTGCCACCCGTGGGAACCTCCCCTGCTGGGCCTTCCCACCCCACCCAGCCCACTCAGCCCGGGGGGGGGGCGGTGCCTGGGCCCCTCTACCATGCAGGCCTCCTCCTCCCCATGACCCGGCTCCTGGGTAGCCCTGGATAGCTTCCTCACCCTCTCTGGGCCATAGTTAGCTCCTCTGAGAAGGACCTGGGGATGGGATCAGAAGCCTACAGCCACCCGGAGGGTCCCAGAGGCCACTTTTGCTGTGGGTCTCAGTTTCCCCATCTGTAAAGAGATCAGTAGGGCTTGAGGGGGGGGTCCCTTTGTCCCCGATCCCCAGGGGGAGGGGGAGGAGGACCTGGCCTGAGCTGGGCCCCCTCCTCCTGGCCTCCCCTCCCCTGCCTATCCCGACCAGCATCCAGGGTCCCCCCTCCCCCTCCTCTCTCTGGCTCTTGTGTTGTTCTGGGGAGGGGCAGTCGCTAATCCACCGGAACAGGGGCCTCTCTACCAGGCAGTTCTCAGAGCAGCCGGGGTCGAGGGTCAGGGAGGCGAGGACAGGAGGGCGCTGAGAGCCGGCAGGGACCCAGGGTAGGGGTCCAGGGGCCCCTGACCCCTGTGAATCTGCCTGGCACAGGGTGTGAGACAGCAGGAGGAAGCTCTAGGCCCCCGCTTTCCAGGCCCATTTCTTTCTGCTTCATGTCTACCCCCAGGGGCTTGTCTTCTTCCTGGGACAGAGTAAAGAAACCCCACAAGAGGCTGGGTAGGGTGGCACACACCTGCAATCCCAGCTACTCCAGAGGCAGAGGTAGGAGGATTAAAGTTCAAGCTCAGCCTGGGCAAAATTAGTCATGAGATCTCCTCGTCCTCATCAGAGTGTGATGGAAGTGCTTCTGTCATCCTGGTTACCGGGGAAGCAGCAGACATGAGGTTTGAGGTTCCCGATCAAGACAAAAGGACTGGGGATGTGGCTCAGGTGGTAGAATGCTAGCTGGCTGGGCACAAAGCCTTGAGTTCAGTTCTCATCACTGTAAAATCAAATATCTGTCCCCAGGGCGGCTGGTTGTGATTTTGAACAGAGTCAGGAATCACCTGAAAGTGGGCTCGTGCAGGAAGCTGTGCCCCACTGCCCAGGAAAGTGAGTCTACATAGGTGTCCCCAGGCCAGGCAGCTCTCCTGGACTGGGTGGCAGAGAACATCAGAACATCAGAGCCTGGCTAGATGGGTTGTCTCCAAGACCCACTGGCCTCCATCCACCTCCCCAAGCTAGACAGAGAGGCAGGGTCCCCCTTTCCAGTGCTCCTGCCCCCTCTCTTTCATTCCCTCCACCCCTCTGTGCCATTTGGCAGTTCAGTCCCAGATGGGCAAGGTGGGTGGTGGTGTGGGTGTTGTCCTGATGGCAGAGCCTCGCTGAGGACTTTCCACGGTGCTCTGGGACGCACAGCCAGCTCCACCCACCAGTTCCAGCCCATGTTTGAGATGAGGTCCCAGGAAATGTTGATGCGTCTTCTGGGGTACCAGACTTGGTCCCCCTTGAGTGTCCAGTCTTGTCTGGCTCCTGTCAACATGCTGTGGTTAGAGGGATGTCTAGGGACCTGTGTCCACAGGCTGCTGAGTGAGACCTCCCTCTGGGCCTCAGTTTCCCCATCAGTACAGGCAGGGATGGAACCTTCTAGACTCAAGTTCTTTGGTCAATCTCTATAAATTCTGGAGGTAGCAGTGCACAAGTAAATGGAGGCATTTCCTGCCTCCCCTGTGTATCTCACTTGCCCACTCTCTAAGGAGGCCACCTGGCTAAAGGATGGCTCCTTCTCATCCACCCATCCATCCATTCATTCATCCATCCATCAGTTTACCTGTCCATCCATCCATCCATCCATCCATCAGTCCACCCATCTGTCCATACATCTTCCCATCAACACACCTGTCCACCTACCCATCAATCTATCCACCAATCCATCCAGCCATCAAGCCATACCATCCATCCATCCATCCATCCACCCACCCACCCATCCATCCATCCATCTATCCATCCATCCATCCATCCATCAGTCCACCCATCCATCCATTCATCCTCCCATTAGTGCACCTGTCCATCCATCTATCTGTTATTTATCCATCCATTATCCATCTGTCCTTCCATCTACTTGGTCATTCATCCATTTGTCCATCCTTCTATTCATCTATCCACCCATCTGTCCATCAGTCCATCCATCCATCCATCCATCCATCCATCCATCCATCTTCAGCCATTGGAGCCTGGAGCCACATTAGAGCCTTGGTCAAGCTGAGACATCTGAGGGATTCCCAGCCCTCAGTTTCCCCCTTAGGGACCTGGGATCATGAACAAAGCCGTGTTGGTGGCTCATACCTGTCACCCTAGCTACTCAGGGAGCTGAGATCTGAGGATTATAGTTCAAAGCCAGCCTGGGCTAGAAAGTCCTTGACACTTACATCTCCAAGAACCTACTCACAAAAAGCTGGCAGTGGTGCTGTAGACTGTCAGCCTTAAGCAGAAAGGGGGCTCGAGGACAGCACGCAGGCCCAGGATTGTGAGTACACACACACACACACACACCCTGATCAAAGCCAGCCTTTCCAGCCAGGGATATGAGGGCACTCCTGGGGCATAAGGACCCCTGGGGCATACCCCAGCTGTGCTGGGCAGGGCACCCACTCTGCCACCCCACTCTGCTCTCCCCTGGCCTGGCCTGACCTGGCAGCTCCGGGACTGTGTCCGGCAGAGCCAAGCATGGGGAACAGACAGGTCCCTGGCTCGCAGATCTCGAGTGCCATCCCATGGCAAGGCCACCGGAGAGGAGTGTCCTCACCCCCACGCCCGTGTCAGCCACTGGGAGATTTTACACGGGTTCCCAGGATGAGCAAGTGACAATCTCGCTGTGTGGAGAACGGGCTGGTGACGGCTAATTGATTTTACAGCGGTATCGAAGGCCATACAATGAAAATACCATCAATTTGATCCACTATTTAATGGGTCCAATTTAGTCTCTGTAAGTGCTCACTAAACTAATTTCTCTGGGTTCAGCAATCTGAAAAGCTATCATATCTCTAATCTTCTTCAATATATTCATCTGGAGAAGGGAATTTAGCCAATTCTGATGTACGGAGATGATCTGTTAGCACAGTGTAAATGTTTATAACACGGCAATCGAGTTCGTTTATAAGAGTATGAAAAGTTTTATTGGGCAGGGCGCTGGAGCAGAACCGGCAGATAATAGGCTGTTACCCAGCAGGCCGTGGGCGCTGGGCTCAGGCGGCGTGCAGCACAGAAAGACCGGGATTGCTCTAATCTCAAATGGAGAACCCAAGTTCCGGCCCACCCCACAACGCACTTGGAATTCGGCTGCATAAAGCAGCCCGGGTGGCCTTTCCGACCCCCAGCACCCATCTTCCCCTCCCAGCCCACGGGACCCCTAGGTCCCCACTTGGGCAAAATAGAGCCACACAAAAGGAGCCAGGGAGTGAGGGGGGAGGACTCCCCAGAGGTGCAGAACCCCAGGTGTTTGGGGGCAGATTAGAGGATCTGCCCTCTTCTTTCCTCTGGAATTACTCCCTCCGTTCCCCCTCCAATCCCCATCCGCAGCCATGTGGGTTGGGATTTATTACCAATCAGTGATCACGGGCTGTTGTCCTCGCTCCCCACCCCAGGACAGAACCAGTCAAGAAGCTTAAATTACCGGGTTCCTCCCTGAAGAGGGGGGGCTCCCCCCAGGGCCAGCCTCTCAGTGACCTTTCCCAGGATGGGTGTCCAGCCAAGGTGGCGGAGGGAGGGCTCCCCCCTCCTACTCACCCAGGCTCAAGACTCCGGACAGAGGCACTCAGGTACCCCCTCTCCCAGTCTGGCAGATGTAGTTCAGACCCGGTCCCCCGCCGCCCTCCATCCTGTACCCAGCCAGCTGCGTTGTTTATTTTGAAGCCTGATTATTCAGTGCTAACGAGCCAGCCCATCCCACCCATTAAGTGTGGTTTTGGGGTTCTGTTGTTTTTCTCACATCCATCCTGTTTTTAAAGAAAATACTCCTGGCCACGGGGGCACATAAATTAAGAAGATCTGGAGAAATGAAGCACCACCAACCTGCAAATGGAAGAGCCAGGCAGTGACCGGCCAGGTGGCAGACAAGCAGGGAGGCCAGGGCCTGCACCCCACTCCCAACTCCAGGGGCTTGGCGGGGCCTGGTGGTCATCTAGGCCCAGGCTGGCTCCCAGCCGGCCCAGCCAATACACAGAGCTCCACCAGGAGAGTCTCAGGGCCAGGGCCACACCCGTACCTGGGTCTGGGTTCAGATGGAAGCCCACCTGTACCCCTGGAGATGGGCTTGCTGTGGAAGGGAGCTGGGAGGAGGCTCCAGCTACAGTGTGTGTGTGTGTGTGTGTGTGTGTGTGTGTGTGTGTGTGTGCACTGAGGCTAGAACTCAGGGCCTTGGTCTCTATTCTTTTTCTTTCTGCCTGTCTGTCTTTCTTTCCTTCTTTCTTGCCAGTCCTAGGACTTGAACTCAGGACCTGGACACTGTCCCAGACCTTCTTTTGCTCACGGCGAGCACTCCACCACACGAGCTACAGCACCACTTCCAGCCTTCTACTGAGGAATGGAACCCAGGACTTCATACATGCTAGGCAAGCCATCTACCACTGAGCCACATTCTCAGTCCCAGCGTGTTCTCTTTCTTAGCTTATTTGCTCAAGGCTGGCATTCTACCACTTGAGCCAAAGCTCCACTTCTGGCTTTTTTGGTGATTAATTGGAAATGAGAGTGTCACAGAAGGCAGGTTCCAGTGGCTCACGTCTATAACCCTAGCTACTCAGGAGGCTGAGATCCGAGGATCGTGATTCGAAGGGAGCCAGGACAGGAAAGTCTATGAGACTCTTACCTAGAATCAACCATCAGAAAACCAGAAGTGGCACGGGGGCTCCAAGTGGTATAAGGTGCTAGCCTTGAGCAAAAAGGCTCAGGGACAGCACCTAGGCCCCCAGTTCAAGCCCCATACCAGACGAAAAGGGGAACTCACTCTCACTATAGTGTAAATGACTAGCCGAGGCTCACTTCCTTATGCCTGGGCTGAACTGGGGAAGAAACACTGGGCATCTTGTGTACTTGTGGGAAACTCACCAAGCTTCCCTGTAGCTGCTGTGCTGTTGGGAGAGAGAAGGAAGTCCTCAGGCCCTGGGACATGGTTGCCAGGAGACCAGCAGTTCTGGCTTTCTTCCCTGAGCTAGTTCTGGAGTTGCTGCTGGCCTTGCACCAGATGCAGGCCCTTGGGTGGCACCTCCTCCAGAAGGCTATTCATTCATGCGCTTTCCGTGGTCCAAGCCCAGCACAGGAAGGGAGACTCGGATAGTCATTTACAGTGTTCTAAGAACAAAGCCAATAAGGCCTCTACCTCCTCCTCCTCCTCCTCCTCCTTCTCCTCTTCCTCCTCCCCTTCCTCCTCCTCCTCCTTCTCCTCCTCCTCCTCCTCTTCCTCCTCCCCTTTCTCCTCCTCCTCCTTCTCCTCCTCCTCCTCCTCCTCCTCCTCCTCCTTCTGTTATGGGTCTGGGAGCATTTTCATTCAAGGCTAGCTCTCTACCACTTGGCGCCATAGCTCCACTTCTGGGTTTCTGGGAGTGAATTACAGATAAGAGTCTCACAGAGTTTAATGCCTGGGCTGGCTTTGAACTGTGATCCTCAGATCTCAGCCTCCCGAGTATCTGGGGTTACCAGCGTGAGCCACCGGCACTGGGCACAATAAGCTTGTTCATCATGATTGTCCTTTCCCCTTTCCTGGCTGTGAATGGCTGGGTCATTTTGGGAAGACCAGGAGCTTGGGCGCAGTTGGGGAGAGAGGGGAGTTCTAGGTCGGGGCCATTCTGCCCCGGGCCTCAACTTACCCCCACGGCCCAGTCCCTGCCACCTCAGGCGCCCACGGATGCCCAGAAGCCAGCGCCAGGTCGCGCAGTGCGATGGGAGCTGTTTCCCAGGGCCCAAAGTGACACAGTGCACAAGGACTTATGACGGCGAGGAACATTCTCTCGTCTGTAAATTATATTTAACATTCCAGAGAACTTTATTGCGTGTTGTGTTTGGGTTTATGAAAAGTCTGTATTTAACTTCAAGCCCTGGTAAACATCTTTGCGTATGTTGTTATGCGATTCCTTATTTGACTATTTCGATTCAATTTCACACTTCATATACCTTAAAGTTTGGGCTTTCTCCCTCCCTTCCCCACTCACTGCAACACCAGCCCAGCCCCGTCCCTCCCCGGCCAGCCCTGCCCAGGCCCGGGGTCGGCCCTTCCCTGGTAGAACAACCCGGCCTCACTGAGGAAGGGGATTCGCCTCGTATCTGATCCTGGCTCCCTGTGACTCAGTTTCCATGAGAGACTTGGGTGACAGAGCTTCTACCTCTAGGAGGAGGCAGAGCCACAGAGAGGCCTCTTGTAGTTCCTTCAGAGAACAACGACGCCCAGAGAGGAGGAGGCAGATGGGGATACAGACAGGACCGTAAAGCTGTAAAAAGTTCTCAATTAGACAGGGCATCGGGGGCTCACGTATGTAATCCTAGCTAATTAGGGGGCTGAGATCGGAGGATCGAGGTTCAAAGCCAGCCCAGGCAGAAAAGTCCATGAGATTTATCTTCAAGGAACCACCAGAAACCCGGAAACAGAGCTGTGGTTCAAAGTGGTAGAGTGCCAGCCTTGAGGAAAAGAGCTCAGGGACAGTGCTCGGGCCTTGAGTCCAAACTCTACACCAATTGAAAAATAGAAAAAATAGGGGCCAGGAGTGTAGCCTAGTGGTTAAAGTGCTTGCCTAGCATGCATGAAGACCCGGGTTCGATTCCTTGGTACCACATACATAGAAAAAAGCCGGAAGTGGTGCTGAGGCTCAAGTGGTAGAGCTCTAGCCTTGAGAAAGTCTAAGAAACAATGAGAGAGGGAAAAAGAAACAAAGGGAGAAGAAAGAAAGAATGAGAGAGAGAGAGAGAGAGAGAGAGAATTCTCATTTAAAGATAGTGAACCAGCCCAGTGCAGTGGCTCATATCTGTAATCCCAGCCACCCTGGAGACTGTGACCAGATGGTGGTTTGAAGTTATGGAGAGGAGACCCCATCTCCATTGATAAGCAGGACACAATGTAAATAGATTACAGTCCAGGCTGGCCTGGGCCAGGCACCAGATGGGCTTTTGTTCACAGCTCCTTGGCAGGGCAGTGGGCAGCCTGAACAAGGTGGACAGAGCAGCCACCACTAGTGAGGCGGCTACATGGAAACTATCACCTCCTTGAGTCCCAAGTCCTTTCCTAAAGGATCCACAGACTTAGCAAGAAGAAAGGGACGAATCTGGAAAAAAAAAAAAAAACCTCAGCATTCCAATGGGGGCATCTGTCAGGTGGATGAAACACATTATGATTTAATGCTGAGCTTCCTGGGGGCCAAGGCAAAAAGGGGAACACTATTGTATTCATGTCAACACCCATGGGCCATTAATAGGAACTTGATTGTCCTGCTCAAGAAGCTGAGGAAGCTTCCCAGTCCAAGCAGATTTCCTAGGGTGCAACAGGTAGCCTCAGATGGCCGAGGGTGAGGAGAGTGCTGGCCTGTGCAGCTGGAAGCAGGTTTACCCAGTGGCCTCAATTGCTGTTGATTGCAGGAGACTGTGGAGCCAGCATCATGAGTCTAGCTGGGAAGGTTACAGCTCCTGGCTGCCAGGCCTGGTCTCTGTGTGTGTAATTTAGCACCAAAGTTTCATCAGTCACAAAATCCAAATGGAAAAACAGAGACACAAATACGTTCGCCCAGGGAGCGGCTGCCTGGTGGACGGGGCCCGGAGGAGACACACTCGTGATGCCGCTTGGACAACGATGCCATGCCCAGGGCCAGAGTGGCCTGACCTGGGCGGGAGGGCCAGCCCTGCGTGCTGGGCCAGGGCCCAGAGTGACTGTCCCGTGCCTGACCTTGCCCCACACCCCAGGGGGACCCACAAACTCACAGCCTGGGAAACCAGTTCTGGCTTGGGCAGCCAGGCGCAGGCCTGGCAGAGGGTTGGGTGGCCCTGGGGAGATGGGGTGGGAGCAGATGGCGGGGTGGGCACGGGTGGGCACGAAGCAGCGCTGGGCATCCCTAGCGACAAGAACAAAATAAAAAAAAAGAAAAGACAGACCTAAAAACGCAGAACTCATCTTAAATTGGCTGGGGGGGGAGAGGCGGGGTGACAGACCCTCCCTCCTTGCTCTGAGCCTCAGTTTCCCCTTCCACGGACAAGTCACAGCCTGGGGGGTTCTTTTGTGTACTTGGTGATGGTAAGAACGACGGGGAAAGGTGGGGTGACTGCTTGGGAACAGAGGGATGTCTTTACCCCCCCCCCAGACCCCACCAGACTTGTTTCCCCAACCATGTTTTGTAAGCCAGATCCACAGCCAGCTTCTCTCCCCGCCCCTTTCTCTGCCAACTTTGAGGATGGCACTTCCAGCTCCCTCAATCTCATTACCAGCCCGCCCGCTCCCCGCCCCGCCCCTCCTCCCTCTCTTTTTGGAGGATAAATTTCTGTAGCAGTCAATTACAGTCTTTTGATGTGTGTAATAATGACGCCGTGGAAATTGGAATTGACACCTTAGAAGAGGAAGGGGGAAAAAAAAATCACAATATACATGAATCAAATGTGTTTGTTGGTGGGTTGTTGTTTTTTTTTTTTCCCTGAAGCATTTTCTCCCATTGACTTGCCGATTTGCCAAGGGCTGGGGTTCAACTGGGGGTGGGGTATGGGGTGGGGGTGGTGAGGGGCCTGGCTGAGATTCCCCCCCCCTCACACACACACACACCCCAACTGGCCAAGCTTGCTACTAAAGCACCGATCAATTATGGCACGGACAAGCGACTGTCACAAGTGATTCACAATGTCAATTTCAAGCTCGTGGTTAAGAAAGCACCCAGCCCCACTTTTACATTTGATAAGAAATCAACAGTGTTTGTATTTGTAAAAAAAAAAGAAAGAAAAAAGAAAGAAAAAAGACAGATCACACAGGGCTGACAGCTTCTAGAGATTGCCAGGCGGCGTGGACGGGCCGTCTGGAGTCTGTCAGGGACCCACAAGTATTTATTTCAAATGGGTTCCCCCCTCCCCCTTTTCCTGTCACCCCTTCCGCCTGCCCAGCGCCAGCATGTGAAAATAAACTGCCAGTCTCTATTTACAACTGCACGCAGCGCCAACACACACGATTTTAGGTTAAATTGTCAGTTAACGGAATTCAAAATAGAAAAGAGAAATGGGCTTCGTGGCTTTTATTGCTCGTTTTGTCTCAGAAAAGTCATGAACATGGCTTTTTTTGGGGGGGGCGCAGGCCTGAAGGAGAAGATGTGGGGGGACCCAGGAGGTGAGGCAGAGTGCTTTCCAGAGTTGGTGGGAATTGGGGTGCTATTAGGGCTAATTAGAGCAGAGATGGCACTAATGGAGCCAGTCCTGGCTCTCTCCCACTCCCCTGCCAATCTGCCCCGGGGTGGGTGAGTTTTGGAGCTGGGGCATGGCGGCAGCCAGTCAGCCACCAGCTTTCCCTTAGCCACGCTTGGCTTTTGCCAAGGAGATGGGGGGGGGGGCTGGCATCTCTTGGAAACTCAGGGTTACATGGGGACTCTGCCCAGGCATTGGTGCAGGGCTGAGGGGGAGCGGGGAATAGAACCTCCTGCCAGGTCTTCAAGGGATGCAGGGTCTGGGGTCCTTACTTTGGCTGGGGGCCCTCCACGAACTGCCCACTGGACCCCGTGAGGCGGGCTGTGCTGTGGGAAGGGTGACTTGTCACCTCCTGATCCACAACCAGGCCACTGGCTTACGACGCCCATGGGAGCCAATGTACCCTGGCCTGTGACACAGAGGCTTCTATGGTCCAGCCTTAACTTACCCAAAGCCTTCCTGCCCAGGGGGTGGGGGCCCCAGGGTGGCAGAGGTGGCCCCTTGATGCTCGTGGAGCCCATGCCTGGCTGTGGGGACAGTGTAGGCTGCCCCATCCCCACCGTGCCACCGAGCAGATCCTTCACCAGCTGCCCCGGCTTTGTGGACGCCCATCCTGGCATGGGGCGGGGCATGGAGAGAGGCAGGTCCGCCAGATGGGAAGCAGAGCCCAGCCTGCCATCATGGTCGCATGGTGTCCCCCGAGGCCAGCCGGGCAGGCAGCCCAAGCACTGCCGGGGGAAGGGGGGAGGGGGAGGCGGCCTCCCCCACCTGGACAGGCAGAACCCCCACAGGCTCACGCCTGCAGGGCACATTTAACAGGGCCTCCTTACTTCTCCGGCTTCTCCTTAGGCCCAGGGGAAACTGAGGCAGGGAGGTTAGGGCACCCAGGCCACAAGCCGCCCAGTGTTCAGACATCTTTGGCTCTGAAGCCTGCCCTCCCCCTGCCAGCAATGGTCACCCGGGGGGGGGGGGCATGGCTCAAACACATCTCCTGGCTCCAAACACAGCTGTATCTCCCCAGTTCCTCATCCCCAGAGTCCTTTGCTTTGGGGTCACCATGACATCCAGGCCTCACTCCAGCCATGGATCACCCTCCTCTCGCTCTAGCTTTCCACTGAGCTCCTCAGAGGAAGTCTGACGTCAGAGCGCCACTCTCCACCCAAGGCCAGGGATGGCCAGATGGGTGGACGAATGGACATCAGGTCAGACAGATGGATGGAGAGTCCGCTAGATGGACAGACAGATAGGTGAGTGGATGGATGGGTGGATGATTGGACAGATAGGTGGATGGATAGATGGACAGCTGGATGGACAAATGGACAGACAGCTATCTGGATGGGTGGGTGGATGGACAGACAGATGATGGATGATTGATGGGTAGATGGGTGGATGGATGAGTGGATGGATGGATGGATGGATGGATGGATCAGCCTGCAGTCCTACTCTTCACCTAGCTTACTTCCACTGCCATGGAACTGGAAGGAATCGAGCTTTCTGATTGTACTTTATTATCTTTCATCTTTCTTCCTTCCTTCCTTTCTTTCTTTCTTGCTTGCTTGCTTGTTGATTGATTGTGGGGTTTGAACTCAGGGCCTGGGTGCTGTCCCTGAGCTTTTTCACTTTTTCAAAGTGCTAGAGGCTAGCACTCTATCACTTTGAGCCATAGCATCCCTTCTGGGTTTCTGGTAGTTAATTGTAAATGTCACAGCAGAGTGCTGGTATCTCATGTCTGTCATTCTAGCTACTCAGAAAGCCAAGATTTGAGGATCTAGGTTCCAAACCAGCTTGAGTAGGAAAGTCCCTGAGACTTTTAGCTCCAATTACCTACCAGAAAACCAGAAGTAGAGCTGTGGCTCAAAATGGTAAAGCACTAGACTTGAGAGAAAAAGCTCAGGGACAGCACCCAGGCCTTGAGTTCAAGCCCTACAACTGACAAAAAAAGAAAAAGAAAAAGAAAAAAGCCTCATGGACTTTTCTGCCTAAGCTGGCATTGAATTGTGATCCTCAGATCTCAGCCTCCAGAGTAGCTAGGATTACTGATGTGAGCCATTAGCACTCAGCTTACAAGCAGCTTTTGTTTTTCTTTTTGGCCAGTGCTGGGGCTTGAACTCAGGGCCTGGGCACTGTCCTTGAGCTTTCTCAATGCTGGCACTCTACCACTTGAGCCATAGCACCACTTCCAGCTTTTTTCTGTATATGTGGTACTGAGGAATGGAACCCAGAGCTTTATGCATGCTGGGCAAGCACTCTACCACTAGGCCACGCTCCCGGCCCACAGCACACATTTTTGAGGCTTCCCTGGATGTGGCCACCTTAGCCTGAGGAATCATTAAGGGACAGAATTAGGAAGATCCCGGCCTGCCCACTAGAGCGGATGTCTTCATGGAAGGCCCTCACTGTATAAAGGGGGGAGTGCAGAGAAAGTGAGCAAGGTGGGCTGAGTGTAGTAGGGGGATATAGGGTTGTGGAGGGGTTCTTGGGAGGTAATACTGAGCAGACAGGAGCAGGTGTAAGAAAGAACCTGAGGGCATCTGGGAAGATGTGGGTGGGGGAAGAACCTGGGGCATTTCAGGAAGAGGAACAGCATGTGCAAAGGTCCTGGGAGCTGGGTGTGCTCAGGGCCTGTGAAGGACTAGCATGAAGGGGTGGATTGAGCCAAGGTCAGTGCTCAGGGGCAGTTTCAGTGGGAATCTGAACTGAGGGCTTCGGGGACAAGTGATGTGGGCTGAATAAGTGCAAAGAACTGAGCTGGCTCCCAGGGCAGTGGAGGGGATGCAGAGAGGCTGGGAGGGCTGGGGATGAATGTGTTGGAGACAACCCTCCCTCCGTTGTATGGACAGACAGACAGATGGATAGTCAGCTGGAGGCGTGGATGGTGAATGGATGGACGGACAAATAAGTGGTGGATGAATGGATGGATAAATGTGAGGTAGGTGGGTGGATGGACAGACAGACAAACAGATGAATGGATAGGTCAAAACTTAACCTCGAAACCTCAGCTGCCCTCGTCCACCTCTCGGAACCTCCGTGCCCTTTCCAGTGGGGCCTGGAGGGCTTGAGCCCCCCCCACTGCTGGAAGAGTCCCAGCAGTCCTGGCTTCCACTGGACTCCTTGGGAGACTCCCTCCTCATCAGACTGTGATGAGCCTCGGGGGGGCCCCCAGAAGTGGGCAGGGGACAGGGAACGCAGGGGAGGGGGTGTCTACTGCCCCAGAAAGCTTTGTGGTTTATTGACTGAATGCAGTTTATTGATTTGTTAAGAGCTTTTTCACGTCCCTTCCATGGGAAATATTGTTCTCTCGTCTGTCTCACTGGAACCCCAGCCACAAGTTCTCTCGTCCACACCATAAATTTCCATCTGGGGGACAAGGGGGGGCGCCAATGCTAACAGCCCTGCAGGGCCTGGCCTGCCTGGTGTCTGGCTTGCACAAGAAATCCCCTCCTCCACCCCCACCCCCTGGTTCTATGTCCCCAGCCACAACAAGGAGCAGCAAGCGAGGGGGACAGGTGTGAGCCACCAGCATTTGGCTCTGTGGCCGGTTTGAAGTCTCATGGACCTTCCCACCAGTGATGGATAGAAGCCTCGGTCCTACAGATCTCAGCTTCCTGACTTGTAAGGATTACAGGCGTGAGCTCACGGCAAGGTTAAAACTAAACAAACGGGCCAGGAGTGGGGCCTAGTGGTTGAGCATTGGACTAGCATTCACAAAGACCCGGGTTCGATTCCTCAGTACCACACACATAGAAAAAAGCCAGCAGTGGCGCTGTGGCTCAAGTGGTAGAGCTCTAGCCTTGAGAAAACACAAGAACAGTGCTCAAGCCCTGAGTTCAAGCCCCAGGACTAGCAAAACAACAATAAAAAAAAAAGAAAACAACCCACCTGGCTTTGAATCAAGCTGGAGATGGTTTAGGAGGAGCAGGTCCAGCTCCCCACGATTCTGTGAAGATCCTCAGTGTGGGAACCTCACATGTATTCCACAGCAAGAGCGCCAGAAAGGCCTCCAGTGTTCCCGGAGCCACAGGAAGAAAGGACAAGGACCCAGGTAAAACGGGTTCAATAGTCTACTTAGCTTCATGAACACACATGGCTGCACGTGAACATGGAGTTCATGTAAAAATACTAACAGAAAGCAGGGTGCGGTGGCTCACGCCTGGAATCCTAGCTACTCAGGACGCTGAGATCTGAGGATCGAGGTTCAAAGCCAGCCCAGGCACTAAAGTCCATGAGACTCTTATCTCCAATTAACCAGTAAAAAACCAGAAGTGGTGCTGTGGCTCCAGGGGTAGGGCGTTAGCCTTGAGCTAAAGAGCTCAGGGACAACACCTAGGCTCACAGTTCAAGCCCCATGAAAAGGGACACACACACACACACACACACACACACACACACACACACACACACAGAAAAAGAGAGAGAGAGAGAGAGAGAGAGAGAGCGCACGCGCGAGCGTGAAGGGCTTGAGGTGTGGCTCAAGTAGTAGAGTATGGCAAATCTGAGGCCCTGGGTTCAAATCCCAGAACTGCAAAAAAAAAAAAAAAAGCCAAAGGAAAAGCCTTCAGTCAACCTAGAAACCCCAAGGATCCCTGTTTAGGGAGGTAGGCAGGAGAGGACGGGGATGCAGCAAGTGAGCTTTGCCAACCATAACTCAGAAGTCTGTCCAGAGAGGTCCACATGCCACCTCTATCCCACAGGCCACATGTGGGCTGGCTGGGGGCCGAGCAGAGTGACATTGATTTTGCCCAGGCCAGCCTCAAGCCCCTAATCCTCCGGCCTCTGCTTTTGTGGTCTCTGCTTACTTTCACTGCGGCTGTGAGTTCAGGGCTGCACTTTCATGCCACTGGGTGTGTCCAGTGGCTTGGGTCCACCCTGCCTGCCCTTGCACCCTGTGCCCCGTGCTGCCTCCTTGTCTACCTTGGGACACAGAGCCCAGCTCAGCCCTGAAGAGCTCCATCTGGCTTCACCTGCTCCAGAGACCCCATCTTTCTTTCCTCCTCCTCCTCCTCTTCCTCCTCCTCTTCCTCCCCCTCCTCCTCCTCCTCTTCCTCCTCCTCTTCCTTCTCTCTGCTCTCTGTGGACTGGGGCTACCTGGACACACTGGCCTCAGGCCTGACCACTGCCAGAGGTGTCTTCCCATTGGAGGAGAGAAGAAAAAAGGGTGGAAGAAGGAGGAATGAGATGGAATAGAGAAGAGGAGGGAGAGAGGGAGGGTGTGAGGTTTGTTACCAAAGATCATTTGGAAGCTGTGTGAGAGAGATAGAAGAGGAGATGTGGGGCCAGAGGCCAGAAGCACCACAGAGGGGCAGAGTGGAGAGTGGGTCTTTAAGGTTCTGGAATGTTCTAGAATGTTCTTCCATCTAGGGGATGGCTCTCAAGGCAAGGTGCTAAACATTTGAAAGCATTCCTTGGCATTTATGGATGTTCCTTGATATCTCCAAACGCAAGAGCTGGATGGCTTTGCACTAGCAATCCTAGCCACGCAGGAGGCTTCGATCAGGAGGATCCCAGGTGGAGGCCAGCCAAGTCCCTGAGACACCGTCTCTCAAACAAGTGGCCAAAAGCCAGGCTGGAGTGGTAGCATACCAGCTCTAAGCGAGAAAACAAAGCAGGTGCGTGAGGCCTTGAGTTCAAGCCAGCATCCCCACAAAACAAAAACAAGAGCCAAATTCAAACTAGCACCTCCAGGACCCCATTTCATCGTGGCTTGAACTCGAGGTCTGGGCATGTCCCTGAGCTGCTTTTGTCTAGGCTACCACTCTACCTTTTGAGCCACAGCACCACTTCTGGCTTTTTCTGTGTATGTGGTACTGGGGAATTGAACCCTGGGTTTCATGGATGCTAGATGAACACCCTACCCTTAAGCCACCCTCCCAGCCTCAACACTTGTCCCGCCCTCAGTTTCCTCGTCTGTCCAATGGGTCCACCGACACCTGTGCCATGTGTCTTAGCAGCTGGCTGGGCAGGACCCCCCTCTGCCTCTGGGGATGGTGTGTGTGTGGTGGTGAACGGGTGTGGGGCTGTGGATCCCTAGTTTTAGGCCCAGGGACCAAGCTGCAGGGGTGCTTCCCCTGCAGGGCAGGAGGCGGAGGGGGCCGGGGGGGCGCGGGAGGGCGCAGGAGCGGGAGAGAGTGTTGATAATGATGATTAAGGCTGAAATTGGCGGAGATTTACTGCGGCTGGCCGGGAATGGAGGGAGAGGGGCCGAGGCTGGGGGCGGCCTAATGGATCCGTCAGCTCCGTGCGGCCTGCTCAGCGGGCCGAGGCGGGTCACCCCGCTTTCTGCTTGCAGCACAAAACACTTCAATTTCGTTAGGAAATGTATCAATTTAACCGACTTGAGCGACGCACTGAAAAAAACCTAATGAATCTGGACTCAATTTTCCGCCACGCTGCTCCTGAGAACTGTCGGAAACAATGTCGGTGGCCGGAGGTGACGGGGTGGCCTCCGATAGGCCGCCTGGCTGCCCCCTTTTTCCCTTCCCCACCCCACACTGCAGCCCTCCCCCCCCCCCCATTCCACCCCTCCCCTCCCCTGCCAGGCTTAGCGGAGAGCAACGGAAGGCCTGTCTCCTTCTGCATCCCCTGACAACCAGGCCCAGCCATGTCCCTAACCGTGATGTCATTATAGGTAAATTGGCCTCTATTTCAGGAGGGGGACGGTGTTAATTGAGTGAAAAATACAATACTAAGAGCGCTTGTCTGCAGCCCAGGGGAGGGGCGCGCACTAAATAGCCTCCCTCCTGGATGTCAGGGGAGGCAGATGTTGATAAGTGCCGGGGACGTCCGCGCTTGTCGCCCAGGCCAGCCAGCCGGGACAGTGACTTTTGCTCCTCCAGTGGCAGATAGCTCCCTGGAATAGCTGACCAAGGATCCCCCCCACACACACACTCCCTGGCCTGAGCCTCAGTAGAGAACCACAGGGCTGCCTGGACTACATGATGGGACTCCAAAGCCAGGAGCTCGTGGCTCACTCCAGTCAGGAGGCTAAGAGCTGAGGATCACAGTTCAAAGCCAGCCTGGGCAGGAAACTTTCTGAGACTCTTATCTCTAATTAACCACCAGAAAACCAGAAGTGGAGCTGTGGCTCAAGGTAGTAGAGTGTTACCCTCGAACAAAAAGGCTCAGGGATAGTGTCCAGGCCCTGAGTTCAAGCCCCATAACTGACCCCCCCCCCCAAAAAAAAAGATGAGACTCCAGGACTCCCTGATTGGAAAAGCCAGAAAGAAGCAGGGCACTGGAATGTTCTGGGAGCTGGCATTGTAGGGGAGGTGGGGTAGGCCTTCTTCCTCTCCACAGGCTACAGCTGGGGAGAAAAGAAACAGATCAGAGGTCATCAGAGCCCTCGCCCAGCGCAGAGTGGGCATCTGGGGCCAGGAGACCCCAAGGAGACCACATGTGAGACTTCAGGGGCTCCTAGAACAAGTGTTGGCCTTGAAGGAGTGCCTACTGTGCATTCCTGCACTTCCAGACCCGGGAGGCTTCTGATGGGGAAACTGAGGCCTGCGGCTGTGACTCTGCTCAAGGGCACCTTTCTGAAGGAAGTTCCCACGGGGCAGCTCTGCACCCCACCACCCACAGACCTGCTGGCTCGCAGGCCCGAAGGAGCCCTGTGGGCAAGGCCAGGCTTCTGCCAACCACTGCTGCCCTGACCCCTACTGAGCCTGGAATTTGCCACCCAATGACCCCATCTCTGGCTGAGGTTTCCACCTGGTCAGGCAGGGTTGGCTGCTGGGCACATGTGCTCGAGGCACGCCCAGTCCTTTTTGCTTTAGATGTCTCTCAGGTAGGATCTCTCTTCTTTGTCAAGAGCTGACCTTAAGGTCAAGAGCCTCCTGCACTTTCAAGCAGCAAGGAGGACAGCTGTGCACTACCAAGCCCGGCTTAGTAGTTGACAAGGGACCTTACCTTCTGCCCTGGCTGACCCTGAACTGTGATCTGTCCCCTTGATAGCTGGGACTACAAGCGTGAGCCCCACACCTGTCATCCTACCTACTCAGGAAGCAGAGATCTGAGGATCATGGTTCAAAGCCAATTCTGGGCAGAAAAGTCTGTGACACTTTTTTGGGGGGAGCCAGTCTTGGGGCTTGAACTCAGGGATAGGGAGCACTGTCTCTGAGCTTCTTTTGCTTAAGATTAGAACTCTACCACTTGAGCCACAGCGCCACTTCCAGCTTTGTCTGTTTCTGTGGTGCTGAGGAATGGAACCCAGGGTTTCCTGCATGCAGGCAAGCACTCTATCACCAAGCCACATCCCCAGCCTGTAACACTCCCTGCTGTGTTTTTGTTTTTGCCAGTCCTGGGACTTGAGCTTAGGACCTGGCACTGTCCTTGAGCTATAGCACCACTTCCAGCTTTTTTCTGTACATGTGATACCAAGGAATAGAACCCAGGGCTTCATACATGCTGGGCAAGTACTGTGCCACTGTGTCATGCTCCGGCCCCTGTGACAATCTTTTTTTTTTTTTTTTTTGCTAGTCCTGGGCTTGAGCTCAGGGCCTGAGCACTGTCCTTGGACTTTCTCAAGGCTAGAGCTCTACCACTTGAGCCTCAGCACTACTTCCGGCTTTTTGCTATGTATATGGTACTGAGGAATCGAACCTGGGTCTTCGTGCATGCTAGACAAGCACTCTACCACTAGGCCAAACTCCCGGCCCCTCCTGTGACAATCTAATCTCCCCCCAAACTACTAGCCTTGAGTGAAAGAAGTTTGGGGATAGTGCCCAGACCCCGAGTTCAAGCCCAAGACTGGCAAAAACAAAACAACACAAAAACAAACAACAAAAAAGACAGGTATGAGCTACCATGCCCAGCCTTAGTCCCTCTTCTTGGCAGGAGATGAAATTTCTCCGCACCTCAGTTTCCCTCTGTATAAATTGAGGGCAGCCTAATGGCTGGTTCTCTGACCACAGCTGGGAAGGTGTGAGGAGGGTATCTGAAGCTTTCTAGGGCTCCCTGCATTCACCCCAATCCCAAGTGCTCACTGTCTCTGCTCCTTTCTGCCCAGAGCAGGCAGAGGTGTAGGGGCTAAGGGCTGTGGGCAGAGCTGCTCTATGGGTGTATGTGGAGACCCAGGCGGGCACTTAGAGACGTTAGGAGGGGAGCGGGTGACAGGTTTGCGTGTGTTTGTACATTTGCTCAGATTCATTGGTGGCAACAGCTGGCTGGGTCCCAGCTCGGCCCGTCGCCCACCTGTGCCAGAGCACAGCCCCTCCTCTCCTCCTCCTGGAGCTCTGCAGCCCTGCACCTGCCGCTGCAGAGGACGGATCTGGAGCTGGGCTTCACATCTGGCAAGGAGTGACCATAGAGGCTCCGCTGGCCTTCGCTCTCAAGCAATGGCCGCATGCCTGGTTTGGGGGACCTCTCTGGGGTCCTCAGGGGTCTCCTTGGGTTACATGAGCCTGTCCCCACTGGTCTATCAGTACTGGGACTTGGGAACCCCAGAACATAAGCCCCTCAACAAAGGTGACCTACTGGGTCAAGATTTGTTCTGGGTAGTCTCTGCTACAGGAGAAGTCAGAAGTTAGGCAGGGGTCAGGTGCTGGAGGTCACACCTGTAATCCAGAAGTGGAGCTGCGATTCAAGCAATTGCATGAGAAAGCTCAGGGACAGCACCCAGGTTCTGAGTTCAAGTTTCAGTACAGGCACACATGCATGCACAGCGCGCACACACACACACGTAGGCAGGGACCTCAAGGAGAAGGAAGCAAGTCTCTGGACACCCCCAGAAGGAGCTAGCCTGGCCTGAAACCGGACAGATGGGTGGGCCATGGACCCCGGGGGCTGGTCACGGGTGACAGAGCAGCCCCCCATCACGTTGAGTCTGTGGCTGGCCATGAGACACAGACAGCTTTTCCCGTTTCCATCTTGCTGTCCCCATAGCTTTGGTATTTAGAGTTGGGTTAGAGGAGAGGAAAAGCAAAACCTGCTGGCGAGTTCAGCTGGGAAGCCGGGGGACAGGAAAAGTTAGAGATATTTATTTGACAGGGTCAAGGTTGGCGCCCCTCTCTCCTCTCTCCCCAGCTCCCATAGGTGTTAGGCTGAGAGACATTTAATCGCAGGAGTAGCGGTTTCATATCTATAACAAAAATCAAATAATGCAAGATGATTTACTCCCCTAGCAACCGCGGAGCTCGCCCTTAGCAACCAGGCTAGCCTCGGGCTGTGGTGTAATCAGCTTGAAAATATTTCAATTATTGTGTTGATTTTAGTGGATTTGAGAAGCGCTGTGTGGAGAGCCCAGCACATTCTCCCCGCGACCTGAAGAGGAAGATATTGATTTAAACAGGTGTCAGAGAGGAAAAAGTGAAGTAAATTTAAATGCGACCGAGGAAGAGCACACCACACACACACACACACACACACACACACACACACACACGTGCGTGCGCACACACACAAGCGTGCGCATGCACACACACACACAGGCACAGAACAGGGCGGCAATGACATTTTGCACATTCCTTGAATGAAAGTGACTCAACTGGACTAGAAATTTCACCTTGAAAACCATCTCCCATCCATACCATCAAGCGGCTCCCCAGATAACAGGGGAGGGGGTGCCACTGTATGGCAGGCCCTTGGGGGGTCCCCAGGCTTCAGCCTGCTCCCAGCCTCAGTGGGTCCCCCTCTGTAATAATGGGAGATTGAGAGAGGGTCTCGCCGGGTAACTCAGTCTGACCCAGAACTCTTGCTCCTCTTCTTAGCTTAAAATCTCAGGTGCTGGAATTACAGACATGCACCCACTGCACTGGTGACACAGGTGTCACTCAAGGTCTCTGTCAGGCCCTTGTCTTCTTTTCTCCGGCCTTCCTGATCAAGACCAAGACCCAGACCCAGACCCAGACCCAGACCCAGACCCAGACCCAGATCAAGACCCAGACCCAGACCCAGGCCCAGACCCAGACCCAGACCCAGACCCAGATCAAGACCCAGACCCAGACCCAGACCCAGACCCAGACCCAGACCCAGACCCAGATCAAGACGCAGACCCAGACCCAGACCCAGACCCAGGCCCAGACCCAGATCAAGACCCAGACCCAGATCAAGACCCAGACCCAGACCCAGACCCAGACCCAGATCAAGACCCAGACCCAGACCCAGACCCAGACCCAGACCCAGATCAAGACGCAGACCCAGACCCAGACCCAGACCCAGGCCCAGACCCAGATCAAGACCCAGACCCAGATCAAGACCCAGACCCAGACCCAGACCCAGATCAAGACCCAGACCCAGGCCCAGACCCAGGCCCAGACCCAGACCCAGACCCAGACCCAGACCCAGATCAAGACCCAGACCCAGACCCAGACCCAGACCCAGACCCAGACCCAGACCCAGGCCCAGACCCAGACCCAGACCCAGACCCAGACCCAGACCCAGACCCAGATCAAGACCCAGACCCAGACCCAGGCCCAGACCCAGACCCAGACCCAGACCCAGGCCCAGACCCAGACCCAGACCCAGGCCCAGACCCAGGCCCAGGCCCAGACCCAGACCCAGACCCAGATCAAGACGCAGACCCAGACCCAGACCCAGACCCAGGCCCAGACCCAGATCAAGACCCAGACCCAGATCAAGACCCAGACCCAGACCCAGACCCAGACCCAGATCAAGACCCAGACCCAGACCCAGACCCAGACCCAGGCCCAGACCCAGACCCAGACCCAGACCCAGACCCAGATCCAGATCAAGACCCAGACCAAGACCAAGACCAAGAGTCAGACCCAGACCCAGACCCAGACCCAGCCCAGATCAAGACCCAGACCCAGACCCAGACCCAGACCCAGACCCAGACCCAGATCAAGACCCAGACCCAGACCCAGACCCAGACCCAGACCCAGACCCAGCCAAGACCAAGACCACACGCCAGGCACTGGTCCTGTCTCCCTCCTCTCTTAACCCACCAAGGACAGGGAGACAAAGACTGCCAAGGGAGGAGATAGGACAGGTCCTGCCTGGACCTGTGGTCTTTGCCACAGAGCCTCTGGCCTCAAGATGGCACCTAGACAGACACCTGTGACTCATGCCTGTAATGCCGGGGATTCAAAGCCAACCAGGCAGAAAAGTTCCCATGAGCCTCTTATCTCCAATTAAACCGCTCAAAAATCAGAAGTGGCGCTGTAGTCAAATCACTCAGGGATAGCACCCAGGCCCTGAGTTCAAGCCCCACAACTGACAAAAATAAAAAAAAATAAATAAAAGTCTCATGCGCATTCCTGCCTGGACTGGCTTCAAACTCCCTGGGGCTGTTACTGGGCTCCTGCCCCCCCCCCCCTGCCATGCCCCAACCACAATGTGCGGTGCAGGGGGTTGGCCTAGTGGTAGAGTGCTTGCCTAGCATACATGAAGACCCCAGTTCGAGTCCTCAGTACCGCATACATAGAAAAAAAAGCCGGAAGTGGGGCTGTGGCTCAAGTGGTAGAGCTCTAGCCTTGAAAAAGTCCAAGGAGAGTGCTCAGGCCCTGAGTTCAAAGCCCAGGACTGGCAAAAAAAAAAAAAAAAGTAAAAAAGATTGGGATGCTAACTGTGTGTGGAACGGCCTGGCAGCAGGCACAGGACCAGTAGCTGTGCAGGGGGGCCAGGGTGGATGTGGGGCAAGGTTGCCCTGCAGGTGCCAGGCCCCAGGCTCCCAGCTGGGAGCAGAATAATCCTGTCTGTGTCCATCTATCTCACTGGCTGGTGCAGGTATTCTAAAGGTTGTGAGGACCTGGGGAGCCAGGAGAGGTGGTGGGAGGGCCCCCCACAGGCCACGCCCCCTCTCCACCTATCAACACTTGAGGCCTGGGGCAGGTGAGAGGGCTGATCCCCACAGGGGACCTTGGGTGGGTCTGGTAGCCCCAAGCTGGGGGACTATTGGGCACTAGTGGTTCATCCTGGCTACTCAGGAGGCTGAGATCTGGAGGATCAAGGTTCAAAGCCAGCCTGAGCAGGAAATGTCTGTGAGATTTATCTCCAATTAACCAGCAAAAAGCTGGCAATGGAGCTGTTGTTCAAGAGGTAGAGTGCTAACCTGGATTGGATAGGCCAAACAAGAGTGCAAGGCCTTGAATTAAAACCCCAGTCACACACACACACACACTCAGGACCTCTAGCTCTTACTCATACTTCATGCTCTGGCACTTGACCCATGTCTCCAGTGCAGCTATTTGCTGGTTATTGAAAATAGAGTCTTAAGACTTTTCTGCCCCGGCTGGCTTTGAACCTTGATCTTCTAGATCTCAGCTTCCTGAGAAACTAGGATTACAGGTCTGAACCATCAGTGCCTGATGTGGTATTTTTCTTTTTCTTTTTTCTTTCTTTTTTCTTTGTCATGGGGCTTGAACTCTACACCTGCGAGCTGTCCTTGAGCTCTTCAGCTCAAGGTTATTGCTCTTCTACTTGAACCAGAGCCATTTCCGGTTTTCTAGTGATTAATTGGAGATAAGAGTCTCACAGACTTTAGCGCCCAGGATGGCTTTGAACCAGGATCCTCAGATCTCAGCCTCCTGAATAATTAGGATACAGGCATGAGCCACCACTGCTTGGCTTATGTTTTTCTTTTAAATTGTAGTAAAATAGGTAGACATAAAATGTATAATTTTAACAATTTCTCAGTATACAGCTGGCACAAAGGCCTTCATAATCTTAGAAAACCAGCTACATGTTTTGTTTTGTTTTGTCAGTCATGGGGCTTGAACTCAGCTTCTGGGCACTGTTTCTGAGGTTTTTGCTCAATGTCATCTTCTACCACTTTGAGCCACAGCTTTACTACCAGCTTTCTGGGGGCTAACTGGAGAGACTTTTCTGCCTGGGCTGGCTTTGTACCACAATCCTCAGATCTCAGACACCTCAGTAGCTAGGGTAAAGGTGTGAGCCATGGGCGCCCAGCTAACATGATGTTTTAACTTCGCTTTTGTGTGTAGATGGCATTTGCAATAGAAGTCAGGGCCTCAGTGGGGGCGGAAGTTTGGCCTAGTGGTAGAGTGCTTGCCTAGCATGCACGAAGACCCACGTTCAATTCCTCGGTACCACATACATAGAAAAAAGCCAGAAGTGGTGCGGAGGCTCAAGTGGTAGAGCTCTAGCCTTGAGAAAGTCCAAGGACAGTGCTCAGGCCCTGAGCTCAAGCCCAGGACTGGCAAAAAATAAATAAAAGACAGAGAAGTCATGGCCTCAAGCATACTAGCCAACTGCTTTGCCACTGAGCTATATTCTTAGTCCTATTGTGTGTGTGTGTATGCGATCTGAACCCAGAGCTCCTTCACACATGCTAGAGGCTGATGGGGCAGAGGCTCTTCTGCTGGAGTTAGACCTCCTAAGAAATTTCTTTTTCAATTTATTTATTTATTTGCTTCAGTTCTTAGTCATATAAAGCCCCCCCCTCTCTCTCTTTTGCCTAGAGTGAGCCTCAAACCTCATATTTCCTTATCTGCCCTCTTAATAACTGGGAATAGAGGCAGGCATATCACCTCAATTCCCCCAATTTTACCTCACATAGTTGGGAGTCAGGCATAGGCCACAGCACCCATTTCTAGGATGGGTCCTGAGTTCAAGCCCCACAACCAACAACAAAAGGAAAAGAAACCAGGTAACTGAGACCCGAGATGGGCCTGGAAAGTTAGAGCCAGTCAGGCCTCAACTGTCTAGTTGAGTCCCTAGGGGCCCACAAATGTGGTCCTTGGGGTCCCTGGGGGAACCCTGCTTCCTGGGAAGGGAGGGGAGGAGAAGAGGAGGAGAGGAGGGCAGGGTCGGGGTGGGAAACGGCCTGGCCAGTCACTTTGACATTCAGCCTGTGAAACTTCTCAAATTAGAAAAGTGAATCACTTCTGAGCTTTTAAGTGGCTTCGCATAAAGCGACTGTCCAAGATACAATGAGAAGGCCCACACCAGCCTGGCCTCCTAACAAGCCAGGAGAAATTGTCACTGCCGCCATGAATATTAAAAGCCCCATCCGTGGAAAAAAAAAATCCTAGAAATGTCTCAAAGGACAGAGCAGGGAAGGAGGTGACAGGTGCAGGGAGTGAGGAGCGGCAGAGCCCAGCACACCTGGAGGCTGTGGGGACCCAAGACCCCAACCCCACACAGGAGACCCAACCCCACTGAGCAAAATCTATCCCCAGGGCCAATGCCAACATCTTCCTCTCTCTCTCTCTTTTTCTTTTCTGTCATGGGGCTTGAACTCAGGACCTAGTCACTGTCCCTGAGCGCTTCTGTTCAAGGCTAGCGCTCTACACTTTGAACTACAGTGTCACTTCTGGTTTTTTCGTGGTGTATTGAAGATGAGTTGTTACTGGGGGTGGTGGCTCACACCTGTGATCCTGTCTACTCAGGAAGCTCAGATCTGAGGATCGTGATTCAAAACCAGCCCAGGCACTAAAGTCCATGAGACTCTCACTTCCAATTAACCACTAGAAAACCAGAAGTGGCACTGTGGCTCAAGGGACAGAGCAATAGCCTTGAGCTGAAGAGCTCAGGGACAACACCCAGGCCCAGGGTTCAAGTCCCACAAGGAGAAGAAGAAGAAGAAGAAGAAGAAGAAGAAGAAGAAGAAGAAGAAGAAGAAGAAGAAGAAGAAGAAGAGGAGGAGGAGGAGGAGGAGGAGGAGGAGGAGGAGGAGGAGGAGGAGGAGGAGGAGGAGGAGGAAGAAGAAGAAGAAGAGGAAGAAGAAGGAGGGGGAGGGGGAAGGGGGAGGAGGAGGAGGAGGGGGAGGGGGAGGAGGAGGAGGCTCACAGACTTTCCTGCCCAGGGTTGTTTTGTACCACAAGTCTGTGCCCCCTCCCCCTTAGTTCCTGGCTTCCTACCCAGATGACCCTCTCTGTGCATGCCATCTTCCTTGGTGGCCCTTGCTTGCCTCTCCACATCTCACTGGGACCATGAGGATGGGAAGGGGGACACACTCCAAAGGCTAAAAGGTGTGATGTTTAGACCCTAGTTACACATAGACTTACGAGACCCAGGGGAAAATTGGACCTAAACCAAAGGATAAAGCTGGGCTTGGTGGTACATTCCTGTAATCCCCGCACTCAGGAGACTGAAGCTGAAGGATTGTGAGTTTGAGGCCAGCCTGTCTCAAAAACCAACTTGTATTACAGGCTACTCAGGAGGCTGAGATCAGAGGACAGAGGTCCAAGGTTCAAGACCAGCCCAATCTGTAAGCATCTTATCTCCAAGTAACAACCAGAAAGCCCAAAGTGGCACTATGGCTCAAAGTAGTAGAGCATTAGCCTTAAGCAAAAAGAGCTCAGGGACATCATCTAGATCTTGAGCTTAAGGGCTAAGACCAGCACACACACAAAAAAGTAATTAGTTATAAAAACAAAACAGCCAACAGCTGGACGTCTGGCGCAGGCCTGTAATCCTAGCTACTCAGGAGGCTGAGATTTGAGGATTGTAATTCGAAGCCAGTCTGGGCAGAACAATCCATGAGACTCTTTTTTTTTTTTTTTGCCAGTCCTGGGCTTGAGCTCAGGGCCTGAGCACTGTCCTTGGACTTTCTCAAGGTTAGAGCTCTACCATTTGAGCCTCAGCACCATTTTTGGCTTTTTTCTATGTATGTGGTACCGAGGAATCGAACCCAGGTCTTCATGCATGCTAGGCAAGCACTTTAACCACTAGGCCACACTCCCGGCCCTCCATGAGACTCTTATCACCAATAAACTACTCAGAAAAAGCTTCAAGTAGTGCTGGGGCTCAAGTGATTGAGTGTTGGCCTTGAGCACAGAGAGGGTCAGGGACAGTGCCCAGACCCTGAGTTCAAACCCCAGGACTAGCAAAAACAAAATACAACAAAACAAACACAGCCAAGCACTGGTGGCTCACACCTGTAATCCTAACTACTCGGGAGGCTGAGATCTAAGGATCGAGGTTCAAAGCCAGCCCTGGCACAAAAGTCCCTGTGAGATGCTTATCTCCAATTAACCACCAGAAAACCGGAAGTGGTGCTGTGGCCCAAGTGGTAGAGCGCTAACCGCGAGCTGAAGAGCTCAAAGACGGTGCCCAGGCCCAGAGTTCAATCCCAATGACCCCAATATAAGCTCAAAATAAAAAACCTCAGAAACAACTAAACAAACAAACTCAAAAAGGGCCAGGTAACCCAGAGACAGAAATAAGCAAGCAAGAGTCTCATGTGAGGCCTAGTGGTAGAGTGCTCGCCTAGCATGCACCAAACCCTGCGTTCAATTCCTTGGTACCACATACACAGAAGAAGCCGGAAGTGGTGTTGTGGCTCAAATGGTAGAATGCTAGCCTTGAGAAAGCCCAAGGACAGTGCCCAGGTCAGTGCTGGAAGCCTGGGGTGGGCAGAAGGAGGCCAGGGCACAGGGTCTGGGGAGGCCTTGTTCTGCCTTTGTAATTAAGAGTAAACTTTGTAGCAATGTCTCTCTTTAGTTGTACCCTCTCTCTCTCTCTAACCATCTCCCAAATGATAAATTGTTAATGAGCACCTGTTAGGATGCTAATGAAAGTGGAATCCGTATGTAAATAAAGCAAATTTAATAACTTAACAAGGTGGATTAAAACGCCCAATCTCCTCAAAGGCTAATCTGAACCAAACACCCCAGTGTTGCCATCCAAGCAATGCGTTCACCTCAGCACACTTTCCAAAATATAATTAACATTTTAAAAATTTATAAAACTGAAATCAGAGGTCTTGATTGTAACAAACAAAATATCCATCTTTAATCTGCTACCCAAGGGCCCCAGAGCTGCCCCCACCCTCTCCCAACTCATCACAAACCATGATCCAACTCCCAAGAGCAGGGCAGGGGGCGTGGCTGCGTGCCAGCACACGGGCCCTGAGTGAAACAGCACAAGCTCTGGGTTCCAATCTCAGCCCACTGATGGAATTCTTCTAGGGCCTGTCAGTATTCTCCTTATATAAAAGTTGCCTTGAGCTCTGCTGTTCCTCAGCAAGTCCTCCTTATCTCTGGGTGGCGGAGGTCTGTCTGTCTGGCTTGCCTCCCCACTCTGGACTCAAAACTTACAAGGAGCCTGGCACTGGTGGCTCAGCTCTGTCATCCCAGCCACCCAGGAGGCCCAGATCTGAGGACTCTGGATCAAAGCAAGGTCAGGAAAGGAGGTCTGGGGCTCATCTCTAATTAACCACCAGAAAACCGGAAGTGCTGGGACTGAACGTGGTCAGGCACTAGACTTGAGCTGAAGAGCACTAGGCCCAGAGTTCAAGCCCCATAATGGACCAAAAAAAAAAGCTGAACCTGAAGGCTTTGCTCAAATGGTAGACAGTCAACCCTAAGCAAAAAATCCAAGCAAGTGTGCAAGGCCCAGAGTTCAAACCCCAGTATCTATGGCGGGTGGGTGGGAAGACATTGGGTACCACAAATCTCCTTTGAATGAAGCAGTGCCCCTCTGTCAGAAGGTGAGGGCCACGTGGAATCACTTCCAGCCCTGTCCACCCTCCCCAGGCCCACGCAGGCCAGGGCATGTGAAGCAGATGGGAGAGGAGGTCCATTCACTTAGCTCCAGACAGGTTTCTGAACCTCTGAATCTTCCTGTGGGAAGCAGAGAGCCTCTCTTTGCCTCCCCCCTTCCCCCCCTCCCCCAGCTCTGCAGGATTGGGGACTTTTACATATGGTGTCATCACCGCTGAAGCCAGAGCCTCCAAGATTCCTGGGCAAGAAACGTCTCCAGAAAGAGGCAGGACATACAGATAGGAAGCCCCCGGGCAGGAAGACAGGGGAAGGGGGTCGGAGAGGGGGGTGCTGCAGGCTCTCATCCACCCCATGTGGATATTTGAGCTGGGCTGAGAGGCATGGCTCCTCCATTCAGTGTCCTTTGTCGCTGGCCATCCGGAAGGTGGCCCAGCACCTTTCCCACAGCAGACCCCTGTCAGGTTTGGTGAGAGAAAAATCCATCGGCTCCAATGTCCTCTGCCATGGGGGGACAGGCCTTGGCCAGCCATGTCCTAGGCATGTGTCCACACCAGAGAGCACCTACACACTTTCCCTTCCCTTGGCAGTATTGAGAAGAAAATAAATTAAATGCAACGAGATTGTGCTAAAGCGCGTCCCCGCAGCATCACAGTGCTAAATGACAGATGTTTTGCTCCGAAAAGTGGCTCTAATGCGTGCGCAGTAACTCTGTCTCCAATGATTTCCTCAAGCATCCAAAGAGGAGGGGCTGGGGGGGGGCCTCACAGAAAGCACAGGAAAGCGGGGAGCAGGTGGAGCCTATGGGGATCTCCACTTTCAGGATGGCCCTGAGATGGCATCAGACACAGGGCCAAGGGTAGCCCGAGGGGTCCCAGGGTAGAAGGTGGAGGAAGTGCCACATTTGGGCTGCAGGAAGCCTGGTTCCAGACGGGGCAGGCCAGCATGTGTCCACCCTCCCTGACCTCAGTGTCCCCATCCCACAGATGGACAGGTGGGACCCTGGGTCCTGGAAAGATCCAGACCCAGGTCCCAGACCCCTATTCCAACCCTGAACCTTGAAGGCATTTACAGAGACAGGGGGAGAATGATGGAGTTTGTTTTCCTTTCTCCCCTCCCTTTTTTTATTTTTTTTTTAAGGCATGGATTTATTTTTAAATAAAAAGGATAGCTCAAGTCCTTGACTGGTTCCATCCAGCCTTTCAATCCTCTGCTAATCTTCTAACACCCTTTATCAAATATCCAGTCGTTTAAAGTGTTATTAAACGCCCTCCCCATTTTGGCTTATAATTTTTACTCCTGATTATAGGAGCCCTCTATAATCAAATATTCATTGGATAATGATGCTTAAAATATATAATCCCCCCAAAGATGTTTAGAGCAATTTAGACTACCATTGACTTAATTAAGAGAGTTTGGAGATTAGTAATGAAACGATGGGTCATTCCCCCCCCCCCATTTTTAGAAGGAATTCTGTGATTCTTGAAGTTCTAAAATCAGAATGGGGGAGGGGAGGGCAAAGGGGATGGAGCCAAGGTCAAGAGGTCACCCTCTCCCAGGGGATCTTGGGGCCCTTGAGAGGTTGGTGATGCAGGACCAGGGAGATAACACCCTATGATGGGGGTGGGGGGTTCGTGGATACCCGAATCCTACAAAGACACACAGCATAGAGAACTCCCAAACCAGCTAGCTTCCAACTTGGGCCTGGCTGCCCTTGCCCAAGACTGTTGGTAGGTCTGGAAACTGTAGCCTGACCAGCAACACCTCACCTTGGTGCCTGCATGACCTTGAGGACTAGTATGGAGGTCAAGTTCAAGGTATCAGAGCCTCTCTCTCTCTCTCTCTCTCTCTCTCTCTCTCTCTCTCTCTCTCTCTCTCTCTCTCTCTCTCTCTCTCTCTCTCTCTCTCTCTGCTGGTGGTCCTGGGGCTTGAACTCAGGGCCTAGGCACTGTCTTTGGGTTTTGCTGCTCAAGTCTGGTGCTCTACCACTTTAGCCACAGCTCCACTTCCAGACTTTTCTGCCAGGGCTGAGTTCAATCTGATCCTCAGATCTCAGCCTCCTGCATAGCCAGGCATAAGCCGCGCATTCACCCTGCCTGTGCTGTGAACACAACTGGATCGGCAGCCAGGTGCAGGAAGGCACTTGCTAATGTCCCCAGTTGTCCCAAGGCTACCCTGGTGTGGTCCCTGTTTCTCAGATAGAAAAAGAGATAAGACTGGTCTGGCTAGGGGTAGCTGTGGGGAGTCCTCTCTGCAGGCTAGGCTCAGGTAGGCCACCTCTTTTGATGGACCTGTCCCCGCTCTGTGCCTCCCACTGCCTTTCAGGCCGAGAGAGGCAAATGCCTAAATTTACCACACAGCCAGATGAGTTGACATTTGTCTGCCATTGACAGGCTATAGAAGTGTATCCACCCAGGCGTTAATGCCTACTGGTTGCCAGGTTGGGGAGGGAAATGAGAAGGGGGAGCCGCCCCTCAAATCCTGTAATCCTTCTTTACATAAATCTGCAGCTGAAAGCCAAGAACATTCTGCTGCCCCCAGGAAAGCTAGTCCAGGGTGGCCGGAAGCCTCTCCTCCTGCACCACTCATGCTCCCCATTGCCCAAACACCCACAATCCAGACGTCGTCCACCTCGCTAAGACCCAGCTCTAAACCCAGGAGATAGAAAAGGCTTCGGCCCCCCACTCCCACCCTGGGAGCTGGCTGGACCCGGTGTGGATAGCTGGGTGAACACAAGGTCTCTGTCTCAGTTTTGGGCTGCTTCAACTGGGACATAGATTAAAGGGGATCCCTGACCCTCCATCCTTGGGAGATAGGAGAGCTTAAACACAAATAATTCCCCCCCCACACACACACACATGTGCAACTTCGAAGGCTGAAGTCAAGGTCAAGGTCACCACTCTACCACTCTGTGTGCCTCTGTCCTGATCTGTTTGTGTTATTTTGTTTTGTCTTGCCAGTCCTGGGGACTTGAACTCAGGGACTGGGTGCTGTTCTTGAACTTCAGTTGTTCAGATCTGCCACTCTACTACTTGAGCATGAGCTCCACTTTCAGCTTTTTGGTGTTTCATTGGAAATAGTCTCCTAGACATTTCTGCCCAGAGTTGTTTGAACTGAGATTCCTCAAATCTCAGCCTCCTGAGTAGCTAAGATTTTAGAAAGGAAGTACCAGTGTCCAGCCCAGGGGGGATCTTGATTCACATGACATCATATGAAAATCATGTCTCCTCTTCCCCATAGTCCAAGACCTTGGTGACCCCCCAGCTCACAGCTCTGACCTCTAAGCCTTCAGAGATAAATGTGGAGGCAGACAATCTCTGTCTGTCTGTCTGTCTGTCTGTCTCTCTCTCTCTCTCTCTCTCTCTCACACACACACACACACAGAGAGAGAGACACCAAGCTTCCCTCAGCTTCTTCCAATCTGCTGCTCAACCTGCAGGACACAGCACAAAGGATGGGGACAGCCAGGTGGGGTCCTGGGTTGAAGAGAGAGTCATTCCTGACTCTCGCCCTGCAAACTAACAAGGGCTGCACCTTCACTACCTGTTACCCTACTGCCGCCCTTGCCAAGAGGCGGCCTCTAAATTGGTCAGCTAAGACGGTGTCAAGACCCTGTAATCTCCAAGCTGCCACTGTCCCGTTAGTGAGGTGATCAGGACAGCTTGTCCTGACCAATCCACTGAGTCTCCCTGAAGACTAAATGAGATATGGCCAAGGTAGTCATAAAGACAGTTACCAAAACTTATTGTTGCACTCAAAACCACTAAAGAAGGTGTGATTTTAGTCACAACAAAACTGAGAGGAAAAAAGAACCTGAGAAAAATAGGATAAGCCTCCTCCCCCTGAGCTCAGGACCTGGCCCCGATCTTCCAACTGCTCTACTTCCAGCTCCTAGGTCATTCACTGGAGATATAAGAATCTCACAAACTTTCCTGCCCAAACTGGCTTCCAATTGTGATCCTCAGATCTCAGCCTCCTGCATAGCTGGGGACACAGATGGGTTATGGGACTTGAACTCTGGGCCTGAGCATTGTCCCTGAGCTCTTCAGCTCAAAGCTACTGCCCTACCCCTTGAGCCACAGCGCCACTTCTGGATTACAAGCTTGATAGGCTAGATTGCTTGGATTGCTTTCCTGGGCCTCCCTGGGCCACCCCAAGGCCACGACTGTGGAAGACAGCCCACAGTCAAGTAGAAGGTAGAGGCAAGGGCTCTTCTTCGTTAGTCTGTGGGCTATGGTGACCCTCATTCCCTCTTGACCTTGGAGATCCCAACCCATCTTTTGTACTGCTCCATTTGTGTAACTAAATGTATGAGTGCAGGGAGGGAGAGTATGAGGGGAGAGACGCAGGCCCCACCCTCTGGTGGGGTGGGGGTAAGCTGTCTTTACTGGTGGAAGTCTGTCCTCTGGGGGTGGTGGTGGCAGTAGGGGGTGCCCTGTTGGTACTTCTTAACAACAACCCTTCTACTGTCCACAATATCTACACCCCACAGTAGAGGGTCACAACAATTCCTCTGTTGGAACCCCAGGTTGGGAGTTGGGCTTAATGGTAGAGTGCTTGCCTAGCAAGCACGAAGACCAGGATTCAATTCCTCGGTACCACATCCATAGGGAAAAAAAGCTGGAAGTGGTGCTGTGGCTCAAGTGGCAGAGCACTAGCCTTGAAAAAGCCCAAGGACAGTGCTCAGGCCCTGAGTACAAGCCCCAGGACTGGCAAAAAAACAACAACAACAAACAAACAAACAAACTCCAGTTCTGCCCAGTGAAGGTGCTGATGGACGTGGGGGATAAAGGAGACTCAGAAAGCCAAACTCCTGCAGCTCAAGGCCTGTAATCCTAGCTACTTGGGAGGTTGAGAAGATTGCGGTTCAAATCACCCCAGGCAAACTTTTATTTTTTTAAACAGGTTCTAGGTCTCGGAACACTGGGCCCACAGTCCCCAAGCTCCTTTTTGTTCAAGGCTATAACTCTAGTACTTGAGCCATAGCTCCACTTCCAGCTTTGGGTAGTTAATGGTAGATAAGAATCTCACTGACTTTTCTGCCTTGGCTGGCTTCAAACCTCCATCCTCAGATCTCAGCCTTCTGAATAGCTATGGCTATAGCCACTGGCTCCTGGATCAGGCAAACAAATCTGAGACAACTCTTATCTCTGACTAACCAGCAAAAAGCTGGAGAAGGAGGTGTGGTTCAAGTAGTAGAATGCCAATCTTGAGAGGAAAAAAAAGCTAAGGGAGACCTTGAGGGCTTGAATTCAGCCCCAGAACTGGCACGCATGTGTAGCACACACACAGAATCTCAAAGAGGGTGATGGGTGGGAGGGAACTCAAAGGGAACAAAATGGAACCTGTTTGTGCTGGGAAGGCCAGGCCCCTGGAAGGGCCAGCTCCACACACACACAGCCCCAGGGAGCCCTGGTCCTTCAAGCCCAGGTCTTCGGGCTGCACAGTTTCAGCTCTGTACATGGGGAAACTGAGGCAGGGGGTGAGGAGAGACCTGCAGGAAGATGTCTGGGCGGTGTGGTCTAATGTGGGAGGTGGGTAGCAGCTGGGGATGGGCTGGGGGAGGGGGGGCTCCCCAATCCCTGTGCTGGGGCTGCGGCTGAGGCTGGAGAAGGACAGCTTTGAAAAAAATCCTGCCAGGATATCAGCAACTTCATGAGGGCAATGTTGTAGTTACGCTTTTTTTTTTTTAATTAAGTGAGTAATTAAAAAGAAGTTGATTATCAATTAGTTAATTAAATAATGCATCTTATTTTCATAGTCCCACTTTTCCCTGAATTTTTTTTTCTTCCTGATTTTTTTTTTTCCTTCCCTTTTTTCTCTCTCTTCTCTCTCTCTTTTTTTTTTTTTCCAGTTTTGGTTAATCACTGTGGCCGCGGTAATGAGCCGCCTCGGGTTGCCAAGCAACCAGCTCCCAGTGACACAGCCGCAGCTGCCTCCCGTCAGTGCCCTGACGGCTGCGCGGGGCTCAGCGCCCGGCCCGCCGACCGCGGAGGGTCCCAGCAGGGGGAGGGGAGGGGCGTGGCCTGGGGGAGGAGGGGCGTGGCCTGTGGAGGGGCGTGGCCTGCGTGGGTGTGGTCCTGCCTGGTGCCAGGCGGTTGGGGGCCGGGCGGTGCTGGGTGTGGTCGTGTGGGGGGCGTGGCCGTGTGATAGTGGGCGTGTGGGCGTGGCCACATCGGAGGAGCCTGTGGGCGTGGCCAGGTGTGGGGCGGGGCCCAGCCAGGGGCGGGGCGGGGGTCTTAGGAAGACTGAGGGGCAGTTTGGCAAGAGGAATTTTCTTCCTGGGGTCTCTGATGGAGGAGGGTCGTGATCTCGGGGCGTGAGGGCCTCAGGCAGGCGGAGGGGCAGGGCAGGCTCCACGCGCTCCTCCGGGGATCCAGGGCAAATCCGCGCTCACCGTCCCTTAATGCCCGCTGCGCGCCCCACACCCAGAGCGCTCCAAGGGTCCCTGCTGGCGAGCCACCGGACCTCCGGCCTCCATTTCCTCAGCGCAGGGAGACTGGGTCCCGCAGGCGATGATTTCCCCCGCTGGAGCCAGGCGCCGGGGTCGGGGTCCAGATCCGCAGCGTTCTCCACGCCCGGCGGGGACAGTGGGGGGTCGCGACGCCAGCTGGACCCCGAGCCAGCAGGCAGGCGGGCGGGCGGGAGGGGCCGGGGACTCGCGAGGGCGGCCAGCAGGCAGCTGCCCGCGGGGGACAGCGAAGGGGTGGGAGGGACGCGTTCTCTCGCGGTCCGCGCCCGGGGAACACTGGTTGCTCCAAGCACGAGGGGTACTGATGCCTTTGGTCCCCAGACGTTCTTGCTCCTGAGGGGGCAGGGGACCGGATCACAGCTCGGTGCCGCTGCCCAACGACACCTCCTGGGCCCCCCTCGCACCTCCTCGAGGGGCTCGCCGGGCGCCTGACCCTCGCGCGGGGTCTCCGCGCTGCGCGGCCTCCGCGCGGTCCGGTCTCCAGGCGGGTCTGGCGCGCACTCCTCCCCACCCGGACTGGAGTGGTGGTTGTGTGTATTTTTCTCTAATTCTCCGGAGTTACTCTTTTGTTGCCAATTGTTTCTATGCCCTGAGGCCACGCTGTAAATGAGATGTTACATCTGCACCGAGCTAAGTAAACACTTTATAAATGAATAAATAAGCAAATAAATAACGAAATAGTCGTCTGGGGGGCCCCTCCCCCCCGCTGCCACAGCTCCAGACTGCGGGTCAGCGCTCCCTAGGCCAGGCCTTGGGGTGGGTGGGCTACCAGGGTGGGGTGGGGACCTGGCATAACCATTCCTCCTTTTCCACCGAGGCGACCCAGTGGCTTGGGTCTTCTTTTTATCCCCCAGTTTTTCTCTCTGTCATCAACATATCTCCCCTTCCCCCCCAAAAAAAATGTCTTTTCGGATCCAGAGCTTTGAAACAAAAACAGGTGCAAGCACTCCTAAACCTGAATGTTCCATCTCTGTGTCCTCTGGGCTTTGACTTGGTGGATCAGGGAGGTTGTCTGCAGGGGACAGCCTGGACTCTGTGAAGGGAAGGAAGTCCTGTCCCCACCCCCCAACTAGCCTGTCAAGGATGGGTGGGAGAAACCCACAAACTATCACAAACAGAAAGATCAGCCAGAGCCAGCGCCACCAGCCCGAAGCCTGGACTCTGCCCAGTGTGCCTTGGCACTGCAAAAAACCAGGCCAGGCTGGGAATCCCAGCTCTGAGAGTCTGAACTTCACAATTATTGAGGATAACAAAGACAAATGAAAAAGCACTCATTGAGTAACTGATATCAATTATGAAACTCAGCTTTGGAGTCTGGAATAAATGATAGGGGAATTGGCCTGAGAGAGAACGAAACAGACATGTTATTATTTACGCCAGATTAAGAAAAGTATCCAATTTGCTGGCCCTCTCCCGCCCCGTGGGAATCAGCATCAATTTTATTATTGTTCCTCCGATTTTAATATTCTCTAAATGAATTACTATTGAGCGAGGTAGTTAGTCAATAGTTTAATGCAATTAATTATCTTTAAATCGCTTTGTTATCGCTCTCTCTCTCTTTATTTTTTTTTTTTCTTGAGAAAGAGTCTTAGATCCAACTGCAGTTGTTGGGTTTTTTGGTGTTTTGTTTTGGATTTTTTTTGGGGGGGCAGAGCAAAGCGAATTGGGGTATTGAAGGGCAGTGTGGCTCCTCTAATCTAAGCACACTCATTCTGTGAACACTTCGTAGAGACCCTCAATCTACTCCATAATGGGTTGAAGCTGGGGGTACAGCCCAGGTGTCTGAAATGTGATAGTGTTTAGGTACCTCCTACTAAAATGGGGTTCGGTCCAAGGATTTCCTGAAGCAGACTGGGCCTCTTTTGTTTCTAGTTTAAGAAGATGGGGGGGGGGGAGGATTGGAATTACTCACAGGTCACTTCTGCCCCCATTTCTTTCCAGACTCCCCAGGGGAGCAGTTCCTGGCCTGCTCCAGGGTTAAATGTGTGCCTTGTCCTAGGTTCAGTGGTCAGAAGCAAGCTCCTTTCTGGCTACACCTGGGCTTCTCTGCCAACACAGGCTGAGAGAGAGGGACCCTGGGACAGGGACTTGTAAGAAAAAGAACTGTGACGGAAAGGATGGAAATGTAACTCTGAAATCTGTTTCTTTCTTTCTTGTTTATGGGGATGGGGAAGCTTCATCTCTCTCCACACACCCTAAAGATTTACGAGAGTAAGTGGAGACTGGCCCTGCAGAGCCAGCGTGGGGCAGTTAGGTTCTCACACATTTGATGTCTCTGTCAGAGTCTCAAAGCCAGGAAGGTTTGCAGGCTGTAGCTTTGGGGGTGGGGCAGGGTGAGGGGGAGTCACCCTGAGTAGGATGGGGGATTGATAGTTCATACCTGTAATCCTAGCTACCCGGGAGGCTGAGATCTGAGGATCTCTGTTCCTCAAAGCCAGTTGGGGCAGGAAAGTCCATGAGATTCTTATTATCTTCAATTAACCAGCAAAAAAAAAAAAAAAAAAAAAAAAAAAGCTGGACGTGGAGCTGTGGCTCAAGTGGTTAAGTGTCAACTTTGAGCAGAGAAAAGCTAAGGGGCAGAGTCTGAGCCCCGAGTTCAAGATTTAAAAGGAAGAGAAAGAAAGGAAGAAAAAGAGAGGAATGAAGAAAAAAAGAAAGAAAGGAAGAAGGAAATGGAGAAAGGAAGGAAGGGAAAGATAGGAAGAAAAGAAAGAGAAAGAAAAAAAAGGGAAGGAGAAATAGAAGGGAAGAGAGGCAAAGAAAAGAAAGGAAGAAAGGCAAAGAAAGAACTTGTGTTGGTTGAACCCCACTGATGAGAGCCAAAGGAGGACGGCACACTGAAGAGGATGCACCGCCAGCCACCGGGAAGGCCTGCTCCCCGGGCAGAAGTTTCTGTGAGGCCTGACATGGAACTCTATTTTTTTTTTTCTTTTCCTGTGGAAGGGGGAAAGGAGTTAGCCTTGTTGGGGTGCCAGGTGAGGTGGTAGGGGGCTGTGTACGT
Organism: Megascapheus bottae; assembly: GCF_031878675.1. Lineage (NCBI taxonomy): Eukaryota > Metazoa > Chordata > Mammalia > Rodentia > Geomyidae > Megascapheus > Megascapheus bottae. The sequence continues at coordinate 1,001,963 of NC_143542.1, read as the reverse complement.
GGAGGGGTGGCTCCCTCCAGGCCACGACCATGCTAAGGATGCAGGAGTAGGCTATGCCATTGTGTCTGTGTCCCCACGTGGACTTCCATGCAGGTGGCCACAGGACAACCCGGTCACCCTGAGTGACCGAGGAGGGGCCAAGGAGCTCCTGCAGGATGCCAACACCCCCTCCCCAGAATTTCCCTCTTCCTCCTCCCATCACGACTCCCTATCTTCAGCTCCCCAAAGAGAGAAACACTGGACCTTCTTCTCAACATTCAATGAAAATTGAATTGGCCCGAAATAGCAGCGAGGACGGGACCTGGTATTTCATAGTGTTTTAAAAGTAATATTCCGTTTGTCGGAGCCGTGAAATAGGGCACCAGAAACGCTACAAGAAATAGAAAGAGTAATTTCTCAGTGGAGAAGTTGTCTGTTTCCAATTCCGGGCCGGAGCCCGGGTGGGGGGCTGTGGTCAGGCGGCGGCCCGGTCCCCCGGTCCCCCCCTCCGGGAGGCCCCATCCCACCCCCCACCCGCACATCTGGGAAGGGCATCAGGGCTCCGAGGGCCGGAAGTTCTCACACTACACGACTCATTAAACACGGGGCTAGGATTCCTCGGGCGAGGGGGTGAGGGTGGGAGTTTGGGGTGGGGGGGGGGAAAGGAGGTAGCTGCTCCCCTGCACATCCCGTTCACCTCCGGTGGTGTAGCTGGCCTGGAAAGAAAGGGGGGAGAATCACGATCTCCGGGGAGACCTCCTCCCCAGGATCTGGGAATTCTCTGGGTGCCCAAGTCAGCAGGCTGGCAGACCCCAGAAACCCACCCTGTCCCCTTTGGCTGGGGCGTAGGGGGCGGCCTAGCGTGTCTTGGAGAGGGAGGACACGCCTTTTGATTCCGGAAAAGACTTGTGTCCGGCTGGGGGAGGTGGGTGCCGCCCGTCCAGGCACCCCGGGGAGAAGCCGGGACCCCTCGGGCCGCTCCTGCAAGGTTTGGCCTGGGCTCGGCCAAATGGAGAGGGAAGGTCCCCAAAGTCCCCGAGAGGGGGTTTCTAGGGCTCGACCTGCTCAGCCTGTCCTGGGAGAGGGGGGATCCCTCCCAGGCCTCCCCGCCAAAGCACCCCCCCTCCCCAGCTCCCCCCTTCCTCCTCACACCCTCCCATCTGATGGTTAGAGATTTGCCTTAATGTCTGAAGTGGATAATACTTGGTGGTTTAAAATTACAATTGCTTCTGCTTAAATTTATTTCCTGGCCAGAGCCTTTCTCCGTTCGACACCCGTATATGGGGTTTCAATATCTTAAATGTTTAAAAAGGTTTTATTCTGTACTTACACTGAATGAAATTAAAAAGAAACAGTAAAAATGTTTGAAAATGAAGTGCATTATGTTTAATAAATTTAAAATGAACAAAGACTGCTATATCGCAAGCAATATCATTCTCTGCCCAGGGGCATTTAATAAAGACTAGAGGTTTGGGGGAAAGGGAAAAAAAAACAATATTTTCTATTAAAATTCTGCGCTGTGTTTCAATATTAAAAGACTATGTGATGAATTTCCAGTGCTACCCAGACGGGGTCAGAGATTAATTTCATTTCTTTGTGGTCAACATTCTGTCGATAATTAATCAAAAGCAGAGTTTCTTAATGAAACACTTTTCATAAGGTGATAATTAGCAGGAAAGAAGCGGCCCGCAGACAGTTCCCGCGAGCTGTCTAATAACCAGCGAGGCGCGGGGCTGGATCCCGGGCCGGGGGCGGGGGCCGTGGGGACACTGGGTCCCCAGGGAAGGCCTCTGTGGCGGAGCACTGCAGTACCCCCCCCCCCACACACACACCTCTTCCCTTAGCAATGAAACCCCCCACCCCCAACTCTAGCCACTGTGCAAACCGGCTCGGGGACGAGTCTCGCAGCCTACAGAAAGATTTGGGAGAGAGCAGAAAGCGCGAGGGGTCGGACCCACCCGCCTAGGTCTGGGCCCCCCTGGGC